>NC_046379.1:3605580-3975120 GCF_011125445.2 Fundulus heteroclitus | reverse complement strand
CGTTTTATTTCAGGGCTCGTCCGGGTTCTTGCGGCTCAGCTGAAGACCGGGGTCAATGAGTGAACACGCCTCTTTTCAGTGACTGGCTGTGGGGCGAGGAAAAATGAGCAGGTTTTCACCGGGGAAGTCTAGAGTAACTGAAGAGTAATTCTGGAAATCAATATTAAAGACCACTATGGAGGGGACAAGCCAGAGACAGCATGTTGTGCTTTCAAAATAAAAGCATATGAGGTAAAGATTTTAAAATCAATAACCCTTTCCAACTCTTCTCTTTAGATTTTACTTTGCAAAGGATGCAAGGAGGTTGTGAAATGGGTGAAAAAAAAGCTTGGACCAACGAAGACTGTCGAGGTAAATACTGAAAGCAACAAAATCCCATCAGACCCATTGGGAAGATAAAGCTCTCATGTCATTTGTTTTTCTCAGGCCATTAAGAAAAATCTGAAAGCTGTCTGTGATAATCTGCGGTGGATGAAATCAAAGTGCCACAAGGTTGTGGACTCACACCTTAATGCCTTGATCAAGGAGCTGATGACCACTGACGATGTGAGAACAAGCTGCGTCAAAATAAAAATGTGCAAGTGAGTCACCGCACATCAGCTAACAGAATGGATCTACACTTTCTTACTCCAGCTCTTCAATTAGCTAATTTTTGTCTGTGGATTTTCGTTTTAGGCCAAAGGAGCAGCTGGACATGATCTTCTATCCAAACAAAGAAGAATCCCGACGCATCACCATCATTGAAGTCCCCTGACATCCTGTGCAGCCATGAAAACCAGAAACATAAATGTAGCTTTTAAGTGCAAGGCTAACAGCCCCAGTGATTGCATTCATGTGAACATAAACCTTTCTTAACTTCCTTTTGCTCAAGCATGTCTTCATGTTTTATTTTCATGTCCACGTTGTGGACAGCTGAAAACCTTTGTTTCGTCTATAAATGAGCTTGACAGACCAATCGCTTTGGCTTGACATCATTGTGTCCATTTATCACAGAGTCACAAGTGTTACAGGACCTGTTATAAACGTTAAGATCACTGAGCTAATTCATCTTCTGAACGCCGTTCAGAAAGGTAAAGAACATGGAACCAGAGATCAGAATTTCCCAGCTTTACTGAAAGCTCCGATTGTTTCCATTCCAGATTTACATTGCATCGTAAACTTTTGCATGGTGTGGAATATGAAATACAGCAACAACATAAATCAAACATACATATAAAATTACTAATTAAGCCACCTTGCAACACTTTAGCTTATGAAGCTCAGTAACACAGATGTAAAAAGATAACTTGCACAAAAAAGGCATAAATGAGCATTCATGCAAGAATTAAACATGAACCAATAAATAGTAGATATTAAATATGCCATATTACTCAATATTGAACTTGTATGTGCTCAACTATGCATCCAGTTGCTGCCTGACTATTGATTGCTTGTCCAACAATGCCCTCTGATGGTAAAAAATACATTTTAGCATTTTTGATTGATATCTACCATGGTGGAAATTTTGAAAGAAGTACAAGTTTATTTCTTTAAGTTTTAAAATCAAGAATAAAATAAAGAATAATAAAACTAAAAATAAAAGAGGATTGATACATTGTCTTCTAGGGATATTAATATTTTTTTGGGGAAAAAACACATTTCCAAGTTTCCAATATTTTTGATTAGATCTAAAAATTAATATTACTGACACTTTCAGTGGCATTTTAGTTGTAGAAATCCAATGTAATTACGTAAAACTAAAACAAAAAATCTGAAACATGGATTTCTTAATATAGCTGCAGAAACCTGTTAATCAGCCATTAATTCAAGTCAGTTGTGTAGCAGAAGGGGATCACCAACATGGAGGACAGTGGGCCCTGAGAACCGAGTCAGAGAAAAAACTTATGTAGATGATTCTGATATTCATGACTACTTTTCTTTATCAGAAATGCCCAGAACAACCAAGGTGCTGCAGGCCTCACTGCCTCAGTTAAGTCAGCGTTTATTATTTAGCAATATAAAAAAGAGAAGCTGGGCAAAAATGGCCTTTATTGGAGATTTACCAAGGGCAAAACTGACAAAAAAACAAACAGTGCAACTCTGAGACTTGGGGCTCATTCTTCGTACGTCGCTAACTCAGTTAGCTGGATTTGATTGTTGATGATTTGGCATGATCTTGGATTGTTTGGTTCTTCGAAAGTCATCCTGGACTTGCTGTCATAGCAACATGTGCGCAAACTTAAGCCTGCTCGCTGTTTGTTTCATGTAAACAGGATTAGATCGCAGCAAAATGGTGCTACGTGCTAAGCTAACAGTATGACACAGAGGTTTGAGAGGAACATAGAAAGGTTAACAAATCTCTTGAATGTGCATCAGTGAAGTTGTAAACCTCCCGGACAATGTAAGCTAACTCTAGCTGTTTTTAGCTTCATGGACAGTTCAACAACAGGGTTCTCTTGCGATCTGTGACTGCCTTCGAGCTGCACCATGTAATGCTCCGCTGAATCAATGCATACTGAAATAACGTTGTATTCAGTCTCTGTTGTCTATAAGTTAAAGTTTCAATTAATTCTTAAGTGGTCCAGGAGCAGAATATAGTTTTCAAAAGCCTAGAGCGCACCTTTGTTGCTATAGATGCTAATGTTTACTCTATATTCCAAAAGAAGTTAAAAAACAAAACAACTGGACTTTTTTTTCCGAAGTTTGAAGTTTGTTTCGCTTCCTATCCAGAAAGCTTTCTCAATTCAAAATTTCTGGAGTAGTGTGGATTTGCAAGCTTTATAGTACTGCCCAACAAAGGCCTTGTAATGGCTTAGATAACAATCTAAGCCATTACAAGGCTAATAGTTGTGAACGCACAAGTGCAGCGAGAATTCAGCTTGCAGGCAATATGTTATATTTGATATACGTCGTACCTGAGTATAAGTAGCAGCATTGGCCAAACTATAAAAAGGTGTGACTTACATTACACCTTTTTGGGACAATTTTTTGTAAACGTGAGACATGCCTTTGTGGGGAAAAGTACTTGATGTGGCCGATGACTGTTTTCACACGTAATAATTTCCCAGCATGTCGGCAGCTTCACATTCAGTATTATGAGGTAATGAACATTCAGTATTGAGCTTTACAATGTCTGAACCACTTTGACAAGCAGGAAATAAGATATTTAACCTCTACGGTATCTTTTTTTATCCTATAAGACTCCCATGCAAGTGCAGATGGCTCTTATATAAACATAGGAAACAATTTAAATTTCAAGAAAACATGCATGATTCGGATATAGATGTTTTCCAATTAAGAGGTTTTATGTTTGCCTAATTCATAAAATAAAACTGCTTAGCTCAAGAAGGCAGGCGTCTCTCTGAAAAGGAAAAGCAGAACTGAAGGTAAGTTTTATTCTACATTTATGTTTGAAATGATGGGATTTACTGAAACTGATGTTGAAATACTACATCAGTTTATGCTGTTTAAATATTCAAATATATTTGGGACTAAGAGTTAAGCTGTGAAAGATGTGTTTGTAGTAAAACCACATCCATTTACCCTCTTTTCACACATTTAAAGGTGGGAGTTTCAGTTTGAATGGTTTCTGATCAGAGGCGCTGATAGTCTACTGAGAGAAGAAGAGGTGATGCATCACAAATTTTTATCACGGCTGTTTGGCACCATGCTCAATACGTTGACAATAAGAAATACATTGTTGATCTTTCCAACTACAAACCATTGTATACATGCACTGCATCACTTAGCAACTTGTTCTGTTGTTTAAGTTGCACATAATGTTGATTTGGAAAGTTTATTTTTAGTTAACGTAAGCTTTTCTCAGCTCGGAAAGGACATTCATACCTAAATAAAGCAAGTAATTGTTTTTAACGGAAATGAGAAATTGGAAAATTATTACCTTATGACAGCCAGAAAATGAATGATTTACCATTCAAGAGACTTGTTACCTTCCTAGAGCCTAGATTTCTTTCCTAAAAAATCTTAACAGGTGCAATATTCCTAATGCTCTAACAGAAAATCCGCTTTGTTACTGGTGTGAACCAAATAATTATTTCTCATATTCATACAGTAATTGTTTCAGTGTGTGCAAAAGGCCACACATTATTTTAATGAAAGGCTAGATGGGCCAGAAATAGAAATCTGAGTCAACTGCAATAAAAATTACATTTTGTTTTGTTTTTTAAGGTAAAAGTAGCATCTCACAAACATGCAACCATCAGTCAGAATGTATTAATTCTCAACAAGATATTTAAAGACGTCTTTTCAGAACGTCTCACACCAGCTCCCTTTCTTGGTAAGTGATGTTGTGGATATTGCAGATTGTGTGATTACCTCTGCACCACTCTTCTGAGAGGAATTCAGAAGTTTATTTGAGCACATTAGAGAGTTTAAAGCAGGATGCTTGTTTTCAGCGAGTTAGGCGAAGCTGGTCAGAGTTGTTAAGAAGATGGATAGAGCAAAATTCAGGACAATCCTGGAAATAAAACCTGTTAGAAGCAGCAAAAGACCTAAAACTGAGACCTGAAACAGTTTCCCAATCGTAAACATACAGCCAGAGCATCAATGAAATGCTATGGCTAAAAGCATATTTAGGTGTTTGAATGGCCTAGTCAAAGTCCAGGCCTTAATCCAACAAATTTGCATCCAGTCTGATGGAGCTCAATCAATACTGTAAAAAACACAGGCAAACATTTTCTAAATCTGCAAATCTAGGAAAGACATAACCCAGAAGAAAACAGTTTCCATTTTTTTTATTGGTGTAAGAATTCTTTAAAACCATACTTCCTTAGCTGAACTCTATCCACATTGTCTATTAGGATGGTTCAGTCAATAATCAACGAGCATGGACAAAGCAAATAAATATGGTTAGCCATCAGGGCAAATAATCCATCCATCCTCTATCACGTCTATCTCTTGTGGGGTGGCGAGTGGTGCTGGTGTCTGTCTCCAGCGTTCACTGGGCGACAGGCGGGGTTCACCCTGGACAGGTCGCCAGTCTATCGCAGGGCATCACAGAGACAGACAGGACAAACAACCATTCACACACACTCACACCTAAGGACATTAGAGAGGCCAATTAACCTAACACTCATGTTTTTGGACTGTGGGAGGAAGCCGGAGTACCCAGAAAGAAACCACGCATGCACAGGGAGAACATGCAAACTCCATGCAGAAAGACCCATGGTAGGACTCAAACCCAGGACTTCTTGCTGCATGGCAACAGCGCTACCCACTGCGCCACTGCGCATATTTAAAAAATGTGAAAGAGGTGTGGTATTATAAAAACAATAGAAGACGGAGGGAATTCAAGCACTGTGGTTCTTATTCAGCAAGTACTGCACAGATACAAAATACAGAATTAACACATCTCTCCAGAATACAATTTATTAAAATACTTCAACCTCCACTTTATCTACTTTAGTCAACATTGCCATATCATGACGAGTCAATCAGTGAGTCATTTAAGTCTCAGAAGGAATTTCATGAGAACTAAAGTTTTCCATTTTGGTCACAACAATCTGTGATGGAGGGGAGAGTTCACCGTGAGGTGAGAAAGACGGCAGTCAGTTTAAATCGCATTCCGGCAACCTTTTCAGCTGTTTATGATGTTTACTCACTGGCCCTGCATACAGTACATTACAACTGTGGTCAAACAATGCAGTCAGGTTCAGTTTGTTATACTGGTTGGTTAAACGTTTTCTAAAGCAGGGGTGTCCAAAATGCAACCCTGGGGCCATTTGTGGCCCCCGTACTGATTTTGTCCCATCCCCCAACTGCAATTCAATAATATTGAGTGGGGTTTAAAATTAGGAAAAGATTATTACAGACTGGTTAAAATCTATAGAAAATGTTTAGAAAAACACCAAATATTAATTTTCTCATCTGCTTTAATTTCATAGTAAATAGGACAACATCGATCCAATGACTTTTATTCAAATGCAGACATTGGTACACAGAGGTCTGCTTTTGATTCAATTATTAAAACTAAATAAATACAGCAAGCCTTTTCAAAGACTTACCCAAATTTAATTTCTTTTAATTAAGCACCAAAATTATGCAACCTTTTAATACGTCAAACTGTGCAAACCCGTTTTAAAGTTTTGGATCTAAAGTAATTCACGCATACAGTATATTTCCTATGGAAAATCTGACAAATTTAATTAAAATATTTCTATTTTTTGGAGCTGGTTAAGGAAATTCACAATTTAAAATGTTAGTTTTTGTAGCAAAAAGTTTGGACACCCTGATCTGCTGGCATTGAGTCACGACAGTCGCAACTGTACGCATGCGGCGACAGTGGAGAGGAAAACTCACGTTTAACAGGAAGAAACCTCCAGCAGAACCAGAACCAGGTTCAGTGTGACATACTGGGGATTAGAGAAGCGCTGATAAATTCTTTTATTAAGGACTTAGATTCTGAAAAGGCCTACCACCTCTGACCCAGCACCTGAAAACTCTCTCCCAGCTGCCATTAATGTTAATGACTCCTTTTGTGGCTTCATCCAGGAGAGAAACACAACAAAACAGCAGGTCATGTCTAAAGGATGAAAGGTCCTGCAAACAGCATTTTTAATAGGAGTCACCCCTGTGAATTAGGCATATTGTGACACTTTGTGTTTTGCTGTTGCACAGGGAGGATCTAGTTGGGCTTGATAATGTGTAGCGCTCTCCGTTCTGCACATTATTAATCTGGGACTGCTCCTATTGAATCTGTTTAGGGAAAGAGACTTAGACTTAGACTTAGACAACTTTATTTGTCATTCGGTATGCACAAGTGCGTACAGAACGAAATTTCGTTTCGTACAGCTTTTGTAAATCGCAGTAGAAGTTAAATTACAGTTTTAGGTGCGGCAGAGATTTAGAAGTAAACAGTAGATTTTATTCCGATGGGCTCACCACCTGTCGGAGGGGCCAAAGGGGTCGGGTGCAATGTGTAACGGGTAGCAGTGGAGGGCGGGGACCTTGGCGTTCCGATCCTCGGCTGCAGAAGCTGGCTCTTGGGACGTGGAATGTCACCTCTCTGGTGGGGAAGGAGCCTGAGCTTGTGCGCGAGGTTGAGAGGTTCCGACTAGAGATAGTCGGACTCACCTCGACGCACCGCTCTGGCTCCGGAACCAGTCTCCTTGAGAGGGGCTGGACATTCTTCCACTCTGGAGTTGCCCATGGTGAGAGGCGCCGAGCTGGGGTTGGCATACTTGTTGCCCCCCATCTCGGTGCCTGCACGTTGGGGTTTTCCCCGGTGAACGAGAGGGTGGCCTCCCTCCGCATTCGTGTGGGGGGACGGGTTCTGACTGTTGTTTGCGCTTATGCGCCAAACAGCAGTTCAGATTACCCACCCTTTTTGGAGTCCTTGGAAGGGGTACTGGAGAGTGCCCCTCCTGGGGACTCCCTCGTTTTGCTGGGGGACTTCAACGCTCACGTGGGCAATGACAGTGGGACCTGGAGGGGCGTGGTTGGGAGGAATGGCCCACCTGATCTGAACTCGAGTGGTGTTTTGTTGTTGGACTTCTGTGCTCGTCATGGATTGTCCATCACAAACACCATGTTCAAGCATAAGGGTGTCCATATGTGCTCTTGGCACCAGGACACCCTAGGTCGCAGTTCAATGATCGACTTTGTTGTCGTTTCATCTGATCTGCGGCCGCATGTCTTGGACACTCGGGTGAAGAGAGGGGCGGAGCTCTCCACCGACCACTACCTGGTGGTGAGTTGGCTCCGATGGCGGGGGAGGAAGCCGGTCCGACCGGGCAGGCCCAAACGTACTGTGAGGGTTTGCTGGGAACGTCTGGCGGAGTCCCCTGTGAGGCGGAGCTTTAACTCCCACCTCCGGGAGAACTTTAAACACGTCCCGAGGGAGGCGGGGGACATTGAGTCTGAATGGACCATGTTCCACGCCTCTATTGCTGAGGCGGCTAGTCGGAGCTGTGGCCGCAAGGTTGTCGGTGCATGTCGTGGCGGCAACCCTCGAACCCGCTGGTGGACACCAGCGGTGAGGGAAGCCGTCAAGCTGAAGAAGGAGTCCTATCGGGCTTTTTTGGCCTGTGGGACTCCGGAAGCAGCTGATGTGTACCGGCAGTCGAAGCGGCAGGCGGCTCGGCTGGTCGCCGAGGCAAAAACTCGGGCGTGGGAAGAGTTCGGAGAGGCCATGGAGAAAGACTTCCGTACGGCTTCGAAGCGATTCTGGTCCACCATCCGGCGTCTCAGGAGGGGGAAGCAGTGCAGTACCAACACTGTTTACAGTGGGGGTGGTGTGCTGCTGACCTCGACTCAGGACGTCGTGCGTCGGTGGGCGGAATACTTCGAAGACCTCCTTAATCCCACCAACACGTCTTCCATTGAGGAAGCAGAGCCTGAGGACTCTGGGTCGGGTTCTCCCATCTCTGGTGCTGAGGTTGCCGAGGTTGTTAAAAAGCTCCTCGGTGGCAAGGCTCCGGGGGTGGATGAGATTCGCCCTGAGTACCTTAAGGCTCTGGATGTTGTGGGGCTGTGTTGGTTAACGCGGCTCTGCAACATTGCGTGGACATCGGGGGCAGTTCCTCTGGATTGGCAGACTGGGGTGGTGGTCCCCCTATTTAAAAAGGGGGACCGGAGGGTGTGTTCCAACTACAGAGGAATCACACTCTTAAGCCTCCCTGGTAAGGTCTATTCAGGGGTTCTGGAAAGGAGGGTCCGTCGGATAGTCGAATCTCGGATTCAGGAAGAGCAGTGTGGTTTTCGTCCTGGCCGTGGAACACTGGACCAGCTCTATACCCTCAGCAGGGTTCTTGAGGGGGCATGGGAGTTTGCCCAACCAGTCTACATGTGCTTTGTGGATCTGGAGAAGGCATTCGACCGTGTCCCCCGGGGGATCCTGTGGGGGGTACTCCGGGAGTATGGAGTACCGGACCCTTTAATAAGGGCTGTCAGGTCTCTGTACGACCGGTGTCAGAGTCTGGTCCGCATTGCCGGCAGTAAGTCGGACTCGTTTCCGGTGAGAGTTGGACTCCGCCAAGGCTGCCCTTTGTCACCGATTCTGTTCATAACTTTTATGGACAGAATTTCTAGGCGCAGCCAAGGTGTTGAGGGGATCCGCTTTGGTGGCCTTAGGATTGCGTCTCTGCTATTCGCGGATGACGTGGTCCTATTGGCTTCATCAGGGCGTGATCTACAGCTCTCACTGGAGCGGTTCGCAGCCGAGTGCGAAGCGGCCGGGATGAAAATCAGTGCCTCCAAATCCGAGACCATGGTCTTGAACCGGAAAAGGGTAGAGTGCCTTCTCCGGGTTGGGGAGAGTGTCCTGCCCCTAGTGGAGGAGTTCAAGTATCTTGGGGTCTTGTTCACGAATGAGGGGAAGATGGAGCGGGAGATCGACAGGCGGATTGGTGCAGCGTCTGCTGTGAAGCGGGCGCTGTACCGATCCGTTGTGGTGAAGAGAGAGCTGAGCCAAAAGGCGAAGCTCTCGATTTACCGGTCGATCTACGTTCCTACCCTCATCTATGGTCACGAGCTTTGGGTCGTGACCGAAAGAACGAGATCCCGGATACAAGCGGCTGAAATGAGTTTTCTCCGTAGTGTGTCTGGGCTCTCCCTTAGAGATAGGGTGAGGAGCTCAGTCATCCGGGGAGGACTCAGAGTAGAGCCGCTGCTCCTCCACGTCGAGAGGAGCCAGTTGAGGTGGCTCGGGCATCTGGTCAGGATGCCTCCTGGACGCCTCCCTGGTGAGGTGTTCCGGGCACGTCCCACCGGGAGGAGGCCCAGGGGAAGACCCAGGACACGCTGGAGGGACTATGTCTCCCGGCTGGCCTGGGAACGCCTTGGGATTCCTCCTGAGGAGCTGGCCCAAGTGGCTGGGGAGAGGGACGTCTGGGCCTCCCTACTGAAGCTGCTACCCCCGCGACCCGACCCCGGATAAGCGGAAGACAACGGACGGACGGACGGACGGACAGTAGATTTTAAATATACAGTATACAAACAGTTGAAATGTAACAAAAAAGAGACATTATTTATGTACAGATTGGATTGTGCAAGGGCATTTGTGCATGAATGCATTTGTTTGTGCAATTTTAAGACTAGGAGTCCAATAGCATTTTTAATGCTATATGAACTGCAATGATGCAAAAATATGCAAAAAAAAATGCAAATGTGTGAATATATGAGCTACAATGATGCTAAAATGTGCAAAAAATGCAAATTTGCAGAGTTTGTGGTTTGTAGTTTGGTAGTTCAGCAGTTTACAGTAACAGTTTAACAGTCTGATGGCAGCAGGGAAAAAGCTTTTGCAGAACCTGGTGGACCTGCAGCAAAAGGAGAAACATTCAGCAGAACTCGTCGAGCTGATTGGGCAAAGCGACACCTAGAGCCCGCCTACCAAAGTTTAGTGTTAGCCAATCACGGTATCAAAGCGTAAGCAGCATTGCTGTTCTTTTAAAGAAGAAGTCATGGATTGCGACAAAATAGATGTAATGGCAGCAGCTACGCACCGTCCTCCTCCGCTGCTGTGTTTGTCTTGGTCCAGCTGTATGTCCTTAAACCTCAATGCTGCAACGTGATTGGCCCGACCCGTTTTTGGTTCTGTCACAGACGGTTGAAGCCGGAGCGGTTCAAGATGGATTCTTCTTGCTGTGAACGCACAAATAGAGCGAGAATTCAGCTCGCAGGCAAGGTTACAGATTCTCTTGATTGGATCTAATTTCTCTTTGCTGTGATATTTCTGAGATATTCTAAAATACGTCTTTTCTGTTGCAACACATTACAATTGGGAAGGTGGCTGTAATTAAACCTTTGCTTAGGATACCTACTATCAATCAAAATGGCTTGATTACGGAGTTATAACTTATCTTGGTGTATTATCTAAAATGTCATAGTCAAGTTTCAGAGAGAACTTGTCTCAGTATTCATGTTAGATCTCAGTGCTGCATTCGATACAGGAGATGAAGGACGGCACAGGGGGTCGTGGTATGCCATCATAGATCTGGAATCAGTTTATGCTGCATGACTCCAGCAGACGTTTTGTCACAGATACAACCCCCCTTCCATCTCTCTTCCATGAGGAACATTAAATAAAAACAATTCTAAAGCTGTGTTTAATATTTAATATTTTGTGTTTTTCTCCTAAGAGCGTTTTACATTTCAAGGGTGTCCTCTGAGGATGCCTAGTTTTTCTTTCTTTATTAGTGTTTTCTGTTGGTGTTCTATCTGAGCGCTCTGAGCTGGTGGTCTCAACAAAATGCCGTTAGGGTTTCATAATGACAATGACGATTCTTGATATAGGCCATCACAACGCTTTCTTAGAAAGGCTTTAACGTGCTGTGGGGGTCAAGGGAACAGCAGTGGGTGGGTTAAAACTCTACAGATACGGAAATAACCTACATTAATTCTTTGATTTTGCACCAACTAAAATATTTTATCCAGTCCAGATTTTAAAAGAAACAAATTAACAGAACTTCCTCTTACAATAACTTGTCTTTTTAAACTTCTACCACCAAAGTTACTCACCTAAACTAAAACCTACAGGAAACATTCAGAAGCAGATTGACCAATGTCACTTCCTATCGGTAGACACAGACAGACTTTATTTTCATTCAGCTGCACATCCACAAGGTACACTGGAGTGAAATTTTGTTGCAAGGCCCCATGTTAAAAAAAAAAAAAAAAAAAAAAAAGCAAAAGAGCAACATTATAAATATTAGTATTTGCCGTTTGTCAGGAATATTGTGGCAAACCCCCCAAAAAAGAAGACATGTATGTACAGAAAAGTTATGTGTACGACAACATGAATAGTGTAAGTATACGTAGCAGCTGGATGTACTGCAACAATGAACGGGACATATGATGGTGCAGATAGTATAGTTACTCGGTGCATCTGACTAGTTTTGTATGTTTGGGGGGGATAACTGGGAGTAGTTTTATGATTAAAGCTGTTGTGGAATCTGGTTGTTCTCCCAGATGCCCTCTTGGAAGAGGTTGAGCAGCTTTAAATGCAGAAAAGTCCATTGTGTGTGTGGGAAGGCTCTTTTATGGTTGTCTGAGCCCTTGTCCAGCAGTGCCTGTGAGCAACGCCACAAATGGACTCTGCACCACATTCGCATATTGCACGGTTTTAATAATTTGTATATTGCACGGTATATATTGCACGGTTTTAATATTTCGTATATTGCACGGTTTTAAAAATACTCACCTGGACACCGTGAATCGCACACTGTCTATTTCCCCCGTATTGTTTACATTGTTTACATAAATTGCTGCTCCACCTTTATCCTGAAATTTACTGTGATTTTTCAAGCTGTATGCAAAAAATTTCGTTCTGTACGCACTTTGTGTATACAAAATGACAAATAAAGTTGTCTAAGTCTAAGTCTAAGGATGGAGGGAATCGCTGTCCCGATGATCCTCTCCGCTGCCCTCGCCTCTCTCTCTCTACACCAGGGGTTCTCAAACTTTTGTGGCCAGGGACGCTTTAGCAGCGGTAAAAAAAGATTCTAGGGAACCCTTTAGATTCTTCATGCTGATAGTATTTTTTAGACAGCCTTTTGTACTATTAAATACATTAGGAATTATGTATGTTTTAGAAAAATATTAGAGATTTGGTGGAGATTAGATCCTCATTCTCCATAAAGCCAAACTCGATGTAACTTTTGTCACACTCCCTAATTTTGGGTTTTACCTTACTTGATATGGACGGAGTTAAATATTTGTCCGTTTTGTTACTCAACCTCGACGCGCCCTCAGGAGTGCCTCCTCAGGCCCGACAACATGCATTTCTCTCATCCTATGCAAAAAGTGGAGCCGCTGCAGAGCAGAGGCGTGGGAGGACCAGGTCAAAGTATCTGTGACCTGCACCCCCAGAAATCTGACGATCGTTGATGAGGAGGTGGCTGGGACGTGAATGGATGGCTGGTAAATCAGATGTAGATTTATCTACCAGCATAGATATTAAAAATGAAACTAAAATCTGCATAAACACTTTTAGAGTGACTGAAAATGCCATCCTTCAGCTGATTAAACACGAAATCCCTCACAGGACACATTACACAGGACAAAGGATGTTCCAATGGTTTTCTCTCTTACCAACACTGTCCGCCTGTCTATGGCTTCCGCTATAGTATCTGTTAGCATGCCCAGAGTAAACATTTCCTATCCACCCTGCACGTTGTCATCTTGGTGACATCACAAAAATGGATTCAGAAACAAATAAATGTTGCATCCTTCTTTGAGTTTTGGGCATTACAACAATAACAACAAAAAAAAAACAATACTTTAGAAGTGTAAGAATAGAATGCATATAAATATAATGTATTATTATAAAACCGTTTCAGTGTAGACATCATGAATGTGTGAAGTTTTACTTTTTTTGTCACTCTGTGAAACACTGCAAAGAGGAGGTGAGGATGACTCAGAGGCCAGTTTAAATTATGCAGCCACCTTTAAACATCCTGTGAGAAATAATAATAATAGTTTTATGAGAATCAGAATCAAACATACTTTAATGATCCCAGGGGGAATTACTTTTGTTACATTCTCCAGAATACACACATTGTTATATATATATATATTTACAACATTTCACACAAGGTAATACCATATCACAATAGTCACCATCACTTCCCCTTGAGAATCCAAGTGAAGTGATGGTGACTTGTGTGACATTGCTTCTAATGATCTTTGTAACACTTCTGTGTTTGAGTTCTTTTGACTTTCTCCTTTTGGTTATTGATAATGTCAAAAATCAACAAGCTTTTTTTTCTAAAAGGTACCTAAAATCCCAGGTTTGAAGGATAGAAACAAGAACATCATAATAAATATAAAACTACAAAACAGGGTTTTGAAAAATGAAAAGCTTTAATTAAATAAATAACACTTATTTCCAGTGTTTTAGCGTTAGAACATGCAATTTCAATATATTTTCTTTATGACTTTATGTGACAAACCCACAAAGTAGTGCAAAATTATAAAGCGAAAGAAAAAAAAATACAAAAGCGTGATTTTCAAAAATTGTGGCTAAAAATCTGAAACGTTTTTTATTCAGCCCTGATGCCCATAAATAAAATCCAATGGTACCATCTGACTTCAGAAGACACGTTGTAAATAGACCCCAACTGAGAGTGATTTAACATCAGTATGATTGCAGGTCTTCTCTATAGGCCTTGAGGGTTTGTTACAGAGAAATTGTGAAAAGACAGCACCACAGCTCATCGGAAACACAGCAGACATGGAGAAAGGTGCCCTTCCCTTGAAATATGTTGGTGGCTGCATCATGCTGTGGTGCTGCTTCTCTTCAGCAGCCACAGGAAAACGGCTCAAATCGAGTTTGGATGGAGTGAAATACAATAAAACCCTAAGAGAAAACCTGTAGGAGGCTGAAAAAGACTCGACTCTCAGAAACATGTGCAGGGAAAAGATAAACTTTCAACCTAATAAGGGGATTTTTTCCTCTTCTATTTTTATGTTGAAGCAACACGTTAGGTGTTGCAGTACAGGTGTTACCAACACTAGGCCGCTAGTGGTTAGAGCACAGAGCTTTGGTCCCAGAGGTTCTGAGTTTAATTCCCACAAGCTGCCATTCTGGGTCCCTGAGCAAGACCCTTAACCCCTAATTGCTCCCCAGGCGCTGCACAGTAGCAGTCCACTGCTCCCCAAGGGGATGGGTTAAGATGCAGAAGTGAATTTCACCATTGTGAGATCAATAAAGTTCAATTATTATTATTATTATTACATGTTGGAGGTGGTGAACATCCAGTGAGTGGAGACAGAAAAGGGCAGCTTTGAATGGTTAAAGAAAAGTTGGGAACTCCCCCCCCCCCCCCCCCCCGCCCCTACCCAGACTACACTGCATTGTTAGATCCAGAAACATTTATTCTGTACTCTTGATATTAATGTGTAACAGATGTAATCTACAGATTGTGGTTATTTTGCAATAAATTAAAAGATTTAACCCAACATAAATTCATACAGAGTCAGTTTTTTTCTTAATCTCTTCAAACGGGGGAAGGTGCAATCAGACTGTTTTCTAAAAATCAGCCCCCCCCTCCTCTTCCTTTTACAGCAGTGACTAAGTGCTGGGTGGAACATGAGCAGAGGTGAGGTGTTAGGCTGGTGGGCTAAGCTACGACCACTGCCTGTGACGTTGAGGGGAGCTGCGCCCGGCCCCTTTACCTCAGTCAAGCATAAATATCGAGTCGTCTCCACTAAGTGGCCCATGCATGCAGACGGCACCGCTTACAGTCAGCAATGAAGGTCAGCCCATTCCTCCTCCTGTGCATCTTTCTGGCATGTTCAGGTGAGGCTTCACCACACACTTCCTTTTTTTGTTTGTTTTTGGCTTAATATATAAAAATAAATTAAATTGCACGGGTCATTTTAGCATTAAGTTTACATTCATTATTCTGTTGAACCTTTCCACAGTCTGGGTAATCCAGGGAAGAAACCTGCAGGTCAATATTGATGACGAGGAGCTTGCAGAACCCAATGCAAAGCAACAAGGGGTAAGGACTGAAAAAAGCCAAGAAAAATTATAACAAATAGCAAAATGTTATATGATAAAGTCATTATCATTACTATTTGAATCTGTATAATGCTTTTTCCCCCCTTTCTATCTTCAGTCCATTGTATTTATAACCACATTTTTTACTAAAGTGTTCACATCAATGTAGGAAACTGAAACTTTTTTCTTAAATCCACAAAAGAAGCCAGTGACCACCGTATCATGAATGTGGCAGAATGAGTGGCTTAGTGTTTGTGACATGCATGCACCGCATGATACAGAGCAAAGGGTTGCTAAAAACTGCCAAGTTTGTGCACACAGACAACAAAAGGAAATGTTAATTGTCAGCTTGGGTAGAGAAACTGTCTCTGTGGCGGCTGGTTTCAGCAAATAGCGCTCTGCAGCGCCAACCTGAGGGTAAAAGTCTAAAGTTTGTGCTGAGGATGCGGTCTGCAGAGATGTTAGCTGCCCTTTTCCTGCAGGGAGGTCAGCCATGACGGTCCTCCCTGCAGACCTGATTGTTTGTTGTAGTTTGTCCCCTCAAATTTATGACTGAAAGCCAGAAACATGATTATTTTACACTTGTTTAGGATTGCCTTTGACTGTTCTAGTTTAACTGTTTTACTGAAACATCATTAGTTTAACTTTGTAGTCCAACTGTTTTTAAAATTGGCTTTTAGTTTCTATTTTCCCATGTTTTATTTTTCTACATTTTATTCCAACTGATTTTTTTTCTGTTTTATTTTGCTATATTTTAATCATGTAAAGCACTTTGCATTGTCTTTGTACTGAAATGTACTATAGCAAAACATTTGCCTTGCCTTACTACTTTAAAGACAATATGAATATCACATTTTTGAAGGAAATGTGATATATTTATCGACTTGTGATTATGTGACTTGTGATCAAATTCTTATTTTTAGGACCTCTCCAACTCTTGTTTTTAGATTCCAGGGATTTGCTGGGGATGCAAGTGGGCTTTAAACAAGGTGAAAAAAGTCCTTGGAAACAACAGTACTGTCCAGGTAAAACGTTCTGGACGACTGTGTGCAGCAGCATCCCATCAGAGCCATGGGAGGGCAAAGCGCTCATGTCGTTTGTGTTTTGCAGGCCATTACTCAGCAGTTGAAATCGGTCTGCGATAAGATTGGACTCCTGAAATCAAAGTGCAAGAAATTTGTGGACAACAACCTTGGAGTCCTGGTCGAGGAGCTGACGACCACCGACGACGTGAGAACCATTTGCGTCAATGCAGGAGCGTGCAAGTGAGTCACCCCACTTCAGCTAACAGAGGGCATTATGGGATCTGTAGTTTTTCAGTGCAGCTCTTCAATTAGCTCATTTTTTGTCTGTGGATTTTCGTTTTAGGCCAAAGGAGCAGCTGGACATGATCTTCCATCCAAACAAAGAAGAATCCAGACGCATCACGATCATTGAAGTCCCCTGACATCCTGTGCAGTCATGAAAACCAGAAACATAAATGTAGCTTTTAAATGCAAGACTAACAACCCCAGTGATTGCATTCAAGTGAACATAAACCTTTCTTAGCTTCCTTTTGCTCAAGCATGTCTTAATGTTTTGTTTTAATGTTCACATTGCGAACACCTGAAAACCTGTTTCTCCCATAAATTAGCTCAATAGAATAATTGCTTTGCTGCTTTGGTTTGACATCGTTGTCACAAATATTACAGGATTTAAAAAAAAAAAAAGACAACTGGTCGTTCTTGATAGATTTGCACTAGAAGGACATTTTTAAAGAAGCATGACTTTATTTCCATGTTTTAAATGAAAGACAAATAAAACTTTTGCAAAAAGATGATTGATATATTTTCTTCTAAGGGATTTTGATATTTGTGGGGTGAAAAAAGCTAATTTTTAAGTTTACAATAGTATATTATGTATATATAACAGCTAGAACCTGCATTTGTTATATCTGTATTAAAAACAGGTGGCTTTTTATCATTGTTAACCACAATGTGGAAGATCCAAAAGCCCCTGGTCTATAACTTATTCTGTTTATGTGTAGATAAAATGGTTGAAAATGTTTCTGATCCCATCTGGCAGGGCTTGACATTATACAGACAGAACACCTGGGGCCTCATTTATAAAACATATCGCAGAATCCTTTTAAAAAGTGTACAAAAAAATGAAAATGATGTATGGCAAAGAAAAATCAGCTTTATAAAACATGCAGATCACAATTTTCCTTTATAGATCGCAGCTGAAGCTGAACGTTTGTGTACCTGGTTCTGCCTCATCACTCTACACGCCTATATTCAACCATAAATGGTCAAAGCGAAGCACCTCATGAATGATAAGGTGTATTTAAACAAGCCAATTAATCCCTTCATAGTTATTTCCTGGTTAACAAAGGCAAACACTGAAAAAAAGCAAAGAAACTGGAAAAAAGTCACAGAAAGGAGTTTATTAAACATGTAAATCAGAGGTAAAAGCTCAGATTTTGTCCATGTTAAAAGAACTTGTTAAACAGTGAACTCCACCCCAGTCTTAAATGTCGGATGTCTTCCACACGGAGCCGTGATCCATGTTGAAATGCCTCGTCTTGGAGGAGGCTGTGCGTCCTGATCGTCATTCTGAGGAGGAAGGAGAGGTTTCCAGGCTGAGGATGAAGAGTCCCTCTTCTGAATCACTGCAAAAAGCTGATGGGACGCTCCACAGCTGAGCGCTGCATGGGTCTGAGGGGTATTAAAGCGCCTCTTCTGCGCTCTTGGGTTTAGAGAGCGGGTTAGGACCCAGGACCTGGGAGGGGGGGCATCCCACCGTCCCCTGTAGGTTAAAGCAGAATGCAAAACTCTAGGAAGTCTACCGCGGTGTATGAGCCAGTCATCATCGTCGCCCAAGAAATCTTTAAACCCTGAAACCACGATCCATCCTAATTCTCCCATTTGACTCTGCAGAGACTGAACTAAAAATAAGTAAGATTAAAATCAGTGTGTTTATCCTTGATTAGAGCAGGTAAATAAGATTACCTGCCAATGGAATGAGATTTTTGCACTTAAAATAGGAACAACTCATCTCCACCATCTTATTTCAAGTGAAGTATATCTAATTATCTTATTTTAGGGGTCAAAATACTCATTCCATTGGCAGATCATCTTATTTCCCTGCTCAAATCAAGGACAAATACACTTATTAAGAAACTTTGACTAATTTTTACTTCCCTTTTTGCAGTGCAGGTCCTCTAACAGCGGCAGTGCATCCACCGTGCAGCATATCGTACCAATCTACGTGACCGTTTACAGCAATTAGAGTAATTGCTGCACACCTAATAATAATCTGATAATCTAATAATCTGTTAATTTGTTGAACACATCACCCAGGTGATCATCGGGGAGAGATATGTGATAGTAGAAAATCATGATAACATGCCCTAAAAGTTAACTTTTATCTAAGATTTAAGTTGGATTCTGGGCATTTTTTTATTAGAAGGGTACTTAAGTTTCACCAGCGACGGCATGAGTAACTCTGTGGTTTTTAACCCTGATGATAATGTTGAATTGTGGAGTGAAACTGAACGTTATCATGATGCAGTTTGGCTGCAGTTCACCACTTTACCGTCTGCGTTGCCAAAAAGAGCGTACGCCTGGGTTAGAGTTGCTGTGAGGAGCCCGAATTTTCCCGTCAAGTGTTTTTTTTTTTTTTTAAAAAAAATAGATCACAGCCTCTGCATGGAAAGCGATGTACAGCACTTTCAGGCTCATATTGGTGCGTACGCAAGCTTTATAAATTAGACCCCAGAGCAGTTTGCTCCTAACCTGACTCCGCCAGATGGATTTGCTCCGCATATCCATCTGGAAACCTTCCGTTGAAGTAATTTTGGGAAGGGGCAAAAATACTGGTTAGCTGATTGGCCTATGTTGGTGATAGACGGGCCAAATGAACCAATCAGATCAACAAAGCATATGACGTACTCGTCAACAAGCCAAGCTACTCTTGCTGCTGCAGGTAAAGGGTCGTTAGCTCAGCAAAGAAATACTCTGTAATTCCGATAAAACTTGCTCGATAGCCACGCTAACGCTAGTTTCATCGGCTGAAGCCGCCATGTTCTTTAGACTGAACTGTCGCGCTTCTCGTTGCGTCACACCTCAACCCGCCTCAAAGCCAACTCTGATTGGACGTTCGTTTGGTGAACGGCTCCAAATTTTCTTTAACGGAGGGTAGCCAGACTGATCTGCGAGTGAAACCTTGAAAGCTCGCTAGATCAGGATGGTCTCACGAGGCTAGTTTGCTCCTGGAACGAATGTAAAAAAGTCTATTAAACAGTTGCATCCAGAGGAAATCACACATGATGCAACAATTTCATTGCTTCTAAACTAAAAGCTCATTTGAACAAACATTTTCCATTTCTGTTGTTTTCCTCCAGCAATGCTTTCACCTGAATTATGTTAAAACTGAAAAGTTTTGACACAAAACAGGAGCATCATTGGACATAACATGTTGTTCCTTTGAACAGTGATAAACGTAAACACATGGAATATTAGTTTATTCCTGACCCATAAATAGACTCCTGGGAATAAAAATGCAGACAAAAGGATTTCCACAGCCCTTTATTTCCTTTTTAATTTAAATGTGAGCTATTCAGGGACAAATATAACAATACTTATGATCACACACACACAGATAAGGCGTTAACAAATCGATGTATTTACAGACTACCTCAACACCACAGAGCCTTCATAACAGGGGCTGGCTCCAAGGATCGTCCATTATCAGTGGAAAAACGTCTCATCATGATGATGGTGATGCTACAGAGAGCAGAAACCTGGAGTTTCGGTTCACGAAGCGTCCGTCCTGAAGACCCCTGTCCCAACTCTGCTTTAAGGCGTCTCTGTCCATCTTGTTTAGGCCCTGGGAGCAGAGACGAAGATCCTGCACCAGCTCAGACAAACCGTCCACTTCTCCGCTGTTCCAAGGGCCAGACACCTGACAACCTGACGGAGGAACGAGGGCAAATTTAGAGCCATCTGCTGTTTTAGATTAGATTAGATTCAACTTTATTGTCATTACACAGGTACAGGTACAAGGCAACAAAATGCAGTTTAGGTCTAACCAGAAGTGCAATAGCAGCAAGTGCAGGATAAATAATGGTTCCATATGTACAGGACATGGGTTTTACTTAATAAATATAGAGATGTATACTATTATAAACAGAATTTTACTGATAGATTTATGCTATGAGTATAATATATAGATAACTAGTATTGTGAACTAAATTTACAGCTGGAATGTACCGAATATAATATACAGGTGGATATTACTATGAATAGAGTTTTACAGATATGTACAATAGCATAATATATAGATGATTATTATAACAGAGTTTACATGTACTATGAATATATGTACAGATTACTATAGGCAGAATTGTGAGCATGATATACAGGTAGCTATTACTATAAAATGAATAAATAAAGTTGGACAGAAGCTATTTAAATTTAAGTGCAGTGGAAGGTAATTGCATGTTTTAGCACCACTAAACGACGTCTGACATGTTTCCCTGCAGTTTTCTCCATCCTGCAGGCTTCAAATCGCAAAATTAACAGGTATTTAATCCAAAGCCTTTTAAAATGGAAAAAAAGATGTGTTTCTCTCAAGTTAAGAGGAAAGGAGTCCCCCTCCTCCCAAATACAGAGTATACATTTACTACTAAAATACACACATTTACCTAAAAGCTGCCTGGTTCAGAGGAGGTGAAACAGTCCAAATGAACACAACACCCTGTCTGCTGTGAACACTGTTAGGTCTTCTCCACTGGGGGGATATGTTGCATCCGGGGACAGACCAAAGACACTAGACCACTAGAAACCAGGCAGCTAATTAGTTGATCTTATGAAGGGTTTTCATTTTCAGATAGGTGGCCTAAAACCACCCAGAGCAGGAAGTGGTGACAGATCTGCCAGCGGAGCGACAAACAGCGTGTGAACAGGTCTGCTGATGATTTCACTCACTTAAACTACGTTATTATAAACAGCATGACGGCTGCGACGGCCTCAGCCACGCGTCGGCCACATCGGTCCACACCCTCAGGTTGTTGGTGATTTACAGTGTTTTTTATCTCTTTACTCAAATCTAACAATGATCTTATGAAGCGCACACATACAATAATGCCATTGAGTGGGTTTTTACAATGTTCTGTTATATTAATTATGTTTCTGAGGACACCAGCAGGACAAACCATCTGCTCGTTAGCACGGGGCGTGTTCTATTATTTGGTCGTTAGGGTTGATTTTAGTAATGTTTCCCTTATTGGATGTAAATGGTCAGCCCAAATCACTTTGTAAGCTGTCCTTGGGTGTCTGTTCTGAGAGTTAAGGTGTGTATACTTTGTTCAGTTAATATGCTTTTTGATTAGCCCCTTTCGGGATCCATTCATTTTACTTTAAAAACGGCCATTTTTGTTGGGTTAAAGGAGCAATAACTAAGATTTACTGTAAAATCAACCTAAATCATTCTCACTTGTCACAATCGGTCCTCTCCATCAACAATGTCTGAGTTAAAGGCATACTATGCAACATTTTTCAGTTAATTAATGTGTTCCATACCGTTTTGGATGATTAAATTAGTAATTTCAGGTCGAACAAAGGTTTTCTCGGCCGCCCTGGTGGTCTGTGGGGGAAATACCGCACTTGCAATTCCAAGAGCTCACGGCCCGCACCCACAGGCTCAGAAGTCTCGTGCATCACGAGAGTCGGTCTTGCTTTACGGCGAGGACTCCATGTGTTTTTTGCCCTGCTATTCACTATATGCACGCGCGAAAGCAACAACAAAGAACCGCGTGTTAACGTCAAATAAGCATGCAAGCATGTCCAGTTTTTATTATTATTTTTTTTTTTGAATGCTGTCGAGGCGGTAGCGTGAGTTTGGCCGGCGAGGCGGCCGCGGGAAACCCTGATGTTCATACTTTCACTGTGTTAGTCATTGTTTGTACTGCCGTTTTTTCGACTTTTCGTTGCGTTCGCCTGTCTGCTAAGCTCAAAACAACCGCACCTGGCTTGACAGAGAAAACAGAACAGCTGAGCATCTTTATGACAGTGCACTTTTACTTTTGCCCTCTGGGAGGAGCCTCGCTGGAAAATCAACCCCGGTTGCATAGTATACCATTAAGATTTTCTCCTTCCAATCCCAGAGGTACAGTCCAGCATTACTTTGGCTCAGAGCGTAGCCCATGTTTACTTCCTGGCTCCTGGGCCAATAACATGACCGTTGAGTAAATGGCGGGTGTCGATGAAAGGTATTGTGTATGTGTTGTTCTGATTTTAAACACTAGGTGTCATTGTTACTTATTGTTCCTTTAAATAAAAACCCACTTTGAAGACATGTCTCCTAGGTACTCTACACCTTCAACTACCTGAACCCTCACAATGTAAAGCCTGCTTTATGCTTGATGCATCTGCGACGTCCGCATTACGTCATTTTGGCTACCAAAAGTGTCCGCTCAGCGCACCTACAAAGATTCCCAACTACGCGGATAAGATCTCCTTCTGGAGACCGCTTTATGATTCGGCCCAAAAAATTCACTGTGTATAAACAAATTGTTAACAATTCCTGGAAAGATATCACCATCACTCCTGGAAGAAAGTAAGAGGCTTTAAAATTTCGGAACCAGCTGTGTTTTCTACTCCTATGTGTAGTTGGGTGTAGCACGCTGGGCGAAGGAGCACAACGCTGCCCTCTAGAGTCCAGGAGGATATTGCTACTTTGGAGGATAAGCATGGAGCACAAATACTGCAGAAGTTGTGTCCGTATGTCTCATTTCCACGCGGGACATACGTGTTCAAGCATAAACCAGCCTTAAGAGCAGTCAAGGAGAATAAATTAGCTCAGCGTCGGCGCAAAGACACTAACGATTTTTGTCTATCGGCAAAGACTAAATGGTTCGCCAGCTGCTTTATTAAGCTCACGGCTCGGTGTTAACACTTGAGGGATCACGTGACGTGCAGCTGTAGAGCTGCAGATCACAGTTTCCCTGGCGCTTATAGTGGTGATATCTCAAAAATGTTGCTTTACAAGAACCAACTGCTGCGTACCCTGAAGGTTAAGAAGGGTGAGCGGTCGAGAAGCCTCTCTCACGGACGTCAGGATGCTGTAGAGGCCCGCCGACGTCACAGACGGGTTTCCTGACAGGTTCAGGCTCGTCAGGGTGGGACACAAAGGCAGGCACCTGAAGGAAAACAAAGACATGGCTTCAGAAGAATACAAGATGTCCCAAATAGTCGTTTTAGTTACAGTCCTGATCGTCTACTGCAGGGGTGTCAAACATACAGCCCGGTGGCTAAAATAATAAAAAAAAAAAATTCAGTGTCCTGTCTGGCAATGTAACAATAAGAATTGTTGTCTTAATGCCAAAAAGAGCTCGTCAGATTTGACTTTCACAAGTGGAGCAGTACTGCTTTTGCTATAGTGCTCCGCTTGATTTATGAATGTGAATAGTTTTATTGTGTTTAATGCAGGGAATATCTCAAATGATATGGACACTACAATGGGAAAGCAGGAGAGGAAAGGAAGAACAAGAAGAAAAAAGAAAAGGTGGAAGAAAGAGGAGATAAAAGGAAGAGAATGATAAAAAAATTATTGGAAAAAAACACGTACTTCGTTTAATTGAAAATCTGCTGTTCCTATATTGTCCACGAGGGGCGCTGTGTTTTAATCAGCAGATGGTAGCACTGAGCTTCAGATGTAGAAAATTGATTTTAAATCATTTCTTAATTTTTATCTGTTTGATGTATTTTGTCATGCAGGACAGTGTTTTTAAGTTCCAAAAAATGTGAATAAATGTTTTTCAACATTGTACAATCACTGTGATCAGTTCTTATGCATAATGCACAAGTAAATGTTTAACTGAGTAAAAGTATTGTTGAAATTGCACATACTTTTCTCAAAAACGCTGAGGTTATTCATAATATATTGTGTAAAAGTGAAATTCATTTAATATAAAAATCAACAAAAAGTTATTAGTTCTATTTAATCTTGCAATGAGTTTACTCGTGTGGCCCTCTAGAGATCAGAGTAAGCTGAATGCGGCCCCTAAACCAAAATGAGTTTGACACCCCTGGTCTACTGCATCTGTAATCCATGCAGGAGCATCTCTAACTCACAAAGAGGAAATACAGCCACAGACCTGGCTAAGACAGCTACACTGCTGTCCGTCAGTCCGTTTGCTGCCAGACTCAGGTGGCCCAGACAACACTCCTCCTGCAAAACAAACCCCCCGTATACTGGATTTATGGTACCGTAAGACAGAGACGCTTACAGTCTCATGAACTACGCAGCACGCCGTGAGTGTGTGCACACCTGAGACAGGAGCTTGGCGAGGTGTTCCAGTGCTGGGTAGTCAGCAGGACCGCTGCAGACGGCGGACAGGTCCAGATGTGTGAGAGTCTGCAGAGGCAGAGTCTTCAGGACCAGCTCAAAGCCAGTGGAGCCCAGTGCATTGTGGGACAGGGACACGGATTTCAGGTTGCTCAGTCCTGAGAGACCGGGAGATATTAAACAGCAATATTATTCCTTCATAGCTGATGTTTAATCTAATTACATTATTACTCTTCTCCCCTCCGACATCAGCTGGTTACGGGTGGCCTGAAATCTTAACCTTCACCGTCAATTATGCAGGACAAAACTCTCTTTGTCAGGGCACCTGTGAGAGCGCTGGCCAGCAGCAGCCGGTGACGCTGAAGGAAGCGGGCCGTGAGGCGGCAGGCCTGCAGAGACAACTTGCAGAGCGAAGGGCAACAGGACAGCAGGCAGGACAGAGACTCGGACACGGCGTCTCCGAGAGGGTTGAGGCTCAGATCGAGCTCCTCCAGGCACTGCAGAGGCGACACACAGCAACGTTCACCACACAGAATTCAAATTGCTGTTGCTAAATGTCCAAACTTTATGGTAGGAAAATATCCCCAAAGGCAAATGTAGCGCAGTTGTCCGACGACATGACTGGGGTCAAATTGCAGAGGATGCATCAGCAGATAGTCAGACTAATCAGTTAAAATCCACTTGTTCTGCTCTATAATGCTATTCAACAGAGCAGAATGGAGAAAAATAGCCACCATTTGAAGAATAAGCATTAGAAAAACTCCTAAAATTGAGTGTATTTTGGTGTAAGTCCAAGTATCAAACCTCATTAAAGCGATTTATAATCAAGATATCGTTCTATTCTGCAGTTGGAAGAACAACTGTTGCTTTTCTGTTATAAATAAAAGCAATTAGACCATATTATAGATGTAGTTTATTATTCGTAAGTGTAAATACCATAAAACCAAGGTATTTACAATATAAATCCACCGATCGATGATATATAAAAAAAAAAAAAAAGGTCAATAAAAAGTTCAATAGAATAACAAATTTCCTTCCTTTTCCTTGAATACAGTGTTTGTGTGTTCTGTATCTAGATACAGCATAAAATGGTAAGGGCTGCACTTAAAATACATGTTTTGAATTTATTGATAATTATTGATATCGATCAATATGATTTCTATTTTATCGATATGCTTTTTTTTCTATATCATCCAGCCCTGTCTTATGATCTTATAAATACCTCATCAACATACATTCATTGTACAAATCTGAATTGTTGCACAATCCTTCCAGTGCTGCAGTACCCTGCTTTTCAACCAGACTTTTTCCTTTCACTCAACTTTCCATTAACAGGTTTATATACAGTGCTGTAAACAACCAGCTTCTTCGGCAAATTACATTTTGTTGTCAAAACGTCATAGTACCGCCCTAACATTTTCTTATCTGTCTTTTCTAAATTAAAATTTCCTAAGAAACAAAAAATTTAGTTTCATTAGCTGTAAATCATCATTAAAGCCACGAAAATGCTTAAAAACGCTTCGCTCAGTCGGTAATGGCTCTGTTTAACGCGAGTTTCACTTTTTAAACTGAATTAGTGAAATTAATGAAAACATCCTAATTTATTTGAGATGCACCGATGGACCTAACAGTTTAATGCTTTTCAGGAAAGCAAACAATGTGTGCACACGGTGGTGTGCACGGCTGTCTATCCTGTCTGTCCAGGGTGTACTACGCCTCTCGACCAATGGCTGCTGGAGAAAGGCACCATGTGACCCTGCGTGGATAACCCGGTATAGATAATGGATGAAAAACCTTTTAAAAGCATCTATGATTCTCATTGCACTTTACAAATATACTGTGTTGGTGCATCAGGCTGGAAGCTGCGGCTGGAATGTGACTAAATGTGAAAAGGGTGTTAATACTTTTCCCATGCTGTTTTTTTTTTTTTTTTTTTAAATTGAAGTTGTTGTTTTTTTTTTTGCTCAGGAGCTGATTTACCGGAAAAGCAGGGTGACTTTGTCCCTTCAGAGCATCGACAGCCCTCCCCAGGCCTTCGCCCGTGATGCCGTTGGCGGAGACGTCGAGCAGCCGGAGGCGGGGCATGGTGACCGCCGTGGCGACCAGTTCGGGCAGCAGGTCGTCCGCGAGCCGATTGCCAGACAGACGCAGCTCGCTGAGGCTGGCCTGAAGCTTGAGGGCGCGCAGGAGCGGGTTGAGGGAGGAGGGGGCCAAACCGAAGCCACACACGGACACGGAGGAGCTCCCATCCTGGACCTCGCACAGCCGGGTGAGCCGTTTGTCCTCGTCTGGAGACGGAGACACGTTTGAGCATCGCAGAGAAGTTACGTCCCGGTTTGAGCGTGACGGTGTGTGCCGCTCACCCACTGCCAGACTCTGACAGGCCTTCTTGTAGCGCTCGGGGAGAGGAGGCAGATCCCAGGAGCAAACCTCAGCCAGAACCTGCCGCAACCACACAAGATCAACGTTAAAGGCGTAAAGGTGCAATAAAAACAGGCACATGTCGCACACATTCCTTCCTGTTTTCACAACTGCCGACAGCGTAAGCGTGTGCGCTCACCTCCTCGTTGGTGTGCAGCACGGCGAGCAGCAGGTCCTGTGGAGACAGCAGCGCTCCTTCCTTCTGCAGCGAGAGGCGGGGCAGGAGGCCACATTTCTGGTAGAAACGCTGCGCTGCCTGCTCACAAAGCCACGACACGGTGCAGGAGTCCGCCTCGCTGAAACAAACCACCGATTTCAAGCTCAAGAACCACACGGAAATAGAAGCTAATAACTTGTGCAGACTGTGATTATAGAATAGAAACCTCTGAGGAACTGGGATGAGGAACACATCTTCCTGCACTCTGACCCTCATCCTGATTGGTGGAGGCAGAGCCGTCGGTACAGGAGCAGCAGAACAAGGAGCCAGGGGCTAAAATATGCAAATAAACCAGGGTGAGACACAACTCTACCTTCAAATATGACAACAGCGAATTAAGTTTGTTAGCATCTCAGTGGTGTCCACCCACTGAGCCATATAATACACTGGAGTGCTAATCACCGTCTGTTTGAACGAGTCGCTTTGAAGCCACCAGCCGCCATATTGGTACTCCCTATTTCCCCTCAGTAACTAGGGAATATGTGCGCTGCAGCATCGAATGACGAGGATTTTCTCAAGTTCAGGGGGACTTAAAACTTTTAAAATGTCTAATGCCATATACTTTTATGTTATGTTCTAAAAATATTAAGTACTGAGAAAGTCATGTGCTGAAATATTTTGCATTTTATTTATTTAAATATATATATGTAACATTTATAAATATATAAATAACAATATACAAAAACATATATTTACATATATGTATACATATATATACATATATACTTATATTCATATACACATACTTATATATACATATACATTTAATCTGAATAACATGTAAAATATTTCAGCACCTAATTTCCTAGTAGTTGATAGTGTTAGTACATCCACTGTCTGTAGAATTACCTGTGAAACGTTTTCACACAGCCAGAAAACTGCTTGTTGTTGCAACCAAATCCTGTGGTATTCTGTGAGAGTAGGGAGTAGCAAGATGGCGGCCAGTGACTTCAGTTTTTTGGCAAAATCAGCACTCCAGTGTATAATATAGCTCAGTGTGTCCACCCCTCAGCCAGCATTAACACCAGGAACCCAACTTCTATGAGTTGTTTTAGGGCCCAGCTAAAACCATTAAGCAGTCTGCATTCTTATGCATCGGCATCTAAAACTTGAATTTTTTGTCACGTTTCACCTCTAATGTGTTCAAAGGACATTTGTTGCAAATCAGCACAATATACTGCAAATAACGGAACTAATTTGACGCTTTTGTAAATATTTTAGATGAACCTTTGTGAGCCCTGAGAGATCCACTTTCTGCACAGAACATACAGACAGAACCTGATTTATGAGCCAAGGTGGTGTGAGCCCAACAAGAGACCAACTTTCCTTCCACTTTGTTCTCAACATCCACACACAAAAATAAATAAAAACAGAATTTTAAACTACTTTAAGCACGTTTTGTTTGGAGAAAAGCAAATAAAAGTGAACCCAGATGAAGGAAAAGCTCAGAAGCTATTTTTTTTGCAATAAGCGGAGAAAAAGCAAACTTCATGCAGCCATTAAAACTGAGAAATATCAAGTTTTTATAAAGCTTTTGCACACTATTTGTTTGACTTCATGTTTAAAAAAAAAAAAAAGAGACACCTTTACTACTAGTTTATGTACAGAAATGTACAAGGTAACAAAATATTAAATGATTCTGGAGTAACAAGAAAAGCATACATTAAAAATAAAGTTTGAATTTCAATTAAGTCCTTCCCCCCCCCCCCCCCCCCCCCCCCCCTTTTCCAACTAAAATTGGGACTGGGACACTTTTCCTAGTCCTGTTGTGGACAAGGGGTCTGGAAAATGTTCTTATTTAACAAGTTGGGCGAAGCAGGTTCTGCTGGAGGTTTCCTGCAAGCTGAGCATGAGGGATTGCTGCAGAGTTGGAGCCTCGATGCAATTGGCTGGGTTTTAATCGTAATAATTTAATTTGACACAGCAAGTTAGTCCTCTGCATTTCACCCGTCCCTCAGGGAGCAGTGGGCTGCCACCGTGCCGCGCCTGCAGAGCATTCTGGGGCAAGGGTCTTGCTCAGGGACCCAGAGTGGCAGTCTGTGGGAGTCAAACCGAGGAACTTGCAGCCATCCCAGGATGTAAGCCTCCTGCTCTCTAAACACTAAAAATTTTACCAGTTGTCCAAATAAACTGAACTTGACAGCACTGTTGCATAACTACCACTGAACTGGATGTAACTGAGTCACACTAATTAATTCAACTGACAGAATATTTTAATGTATGAATTGGATCAGTTTGTCTTGTAAATTATATTAAAAGGTGCATAGCCACGTTTTTTTATTTATATGTCAGCAGCTCACTCTGGTTGCAAACAAAGTTTTTATGAAAGATTATCACTTTCTGCTGGTGTATTAGTTGTTATTTTTGATGTTTTATGCTTTGTTTTTGCTCAATTTGTTTGCAGTGGGTGTTAAAGCAAGAAAGCGGCTAACGACTATTAGCATCTTTCAACAAAACAATGAAGAATTTTCCAAGATCCAGTCAAAAAAAAAAAAAAAAGCACAGATAAATTATTCCAAGAGGGAAAAGACTGGAATGTCTCTGGGAATACAATATATATGTTGGTGTTCACTGAAGCAGACGCTAAACCTGCCGAGGCTCAGATGTGACGCAGAGTTGACTGACGTTAGTAAATGTTCTGATATGAGGCTCTTAAAGTTGCTGTAATCGTTTTATTTAATTAATAACGGTCTTTGATCACGCCGAGCTGCTGCTTTACAGCGAGGCATTGCACAGGGTCAGACTCAGTCCAGCATTATTTCATTTTGATTTATTTATTAATTAAACCGGTATTATGATAGTTCTGTGATACTGTCACTAGATGGCGCCACATCTGTTTATATCTGCAAATTGTTCCCGGCGCTGGGGCTATTTATCCACAAAAGGACCATCAAAACATTATCAGGATGGAGGCTTGATGTATATAACTTTATTTTATCATGATCAAACGGTTTTTGGTCTTTTTTTTTTTAAGCATATTACGTGCAGTGTCCGAAATTAACTTCCTGATTCAGCATATTTTTTACCAACCAAATTATTAATTCTGACTGACCCCTGCTAAACATCTCCACATAATCCCGCTACGTAATTAGCCTGAGCTAAACGCTAGCCGTTAGCAAATGGAGATGATGTAGTTGCTGTAGTTCTCGCGTCACATGTGTGAGTGTTTGTTGTCATACGAGCTGAAAGCAGAGGAACTAAAGGAAGCATCCACCCAAATGATGAAATTTAATCGCATTTGGCGCCTGGCAAGTGTTAATTTTGTTCCCCGATTACATGGCTATACTCCTTTAAGACGTATTTTTTGTATCGGCCCAATATAAATAAGCAGAATCTAATTAGTTCAAAGCCTGGCTCTGCTAAACCCGCTATGGATGTTATAATGTTGGCGATAACAGTGGCTTCTCACCTGAAAGTGCACCTGTGAAAAGTTTTCAGCTCTCGTGTCTTCAGCGTCTGGAACGGCGGGACTGTTGGACCTGCCGACCTCTCGCGGGCCTAACCGCACCATCCCCGGCATCTGAGTCATCTTCACCTGATGAGGCTTCGTTGAGCCGTTCCTCCTATGAGAGAGACCCCGGCAGGAGGAGGCAGACGAGCTGGACGCCGGCTCTGGAAGAAGGGAGCAGGGGCAACGTGATGGCATGAAGCAAAAAGCAGACCAGACATCCAGACCCGACCATCAGCCGTTACCTCTGCAGTCCGAGCTTAAACGGTGGTTCTGACTTCTGGAAGACGACGCCGTTTCCTCCCTTCTCGGCTTGTCGTGCTCCGCCTGCAGCCTCCTCTTCTTCTTCGGCTGCATTTCCCCCAGATCGTCGTCCAGCCAGTCGTCCGCCACGTACTCGTCCTCCGGAACCAGAGCGGATCTGCTGCTGGACGGAGCAGCCGGTGTGCTGGACAACGGAGGCTGCGACGGGCCCTGGTGGAGACTTTTGGCGCTGCCCAAGCTGCGAATGGCACTGTGGTACTCGTCTCGTTGGAAAACACACGGGGCGGGGGCCTCCCTGGGACTTTCCCCGCATGGGTTGAGGGGCCTGAGGGGCTCCTTGTTTGAGGGATTCTCCTTTTGACCCGGAGCTGCTGGGAACGTGCGTCTGGGCCGGACAGGACGGAGAGGACTGACCGGACTGTCGGAGCCGCTGTCCTCCGAGCTGCTGCCGTCAGTCTGAACCACACAGACAGATTCTAGTCTGGTTATCTAGATTTGACAAAAGGCCCGTTTACACTACACCTAAAAACCGAGCCATGCCGAGACCAGTCCAAGCTTGGATCAGTTAACCGGGATAAAAACGGCCGTTTACACACAAGAGTTATCTCGGTTATCTCGGTTCCTTGGTTGGTCCTCGCCTCCTAGTGGCGATCTGCGGTACTGCCGCTCTCTGGGATTGAAGGCGGAAGCAGCAACTCAAAATGGCGGCGCCCGTAACATTCAGGATGTTATGGTTAGACAGAGTCGGCTTTTGGGAAGTGGATAAGACAAATAAACGACTAATAAGGATTTACAGACACAGGAAACAACGACAGACACTGAGGTTCATCACACTGCTAAGCAGAATCATCTCTGGAAACCGTGTGGCACGGTAAGGAAGCTAGTATTATTATGAATGTCTGAAATTTGTCTGAATGGAGTGTGAATCGGGACGTGCAGCCAGACACGCCGGAAAAACCGCGGACAGTCAGCTGACTGTAAGGGGATGACGCGGTCTGCTCATGCGCTCCTCGTTATCAGATAACCGGGATAAAAAAAAAACAGTCTGAGACCTACTCGGGAACTGGTCTGCAGTTAGCGCGGTCCGGTTATGTTTAGCGCGGTCCGGTTCAGTCTGCTGACCGTTTACACAAGAGTTATCTCGGTTACCGAGCTCGGACTGGTCTCGGCTCAGTTAAAAAAAAGTGTAGTGTAAACGGGCCTAAAGAAAAGCGACTCTGAAGCTTTTTTTATACCCCGTATAAAACAGAGCCCTCTGTCCCTCGGGCTCTGCGGCGCTGCGACGAGGCGCTGCCAGCCGATCGTTTCCCCTCCAAGACGTCTCCGTTCCTGGGTCTGTCCTGGCTGGAGGACGGGTCCCCTCCGGTGGCCGTCAGGGGCTCAGAGTTCTCCGCGTCGAACAGCTGGCTGTCCTGCAGGGCATCAAAAGGCCTGGAGGCAGCCGGAGCGGCAGCAACTGTGCTTGGCAGCAGATGAGGGGAATTAAAGGCTGCGGCGGTGGGTGTTAAAGGCAGCGTGTTTCTAAAGATGCTCAACGCTCACCTCCTCCAGCGGCGGCCTTCTTCAGCAGCCTCTCCGTAGAGAGGCATTCCTGCCTGGTCTCCTCGTCCAGCTCTCTCCTGTAGGTCCTCTGCCAGTGACGCAGGGTGTCCATCGGCGTCTCCCCCTGAGAGAGGAGCAGCAGCAGGAGTTAATCTCAACCAACATTACAGCATAACAGAATTAAAAGGACAAAACAGCCCTAAGCTAAAGTCTTCATACTGGTTTTCACTTTGTGTCCTGTTACAATCACAGAGCTCAAGGTAATTTATGTCACAGAGCAACAGGAAGTGGCATAAAAGTTGTGTTGGAATGAAAACTGGACATTGCTCTGAAAATGGCTGTTGTTTTCTTTTTAATTCACCTTTTTTTCTTCGTTTTATGGTCGCTCGTTTTGCCAAATACGACCGCGTCACACAAGTAAAACGCTGACAGGTGAGCGCGCATTAATATCGAATAGATAAAGTAGTGAAATGATTTGTAAATAAAAAGAAAAGAAAAAAGCAAAATCAAAAATAATGATGAGGATGAGGATTTTGATAATTTAATTTTGTTGAGTTTCATCATCATCATCTAATCCAGGGGTGTCAAACTCATTTCTATATGGGGCCACTTTGGCATCATGAAGTCATTAAAAGGGCCGCTTGCATGTGTAGAGACGATACTTTTCATTTCATAATTTCATTCCAGTTCACACAGTAGTATAAAAAATGCACAGTAACATAAAAGTAGCACCCTTAGGCCCAGTTTATAGAGTTTATCTGCAAAAAAAAAAAATGTTGATATTGGGGTGAGTTACACTTACAGGAGGCACAGTTTTAGCCACTTTATACACTTTAAAAGGATATACGCCCTTTTTTTGGCTCTCGAGGGCCGGATAATTTACCATGACGGGCCGGATTTGCCCGCGGGCCTTGAGTTAGACACCTGTGATCTAATCTGGTAAATTTCTCTCCTCTGATCACCAGGAGAACATTTGTGTTGTTTTCTTCTGTTACTATCAGCCAATCACAGCTCTTAGAAGACAGCGTCGCACCAAGCAACCGGCTCAACCACACCTCCTCACTGAGATAAACGTTTCTGTCGTCTCAGAGTCGTTTCTCAGCAGCGTCTGAATCACTGAAGCTGGAACTCCTGGGCAGGAATATTGAGGCTAAGACGGGAGCTCTCTGAGAGACTCTGAGGGTCTTTGTGGACACCGGCGGTCTGGACCGCATCAGTTTGCCAGCGGTCTGTATGCAGAGTCCACTTAAATTCAATTCAATTTTATTTATATAGCGCCAAATCATGAAACATGTCATCTCAAGGCACTTTACAAAGTCAAGTTCAATCATATTATACAGATTGGGTCAGATTATACAGATTGGTCAAAAATGTCCTATATAAGGAAACCAGTTGATTGCATCAAAGTCCCGACAAGCAGCATTCACTCCTGAAGAAGCGTAGAGCTACAGGGAGAGTCGTCTGCATTGTACATGGCTTTGCAGCAATCCCTCATACTGAGCAAGCATGAAGCGACAGTGGGAAGAAAAACTCCCCATTAACGGGAAGGAAAACCTCCAGCAGAACCGGGCTCAGTATGAACGGTCATCTGCCTCGACCGACTGGGGGTTACGGAAGACAGAGCAGAGACACAACAAGAGAAACAAAAAGCACAGAAGCACACATTGATCTAGTAATCTGTTCTACATTAGATGGTAGTAGCGGGTGATCTGTCTTCTCTGGATGATGTCACAGTTAACAGAACGCCAGACCAGGTGTACCTACTATGAAGATAAAAGAGAGAGAGCAAAAAGTTAAAAGCTGAAATGACGACAGTCATTTCAATGTAATACAATGCAAAACTGGAGAACAGTAGAAATCAGTAGAGTGAGAAAATTAGACCCTGATGTCCTCCAGCAGCCTAAGCCTATCACAGCACAACTATAGAGATAGCTCAGGGTAACATGAGCCACTCTAACTATAAGCTTTGTCAAAAAGAAAAGTTTTAACATTAGTCTTAAAAATAGACAGGGTGTCAGGAAGTCTGCATACAGACTTCCTGTCTGTATGCAGAGTCGGATCAGACCGAGGACGGTGGCGTCATCCGCTAACTTCAGGAGTCTCACAGACGGGTCCGCTGAGGTGCCGCCATTTGTGGGGAGAGAAGCTGGTTATTCCCTGACACTGACAGGTGGAGGACAGAGCTGCCAGCTGGGGGAGCCTCTGGTGGAGAACGTCTGGAGTTGAAGGCCTCAGAGACTTGTTAGAGAACATTAGTGACGCCAAACACACCGTGGTGGCGGTGATGCTCTTCTCCAGCCGGGACAAAGACGCCAGAGGCGAGATGGATGGAGCTAAATTTAGGAAAACCCCTGTAGAAAACCTGCTGGAGGCTTCAGAAGGCTAGTAGAGACATGGTCCAACGTAGCTGCAGCCACAGACGGTTCTACCAAGTATTGTCTCACCAGGACTGTAATAAATTAATGCCACACATTGATGTAAGGAAAGAATGAAGGATGGACATCAATGTGTACGAGGAATAAAATTGTAAACAGTGGAATCTAAAATCCAGACTTTTCCAGCCGCAGCAGGAATCCAGAGTGTTGGATGTGCATTTTATAACGTCTGCAGCTGCAGTTCTAGTCCACAGAGCTTAATCCTGATTAATTAATCACAGATTGAGTTTTTGAACCGTTTTGTGTTGGGCAGACGATGCATTTGGTGAGTTTTCTCCACAGAACCCAAACTTGAATCATTCCTGGGTCACAGGAAGCATGAAGCTGCACCGGCGTCCAACACTGGCTACAGGGAGCAGCGTGTTCTGGACGCAGCCCGGCTGGGATGTTTTCCCAGCACATTTACAGGCTCATCTTTGTCTTTTTTATCCTCCTCCAACAGTGAAAATGTGAATCATTTCACTGCATTAATGTTCTTGAGTTTGTGTCATTAAAGACGTTGAGTTTCCTAAGGTTTGAAACACCAGGGTTTTCTATTCCAATCTGCAGTGTGCAAACATCTGTACATGAGAGCAAACAGAACCACGGATTTCACTGCATATTAAGGCTGGACGATAATTAAATAACAATATATATCCATCAATAGAGGACTGGTTCAATAGGAAAAAAAGGGGTCAGTGAAAAGTTCAATAAATTACATCCTCCCAACCAATCACAAACGCAGACCCAGGAACGCTCCGTCACCAAGTTTTAAAGAGCTTTTTTTAAGACTTAGTTTTGGTAAAAAGTTGAATGAATAAAGCTTGTGGTTGAATCCATTTATTTAAAAATAGGTCATTAGGCAACAGCATAAAAATGGCCAGGGCTGCATTTAAAATATATGTGTTGAATTATTTTTTTTTTAAATTATCGATATCGATCAGTATGATTACTATTTTATTGATATACTTTTTTCCCCTATATTGTCCAGCCCTACTGCATACTGTGTGGAAACGCCAGAAAACGTGTTAAACAACTTACTGATGTGCTCATTCTACTTGGGAGTGACGATGATTGAACGGATGTATGTTAGCAACAGCGATATCCTCACTCATATCCTCAGTGTACAAAAGATTACTGTATTTTTTTGGACCATAAGGCGCACTAAATATTCTTAGTAGTGTGTAATATCACTCCTCCGCGTCCACAGCTCTCTATCCGAGGACAGAGTAGCTGTACTACACTGCCCTGTTTCTAACATAAAGCCAAAGTAAACGTAACTTTTATATTTAATTAACTTACCAGGTTTAATGTTGCTAGCGCATACTCCAGGCTGCCTTACATGAATGCACTTCTAGGTTAGACATTACAGTCAGGCAGTCTTGTAGGCAGCTCAGGGGTCCTATCAGGTAGTGACACAGTGTACCGTAATGCTCCTAATAACTATTTGGCTTTGTTGCTAACCAAAGTCGTACTTACACATTTTAACAGAATTTTGAGATCATTGTACCACATAAAATCAGTCAGTAAGCACAACTGTGATCAGATATAAGGCGAACCATACATTTTTTTTAGAAAATGTAAGGATTTTAAGTAGGGCTGTGCATAAAAATCAATACAAAGATCAATATTGATGTTTTTAAAAACGATTTAATATCGATATTCTGGCTTACGATATCAATATACCTCCCAACCCCTAGGGGGTACTATTACAGCGCACCAGTACTGTTCACAGCGAGGAATTTGCAGAACGGCCGCCAGGATTTTAGAAGCTCCTTCGTCCCTAAAATCAGACGTTTGGACACATTTATGGTTTCTGTGACACGTTAAATGCTTTGAACCAAATGCACTTTTTTCCCCGGTTAATATATCAGTGTTCAATAAATTAAACATAAATATAATATTTGGCTGGTTTTGGTGATTGAATGACTTTGAGCATTAATTTGAAAATAATAAATATCGATAATGGAGTCAAATCAAATCAAGCTGAGCTATATTGAGAATCAATTGTATCGTGAGCAATGTATCAAGAATCGTATCGAATCAGCTCATCCTAGATCAGGGGTGTCAAACATACGGGCCAGTTCCGGCCCGCCGAACAATTTACTCCAGCCCGGTGGCTAAATGCATTATCATTCAAAAAAATTATAATGCATTAATGTCTTAATGGCAAAAAGAGCTCATCAGATTTGACTTTCACAAGTGGAGCAGTACTGCTTTAGCCATAGTGCTCCGCTTGATTTATGAATGTGAATAGTTTTATTATGATTCATGCGGGGAATATCTCAAATGATATGGACACTACAATGGGAAAGTAGGAGAGGAAAGTAAGAACAAGAAGAAAAAACAAAAGGTGAAAGAAAGAGAAGAGATAAAAGGAAGAGAATGATAAAACAATTATTGAAAAAAAAACATGTACTTCGTTTAATTGAAAATCAGCAGTTCCTATATTGTCCACGAGGGGCGCTGTGTTTTAATTAGCAGATGGTAGCACTGAGCTTCAGACGCGGAAAATTGATTTGAAATCATTTCTTAATTTTTATCTGTTTGATGTATTTTGTCATGCAGGACAGTGTTTTTAAGTTCCAAAAAATGTGAATAAATGTTTTTCAACATTGTACAATCACTGTGATCAGTTCTTATGCATAATGCACAAGTAAATGTTTAACTGAGTAAAAGTATTGTTGAAATTGCACATACTTTTTTTAAAAACACTGAGGTTATTCATACTATATTGTGTAAAAGTGAAATTCAACAACAAGTCCACTTTTATTAGTTCTATTTAATCTTGCAATGAGTTAACTCGTGTGGCCCTCTTGAGATTAGCTTAAGCTGAATGCGGCCCCTAAACCAAAACTAGTTTGACACTCCTGTCCTAGATGATACCCAGCCCTAATTTTAAGTGCGCCTTATAGTCCGAAAAATACGGTACCTGCATCTTAAAGGTATACTTTGCAACCGGCGTTGATTTTCCAGCGAGGCTCCCCCCAGAGGTCGAAAGTAAAAGTGCACTGTCATAAAGATGCTCAGCTGTTCTGGTTTCTCCGTCAACACAACGAATACAAAAGTCGAAAAAACGGCAGTACAAACAATGACTAACACGGTGAAAGTATAAACATGCACACAGAGAGGGAAAAACCATTCCAATGCAGTGTTTCCCCTAGGAATTTGCTTACCGGACGACCGGCGGAGCGGGGGAGAGAGAGACGAGCTTTGCGCCGATGACCGGCTGAGCGGAGCGGGGGGAGACAAGCTTTGCGCGCATATCGAGTTAGTTTTATTTTATTATTATTATTTTTTTGGAATGTGGCGAGGCGGTAGCGTGAGGGAAACCCTACAATGTTACTTACAATCGCATCAGCAGAAACACGAGGTCCGCGTCAGCCTTGCAGCCTTCTTTTTCTTTTAGTTCTCGCCATTCGGAAAAAGCTTGCACGATTTTCACCCGTGTACAACTCCTCTCTCTGTCCAGAGCCTTTTCCTCTTTCTTGCCTGCTCCGACATGGGCTTTTGCTGTTTTCTCGCTGGTTCCGCCATGATAACTGCACAAATATCGCAACGAGCATGCCTTTCACTGGGGGCATGTAGCGGTTCTCGCCGTAAAGCAAGACCGACTCTCACGATGCACAGACTTCTGAGCCTGTGTGTGCGGGCCGAGGGCTCCTGCAATTGCAAGTACAGCATTTCCCCCACAGACCACCAGGGCGGCCGAGAAAACCTTAGTTCAACCTGAAATGACTCATTTAATCATCCAAAACGGTATGGAACACATTAATTAACTGAAAAATGTTGCATAGTATGCCTTTAAAAGGGGGCTAACTTTTAACTAGAAGGTTCTGACAAACAGAAACCTCACAGAAAACACACCCTGGAGTTGCGAAGGGTGACAGAAGCGCCCCGCTCCACCAACAGCCGTGCAACTTTGAGGTTCCCACAGGCGAGCGCGTCATGCAGGGGGGTCACTCCCTCGCAGAGGGGCCCGCCGGGATCGTTGATGTTGGCGCCGCGCTCCAGCAGCACGGCCACGACATCTGCAAACACAAAGAGATGTAAAGGAAGCACCGCTGAGACGCTTCCCCCTAAAGCTGGCTGGCTTACCATAGTGGCCGTGGTTGCAGGCCTCGTGCAGCGGAGTCCAGCCGCAGTAGTCCCTGGGGTTCACTGGGTGACCCTGACACGCAGACAGAGCAAACACAACTCCTGATTCTCTGAGGATCATCTTCTAGTAAAAGTTGCAGAAGGTGTGTTTTCACGCTCCTCTCACCTGCTCCACCAGGTACAGGACCTGCTTCAGGTTCCCATCTATGCACGCTCTGTGCAGAGACGTCTCTCCTTTCTCGTTCCTCTTGTTCCACTGCAGCACAGATCGAGGGAAGTTTTACGAAAACGCACAAGACGGCTGAGCTACGGTGGACGAAGAGACAACTCACCCGTCCCGTCTTCCTCCTTCCTGACACCATCTTGTCGTAGCCCTCCATGTCGTCGTCTGCAGGCCAGACAGAAGGTCAAGCGGGACAAACGGAGCATAAACGGCGAGCAGAGAGAGCTCTGCCGCCTACCTGAGTCTGACAGAACGACGTCGCTGTCATCCAGAGGCTCGCTGTTGTCCATCTCCTCCCCCTCCTCTTCCTCCTCCTCACCGTCGCTCCCCTCTGGGTCCCAGCCCTGCGAGGCGCAGAGCTCGTGCAACCTCGCCTCGGTCTCATCAGCATTCGGCGAGCCGCGCCGCCTCTGGGACGCCAGCCAGAGCCGCAGCGCTCGTTTCTGTGGGAGCGAAAAGCCAGCTTTCATCCGAGAGTCGTGCTTTTCAGACCCTGTCGCCCGAGGGCACCGGCTGAATGGTGAACTTATATGAACCTTACAGCATTTGTTGTGCTTTATAGATAAATCTGATGCATCCTGGCCTTGGATAGCTAGAAATTATGTGAGATCAAAAACAGCATTTTTAGATGAAGGAGCCGGTTATAAGCAACCTTTCTTCATCATCTCCCTGGTTGCTCACAGCCAGACTGGACTGAGCTGTTTAAACAGAATAAGATGATTTGGGCCATCAGAATGATTCACAAGGCAGGATTCCATGACTATACTATTTATAAAGTCCTGCCTCCTCAAACTACCCGATCTGGTAGAATTTCAAACAGCTCAGCTGATGTACAAAGCTAGAAATAAACAACTACCAGACAATATTCAAAAGCTGTTCACTGGTAGTAGGGGTGGGCAAAATAATCGTCATGACGATGCATCGCGATTCTAATTTTTCGCGATCTACTGCATCGATTCTTGACGCCAAGTATCGATTATTAATTTAAAAAAATTAATAAATAAAATCGCATGAATGGTTGGCGAACATCAGCCAAAAACAAGTGGAATACAACTTGATTGGTTTAAAAGGACCAGTGAGGCCATGTAAACGGCACTGATTATCCTTATTTTGTTCCACAAAAAAAAGTAAAAAACAAAGCAACTAGACTTGTTTTCTGTAGTTGAAGACGTCCTTATTTTGTTATTTTAAGTTTTATAAATCCTAAGCACTTTGTGTCAGTGTGTCCAGTCCAATAATAATAATATTTGTGTCCAGTAACAGTAATATGTGTTTTCATGGCAATATCTCCAAAAGTCATTTCAATAAATACTGCTATAGATGAATTTAGTTGCTTTCAGTTATGTATCAATTGAAGACACTATCCATACACAGCCACTGGTAATGGCTGTAATTTTTTCTAACAGTGTTCAGTGAAAATATCGCAATGCATTGCAACAATCCAAGTATCGTGATGTAATCGGATCGTGGCATGTGAATCGTGATTCGAATCGAATCGTGACTTCTTTGGCAATACTCACCTCTAACTGATAGAGAGGGGGGTTATGACCTCACGGACAATCTTAACTTTAGAACCTTGAGGGTACGAACCACCATGAAGAGAAAGTGCATTTCAGTCTGTGGTGTAAAGGTCTGGAATAAACTCCAGAAAGAGCTGAAGCAATGTCCAACCATGAGCCTGTTTAAAAAAAAAAGGCCTAAACTGATGTTTTTCAACAGGTATTATAATGAGGAGTGATGAATGATATATCTGAGCACTGTGTATGTGTGTGTATGTAGATGCATATATTCATATGTGTATAAATATAATTGTTTATATTTTTTGTGAATTTTGGATCAATACATTGTTGGTTAATAGGAAGGTACTTTAAGTGCAATTAGAAGGAGAAGGGGTATGAAAAATAAGTTTCTTACTCCTTCATACCCCTTTTCAGACAACTTTCTTTGATCAATAATCAATGTCAGAAATCAGGGTAAATATACCTGATATATTTTATTTTGTTTTGAAAATTTTGTTTATCTCATTTCTATTTATGTTCAAATGATTTAATTGAACTGGAACATAAAATTTAATTTAATGTTTATCAATTACTTTTTTTATGTAGTACTTGGTTGAAGAATTTCTTAAATTGATTATTTTTTTATTATTATTTGGTAATTTCTGAAATTTATTTATTTAATATTTGTTAAATGTCTGAAATAAATTCATTTCATTCATTCATTCATTCATGATGTTCTGACTAGTCAGTGTATGCCGTGTTTAGGTTGTAATATAATATAATTAATTGTTATAACTATAATTATTATAATTATATCAGCCATATTTACAGCAGTCGGGTGTTTGATGACCCTTTAAGGGTGTAGAGGCATACGTTTTCAGATCCCTCAGTCAAAGGTTAATGAACTCAGACAGAAATACAACAATCACAGGAGCGCACTACTCCCATCCAGGAGAGAAAGCATGTTTTAGGTTATTTACTTTATGTTAAGTAAAAAAAAAGAAAAAAGAAATAAGAAAATAAGATAGAATCTAAAGAACTCCACAGCAAACAAATGCAATAACTGCATAAAGGCAGAGAGGAAGCAGAGTAAAATTCAAAGGATTCACCAGTGTCTGCCTCCTAATATGTCACCTCTCATAACGTCTGAAACTCTCCGTCAGCCATTTTCCAGTTTCCTGCTTCCAAGCATTTCTGGTAACTCTGAAGTCATCTTTGAATCCTCTACCTTCATGCAGTCAAATCTTGCCTTAAGACTCTTCTCCCGTCCATAACCGTCATCGTTTACTCATCACTTAACCCTGGAATCGTTCCCGTTCTCTTAAAAAAATCGCTCTTATCACTCCGTTGCTGGAGAAACCTGGCTTAGATCCACACAACTCGTTCCTAATCTAGTATTTTATCTCCAAAAAACTAAAAAAAAAAAACAAAAAAAAACGGTGGCCTCTCAACTTCACTCCCGTTTAACCCATATAACCTCTGTGAGCGACTCCAGTCTGGTTTCTGTCCCCGACCTCCTGATGGCAGCTGATTCTATTCTCTTTCTTCTGGATCTGAATGCAGCCTTTGATACAATTTCTCACTCCATCGTTCTTCACAACCCCCCCCCCCCCCCAAGGCTGCATTCATTCTGACCTTCCTGCAATTCCAGTTCATTCATCTAAAATCCTTCAGTTCCCACTAGGGCTGAACGATTTAGGAAAATAATCTAATTACGATTTTTTTTATCTTAATATTGCGGTTTAATGCCATTCTTTTTTTTTCATTTTCATTTATCATGTCTTTTTAAACAAATAGAAACAACAAATCAATCTGTTTTATCGCTGTGAATTCCCTGTCAGTGGCAAAAAGCTTTAATTTATTATTATTGCTATTTTTTGTTTTACATGTTTAAGTTGAGCTTTACACTAAATATGTGTTACTGATAAGTGCTACAAATGTTACAACACTTTTGTTCATATGGCAGCAGAACATTAAAATAAAAGTGCTCTTTACACTACTTTTGAATTCATTCTTGGAGTTTGTAAATACAATGCGATTAATCGCGATTAATCAGGGCAATTAATCGCGATAAAATATTTTAATCGTTGCCCAGCCCTAAGCAAAATATAATAAAGTATTGGAATAAAAACAATCCAGCCGCATCACATTCAGTACAAGAAGAAGAAACGCTTGTCAAAAAAAAAAAAAAAAGCAATTTTTCCAAGAAAATCAGGAATAAACTGTGCTGCCAGTCTGAGCATACAGCTTCATTAAACTGATGTAACGCTAACACAGATGTCGAGCAAGGCATTTACAATATATGAGTTACTTCATTAGTATTATTGCTGAACTACAATAGTATTTACCCAGATAGCCCTGCGCTGTAGTCCACTTCCTGCCATATGTATTCAAACGGCTCCAGAGTTCAGTTTAACCGAGCTGACACCCAGAGTTCGGTTGAGCATGCACACCTCCCCAAACGAACCAGAGTCCAGTTAAAGCGGACTAAACAAGGCTGGTATGACGTCCATTTTCACCGACAACCAGCTCTATTTATCAAGTTAAAACAAATTACATACGCCCACCCTCCTCCCTCAACTCCTTTCTATCCGAAACGAAATCTAGTTCAGCACACTGCAAAAACAGAGCTAAAAATAAGTAAACATTTCTTTAAATAAGTGTATTTGTCTTTGATTTGAACAGGTAAATAAAGATGATTTGCCAATGAAATAAGATTTTTCCACTTAAAATAGGAACAATTCATCTCCATCATCTTATTTCAAGTCCAGGATGTCTAATTATCTTATTTTAGGGGTAAAGATACTCATTCCATTTGCAGATAATCCTATTTACTGGCTCAAATCAAGGACAAATAGACTAACCTTAAGAACATTTTACTTGTTTTTAGATACATTTTTGCAGTGCACGAACGTCTTAAAACTGGGAAAAACTCAGATCCTCCTTGTAGGAACCAAATCATTCTGTACCGTCCAAAGCTGACAGTTTCTCTGTTGACGGCTCCAGGGTCTCCCGTTCATCTCGATAGCACACCATCCTTCACCTCTCTCATCAATGACATCAAACAGTCTACATATTTATTTACCTTTCCCCACACCCTGCATCAGTTCTTATCCATTGCCTTGTCAACTTCAGCATCGACTACTGTAACTCTCTTCTCTTTGGTCAGCAATCCACACCACCGACACCCTCTACCAGTTCAAGGCTAAACTCAAAACCCATCAGTTCAAGAGTGCCTCCTCACTGTAATTCCCTGTTCATTTAAACTTCTTAATGTGTGCTGATTTTATCATGATTTATTGTTGCTATACTGTTGGATCTGTACAGTGTCCTTGTGCGCGCTGAAAAGCTCTTTCAAATAAAACGTGTCACTATTATTCACCAAGCAGCAATGGAATTACGGAAAATCCGGTGGTGATGTAATATCACATGTATGGCAGTCCATTTGAGTATTTATTGACGATACAAGGTCCAGGAATAATTTCCTCCAACCAGTTTGCCATACAAGTTAAATTCAACACACAAATAAATCCTGATATTAATCTCCTTGGTCATTTCTGCAAAGATGTCAGTTTGCTATGAATGAAAATAAAAGTTTCTTAGAGAGAAATCAGAATTGGATAAAAAATAAAAAAATTCATACACAGCATGTCAGCAACTTAACTTCATGCCAAATTTAAGGTACAATAGAAGTGAAAACCTAAACCAGAGCGTCTGTAAAGTAAAATAATGTTAAAAATGTGTCATTTGGTTCATAAGAACAATGAAACCCGTTTTCTGTACAGCTTTCAGGGAACTGGTGCAGATTGGACATTGTTGATACATTTGCTTTCCCTAACCTTTGTACCACATCCAAACGGGCGATTACATAGCTGTGACTTTGCTAATAAACACGTATGAAGCTAAACTTTTAAATAATTTGTAAAGATGCATTCATTGATTCTCTCAACCTTGCCCAATCAGCTCTCAGTCTCTCTCTTTAATCACCTGCAGCCTGGTCTGCCTAGACGCCCGCGCACAGCGTAAGGCCGAAGCGTAGCTGCTTTCTACGTCCTCGACGGAGCCGCCGCCCTCCTCCTGAGCTGCTGCGATGTTCAGCCACGTGCTGCACTCCTGAAACACAAACACACGTCAGCAGTGAGAGGTTTCCACCAGGTACAGCGAAAGAGGACGGAGCTGGAGGAGGCCGTTGTTGACCATCACCTCGGTGCTGTTGCCCTGCCGCAGAGCCAGCTCCTTCCTGTAGTGCTCCACGGCTCTGCTGTGCTGTCTCAGGTCCGTGTGCGTCGCAGCCAGGGACACGTGGATGACAGCCAGCTCCCGCGCCGGCTTCCCCAAAGCTTCGGCTGCCTTCAGCTAAACCACAACGAGAGAATAAAACCCAGTGAATGCCGGCCGGAGAAGCTGAAAAGTAGAGGCCGACTGTGCGTGTGTTCGTTCCCATGGAGAGTCACATTATAAAAATAATGACCAATCACTGCGCATACAGCGTCTAACTTTACATAAATCGATGTCCATACAGCGGTGGTCTGTTTTTACCCGTCCTTAGGGCTGGACGATAATTCAATAACAATATATATAAATTGAGCACGCGTTCTTTTTTCTTTTTTAAAAAACTTGTAATTTTTAAATAATGTTAAAATCGAAATAATGGAGAACCTAAAGGCATTCATCTTTTGTTCCAGCAATATACATTCCTACACAGTCTGAATGAAAAGGAGCAGAGAGAAAAACAATTCTTATGTTTTCTACCCCTTTTTGCAAAACTATAATAAATAACATTAGTTGTCATAATTTAACTAAAATACAACTTTATTTAACTGAACGGCTTGTGATTTGATTATCAACTTGGTCACAAACCACTGAATTATTTCTTACTTACTCAATACACTTAATACATTTCTTAAATACTTTAGGTGACCTTGTTTCTTTAATTTGTTTGTTGAGGTTATTCCATAATTGCACACCTTTCACTGTAATGCTCCGTTTTACTGTGGTTCTAAATCTAGGTTTTTTCAGTACGCTGCATCGGCGTCTGCTCCCTTCTCGTTTCCTCAGAGTAGGAGGGATTAAATCTCGCCAGAGTTCCCCACAGAAAACGGGGGAATCCTGGCGGTAGTTGTCTGGTGGCTCACGGGAGGAACGGGGAGCTGGAGCTCGTAGGAGAGGAGCAGCTTTTAACTGGGTGTCATGGTGTGCGTTAAGCTAATATCAGCTGGTGCATCAGCTCATTGGACCTGGACGTTTTATTCCAGACAGGAACTTTACTGATCTTTTTTTGTTTTGTTGCTCTCAAACATCGAGGCATTTAAAATAAATGTAAAAAGGAGCGCCACCGCAGGTCATTCATCCCTGCTGCCATCAGACTTTACAATGCTGCACTATAACTGCAATAACTAATGTGCAATTACTATTTAATACCCTGTGCAATAACCTGTACAATCATCCTGTTAAATAAGTGACTTCAGCTGTTATAGTTATCTCACTACCTCACTGTTGTTCTTTACCTGGTACCACTTTAGTGTACAACGTCAAATCAAAATGTATATAAGTCACCTTAAATCTCTGCTTTATTTCTTTTTTCCGATCCACTGTATATATGTGAACATACTGTATATACCTCATGCACCTTGTCCTCCTTTTGGCACCTTCTTTTGATTATTAGAGCCGATGTGACACGTGAATTTCTCCACTGTGAGATCAATAAGGTCTATCTTATCTTATCTTAAACAACGCTTATAATACGCTGGGGGGATTCCAGGGATATACTTGCGTTATTATTCCATTATCATATTAGTTAAAAAAGGTCTCCAAATGACAATGATTTATCTCAATAAATTTTAGAAAAATGTATTGTCCAACAAAATTTGTTATGGTGACAGACCACCACTTACCTATTATTTTGTTGTATCTAAAATAATAAAATTTTGCTTAGTGCTCCTTTAATATTAGCTGGTTTAAACGCACGTTTTAAGACCTTATATTATAACATCTGTTATAATTGTGTTTTGTTATCATGGTATCGCCTTCACACACCACAAAAAAATAAAAATAAAATAAACAGACATTGGCAGCACATTTCAGGTAGACTGATGTAAATTATTTTCACATCAGTCTACCCAAAAAAAAAAAAAAAAAAAAAAAAACGTATCGGTCGATCTCTATTCCAAAGTAAAGCTTCCAGTTGCTGACGTTTCTCACCTGAGCCTGATAGGCGTCCAGCGCTTTTTTGTAGCAGCCCACTTTACAGCAAAGGTCTCCGAGCTGCTCCCACAGCTCCACGGTCTGATGGGAGCCGGCTCCGCTGCCCTGATCCTCTGACAGCTCCTCCTCTAACCTACAGCCCTTATCAGCTGCAGAAGTAAAAGCAAACCATCGCGTTAATGCAACAACCGTACAGAAACAATGAAAGAAACTAAGCCGGAGCGAACATCTCACCATATTTGAACGCTTTCTTCACAGCCATCTTGTCCGCTTGCTGCTGCGACCCGAGAAGCAGGGCCTTCTTCAGGGATCGTCTGGCTGCTACGAAGTCGCCCAGAGAAAGCTGCACCTGTTGACAAAAGTCATCAGAACCCGCAGAAGCTCAGCGGTCCAACGGCGAAAGGCCTCGGGCGGTTCAGACCTTGCCGATGCAGTTGAAGCACTCGCTCTCGCTGAACTTGTCCTTCATCCTCCTGGCGCACTCTTTGGCCTGCTCCAGGCAGCGCACGGCGTTGGAGGGCTCCCCGTTACGGAAGTAGATGTTGCCCAGGTTGAAGTTGGCCCGGTAAAGATCCTCCAGCAGTTGGCTCTTCCTGTACAGAACCACAGACAAGACGCGTAAAAAATAGCTCAGGTTGAGTGTTTTTCTATAAAAAATAAAAATAAAAAAAGTTGAGATCAGCAATCTGTGAAACAAAACACTAATTGACGACGACGCTACCCGACTTATGAGTTGCATGGACCGGGCTTTTCCTGGACAGCGCACATTCCTGGATGTCTTTGAAGTCTGAGCTCCAGATTACTTTTAAGGATTATAATGCAAACAAGATAAAAAAAAATACATGCAACTCTTTCCCTGATGGAGGCGCAGCAAGATTATTCCTGTTTGGGATTAAAATAACTACTTCTAACCCTTTCTGGGACGTTTTTATCGTATTCTTTGGACTACAAGGCGCACTTAAGATCCTTACATTTTCTCATAAAATGCAGGTGCGCCTTATATATGATCACCGTTGTGCTTACTGGCTGTTTTTAAGTTGTACAATGTGCAATGGTTTTGGTTAGCAATGAAGTCGCTCCGCTCAGTTGATATTAGGAGCATTACGGTACACTGTGTCACTACCTGATAGGACCCCTGAGCTGTCTACCAGACTGCCTGACTGTAATGTCTAAACTAGAAGTGCATTCATGTAAGGCAGCCTGGAGTACGCGCTAGCAACAATAAACCTAGTAAGTTAATTTAATATAAAAGTTAGGTTTATTTTGGCTTTATGTTAGAAACAGGGCAGTGTAGTCCAACTACTCTGTCCTCCTGATAGAGATGATAGAGAGCTGTGGACGTGAAGAAGTGATATTACACACTTGGGAAGAATATTTAGTCCGGTGCGCCTTATGGTCGGAAAAACGTACGGCAAACTGGATAAACTGCAACAAAGCACATTCTGTTGGCTGATATTTTAATGCATTTAACGAAGAGGGGCAAAATAACTGAGAACTGTTTGATCTGGTGACCTGTGACCAAAAATTGGCAGATTGTGATTCCCGGAGGATCGATTGGTGCAACTCCACCATGGATATAAATAATTGTCCCGCTTGTTCTTACTCGGCGATAAAAACACTCCGTCGGATGAACTCGCTGCAGCGCTTGGGCTCCCCCAGATGATCGCAGACCAGGCCCAGGTTGAGGAAGAGGCGAGCCTTCATCTCACTGATCTCTCGTTCAGGCAAAGTACCTGAAGATTTACACACAAAAAATAAAAAAAATAAAATAAAAAATCTGTTTGGGAACATTCAGCATCACTCACTAATCCTTGTGAACTCAGGAAACTCTAGACACGATACGCACCACCCAGTCGCTCATCCACAATGGTCAAGCTCTTCCTGAACGCGTCCTCCGCTTGCTTCAAGCTGCTCTTTGATTGGTCGGATTCATAGCGGAAGAGGAAGGTTCGACCAATGGTGGCCAGCGCTCGCTGCTCCTCGGCGTGATCGCTGACCGACCGAGCCAAGTCCAGGTGGCAACGCTGGTGCTGGAGAACACCACACACACACCTCCTTATACCAATCATTACTTAATTAACAGAATTAATTGCTTTTTTTTTGTTTTTGGAGAAGCCACCTTCAAAGCAGCGTCGATGTTTCCCAGCTCCGCGTAGCACTCTCCTATCCTGCGGTTTGCCACCGCCCGTCCGATCACGTCGTTCAGCCCCTCAGAGAGAGCCAGCTCCTCTTGGTGTTCCCTGATGGCCGCCTCATAATCACCTGGGACGCACATGAGCCAAATAAGTCAAGTTACTATGATTAGGAATTTATTCTGGCTGGAAGAACACTTGGCACTTTTTTTTTTTTTTTTTTTTTTGCACTTAAAGCGTTGTTGTGGTTGCATAATTGCAATATAGATTCTTGATAACACCAGTGGCAAACTGGCCATTTTGCCTGCAGTCCACCTGAATTAAACCCGTTCAGAGCCGCAAATGTTGCCTGGCCTTTTGAAAAAAGACAAGTTATAATTTTTGATAAAAGATCTACTGCAGGAAATATGTTGTCATTGTTAAAGAATCGTCCTTTTATGTCTATTTTGAGGTTTAAAAAAAGAGGATGGACAGGATGTTGATATTTGTGGATAACGATGTAAAAAAAAAAAAAAAAAAAAATCATAGTTTCCAACATAATGAAAAAATATTGATTTAAAATTAAATATTACTGGCACTTTTAGCATCATTCTGTTGTGAAAATTAAAAGCAATAAGTCCAAGAAAAAAACTGCTAAAACCTGCATTTATTATCAATATTACATTTGAATGCCTTAATAAAAATATAATTTGTAACCAAAGTTATTAAGAGCCACAGGTTGCAGACCCCTGAGCCGGGAGAGCATCCCAGCCGTGATCATTTTCCAACACTTTTCCTCTCATGCGAAGCGCCTACATATACCTGAACCTACGGCAAGTGTTGTGCACCAAACCTTTGGGTTTCTGGTGAGTGGTTTTAAAAAAATATATTTAAATAAAATAAACAAATAGCATACTAGTTGTAAGCTTACCAGTGCATACCGGCCCATTTAAGACACTGACCCATAATGACATTCTGGTGAGATCATGGTCATTAAACCAGGTATTGGTGTCTCTGCTATAAAATGAAATCAGCATCATAGCTGAAGCTTTTCAGCAGAAGGAACCAGGGAGCACTCTAACGTGTCCTGGTAGAGGACTGTGCCGCTTCTGGAGCAGGACTTGGTAGAACATGAAGGAAAGACACCAGCAGCTGGCATAGTTCCTTACTGACTGTGGAAACTTTACACTGGATCTCTAAAAATAAAAAAAAATCAACATGGATTCTGTGGCTCACACACAGGACAAGGCTGTGGTCATCCCTGTCACCTGTGCATCAAACTTTTTTTAACTTTTTGCTCTCTCTCTTTTTTCTCTTCATAGAAGATGTTCTGGTCTGATGTTCTGTTAGCTGTAACATCATCAGGGGAGTCAGATCATCCACTATTACCATCTAACATAGAAAGTACTCCTGGGTCAATGTGAGCTTCTGAGCTTTCTGTGTCTCTGCTCTGTCTTCTCTAACATAGAAAGTACTCCTGGGTCAATGTGAGCTTCTGAGCTTTCTGTGTCTCTGCTCTGTCTTCTCTAAGCCCCAGTGGGTCGAGGCAGATGAGCGTTCACACTGAGCCTGGTTCTGGTTCTGTTGGAGGTTCTCCTTCCCTGTTAATGGGGAGTTTTCCTCTCCACTGTCGCTTCATGCATGCTCAGTATGAGGGATTGCTGCAAAGCCATCAACAATGCAGACGACTGTCCACTGTGGCTCTACGCTCTTTCAGGAGGAGTGAATGCTGCTTGGAGAGACTTGATGCAACCTGCTGGGTTTCCTTAGAGAGGAAACTTTCTCACCAATCTGTATAATCTCATTGAATTTTACATTGGAAAGTGCCTTGAGATGAAATGTGTTGTGAATTGACGCTATATAAATAAAATTGAATTGAATTGCATCTCTTGTTCTGACACTTTTTTTCCTTCCACTAAACTTTCTGTAAAGACTTCTCATGGAGGCTCCTCCAAGCTTTGGTGTAAACCAAACCCAGCATTTCTGTCATTAAATAATAACTATTTCTGGTAATTATTTATTGGAACGCATGTCAATGATGATTAAAAAGAGTCCTACCAGCCCTGGACAGCAGCTCTCCCAGCTGGTTGCAGATGTTGGCCTCCTCCTTTAGGTTGTTGTTGGCCTGAGCTTTGCTCTTTGCTCTCTGCAGCTCTGCAGAAAGCGACCACAGCAGGCGGGTTAGCATCCTACAGCCAAGCTAACAGAAGAAAACGAGCAAACAACGAGATGCTTACGTTTGATTTCCCGTGAGGAGCTCATCTCGGTTCAGCTAGCAGACCTGCAGCTGGGTGGAGGGATTAAACTTTAGCTTGTCGCCGATTTCTCAAAGATGAAACCCGACAAGCTTTAGCTCATTTTAGCAGGAGCAGATCTGCGTGTTCGCCAACATCCAGGGGCGATCTGGGCGTCCGGTTAAAGGCAGAGACCGAATATTTCTATCATGGTAGCAAACAGCGCCTCCGTTTAGCTTAAAATGCACAATAAACTTCACATTTCCCCGCCAGGAACACGGCAACCAATGACGAGGGAAGGTTGTTAATTTAACCCAGCGTAATGTCTGCCAGGCACCGCCCCCTCTCTGAAACCTCATAACGGAACGCTCCCCAAAACTCGGTTCTCAAGTCCGTCCTCATAATTTAGAAAATTATTTACACATATCTTAGGAAATTCAGCTTAAAAACGAAAATACGTCACAAAACGCGATTTTGCTGGAAGTCAAAGTGAGCCTGATAGTCAAAACTACGGGTAAAAAAACACTACACTTTTCCATAACTTTATTAACAACCAGGTTACACACAACGCCATATGATGACCCTGAAGCGTGAAACAAGCTGCACGCCAGTGCAAAATGTCCAAATCAGGTACAGACCACTGATCTGCCTAAACATGGCCTAAAACACGGAGCAGTCGGACAATTTATGTTTTCTATCATAGTTGTTTTATTTATTTATATTTCATTTTTTCTTTTAAAATTGACATTACCATTATAAAGCAACGTACGATTAACTGAAACATTGCAAGCCGCCGCAGATACTTGTTTAATCTAACCTGATCACAGCGATCCCTTGTGGGAAGTTTGGTATGATTCCCTGCACATTTTATGGGAGTTTAAAACCATTTGACTCCCTGGCGTTTTTCAAAATTATTATAAATTACGAAACAAAAAAAACATTGTTTGTTCTTTGTTGGTTTTAAGAACACTAAAACTATTTAAAGACATCTGAGTCCATTAACGCCTAAGAGTCATAGAAGAGAGGGCAGGGAAGCAAATGTGTTATAACCTGATGGAAAACTGGTCAATACATGACGGGGTCAGCAGTGGATCATTTTTTACTTTATATAGAACACTTTATATATTTTTTATATATAATGAATTTGGTCAAATTTGGTAAAAACTGTACTTTGGTACTAATTCAATTTTATTCAGTTCAGATTATTTTCATTGCCAGAAATCACCCTCAATGCCATCTGAATGTGCTTATAAGGCAAGAAAACCCAATTCACAAATAGGGAAATGCCATCAGTTAAATTTAGCAGTGAAAAGGAACAACTTCCTTCTACTGAACAACATTTTTCTGCTGGACTCAGAGTGAGAAAACATTTTAGTTTCTCATCATTTCAAGAGGCAAACTAGATGTCAGGATCCTTTTTTCAGTCGATGTAAAGCCGGGCCTCATCAACAAACATGTCCAGTAATTTTAGAGACAATAGTGTTTGGTGTGAGATATGTGGCTCACTGCCTAGGGTGCATCCTTTTAGGGGGTGGCACTAGCAGTTTAAAAAAAAAAAAAAGTTACAATCCAAACTATTTTTGACTATTATTGTCTGTCAAGTCAAGGCGTGGACGCCCCGCATTGTGCCCAGGGTCAAACACCGCGACAGGCTGAGGATTATGAGTCATATGGAGGATTGTGAAGCTGTTATATGATTCAAAACTTTCAACTAGCTGCTAAACTAACAATAATAATACATTTCATTTGTGCTGAACTTTGCATCATCAAAATCTCAGATTGTTTACAGGATTTTAAAAGCAATTAAAATATTCTGATGAGTGCGAAGAGTGATTTTGCATTTGATCCTGGTGGCGATGGGAAGCCAGTGAAGGAAGTAAAAAAATGGGTGTAATGCGTTCATATTTTTGCACTTTCATCAAGATATTAGCTGCAGAGCTTTGAACATATTTGGCTTCTCTCTTGTTAGACACGCCTAAGATCGTGGCACTAATATAGTCCAGTCTGGAGGAGTTTTTCTTCATCTGATCCAATGAGAACAGAGCAAAATTTGGCAATTTTACAAATATCATGGAAGGAGATCTTGAAGATAAGACAGAAAATAATATCCATATATTTTTAGACTCAATGACAATATTCGATATGTATCTCAATGTGTTTTGCTTTTTCTAAAGTAATTATAAAAAGGCTTCTGTGAATCAAAGCTTTATCCCAAATATCTCAAAGGCACATTTTTAACAAACATCTGCAGATAAATATAAAAAAAAAACGGCTGTAAAATATTCTACTGGAATACGTAAAAGTATATTCTAACTCAGCAAAGACCATCTCGATATAAACAATATAGTTTCATCTTATATCTTTTACAAAAATCTTGATATTTTAAGAAATCTCTATATATTTCCCAGCTGGTTTACATGAGATTCAAAGGTGAGATGTGAGTCCATCCATTTAAAGCCCATGGTTAGTAAGTGATTGGGAGAGGGGAATGCTAAAGGCCATTAAACGTTTTAAAAAAGGAACCTTACGGCATTTTGTCCTCTCTGGTTCGACATCTAAAATCCTTGCATTGGTGGTTGTGCAACAGAGATTTAACAAATCACAGTTTGAGATTTAGAAAAATGTTTATTCTGTTCTTGAAAGCACAAAAAAATAGAGATTCAGAGTTGTTTCCAAAATATTACCTTTTTTTTTTTGGTATTAGAACCATGGGTTAATAATTTGTTTATCACATGCTTGCATTATTTGGCTGTTCAAATTAAGAATTGGTTCATCTGATCATGGGATGAAGTGGATTTAATTATTGGAATTTAGGTCCACCTTAGATGAAGATGAGAGCAACATCTGAAATTCATTGAGAGGTCAAATTTGGACAGAATTATTTCACATTGAATACAGATGCTTCAAAACACAGCTTTTAAGTACCAAGTGTGTGCAGCCTTAAAATAATACTTTGATGAAGAATGAAGAGTAAAATTACTGACTGATTTGAATTGCTATAGATTTATTAAAAATGTTAAATGATCAACCTCAATGCATATTTCAGTAATTATGCGCTTATTTATTGTATTCTAGCCATTTTGGCTTTTAATAGTCTTTCTTGTGACAAATACACCCTGCACAATTCTACTGAAAAACAAATCAGGTAGATGGTAAATAAAGAAAACACATAAAGTTGCAATAACTCCGTTGCACAAGTCTACACTTCCTTAAGCTAATACTTTGTTGGAGCACCATAACATAAAATATGTCACTGATCCATCCATCCATCCATCCATCCATCCATCCATCCATCCATCCATCCATCCATCCATCCATCCATCCATCCATCAATCTGATTCCAACTAACTCCTTTCAATGCGGAGGACTCATTGATAAATAATTTTTTTAATTTATTGTATTTAAAAACATTTGCACATGTAAATGTTTATTTAGCTCATTTTTAACTTTCTTTTTTTTCACATTATGGTACTTTTGGGCCTTCCAAAGTTCTTTATTTTTTATTTTTTTACTGTCAACAATCAAAAGAAAGGTAAAATTTTGCTAAACTCTGAAATTTCCCATTAAATAATTATAGTAAAAACCAAATTATATAGTTTAACATTTTTAAACAACAGAATACTCCATTATTTTATTATCTATTTTCTATTAACTGTAGCACTTTGATATTTCTTGGAAATGTAAAGTGCATTACAAATAAAAATCAATTATTATTATTATTATTATTATTATTATTATTATTATTATTATTATTATTATTATTATTACTCCCTCTGTGCATTCTGAAGCAGCACAGCAACAAAGACCTAAAGTCCAAATAACTAGTATCATAAGACTTTGGGTAATCTGTGTTGGCACATGTGAACCTTGAATTTGCTCGGTCAGTAACGCTGTTGTAAACAAGGATCCGCAAATCTAAAAAAAAAACAACAAATGATGCTTAAGATTATTTAGACCAATTTTTAGACTGACGTAGATGGAGCTAACCCAAATTCATGATCTTATAATCCAGCTGTGCAGTCTGCTACGGGAGAGAGAGAGAGAGAGAATAAAAAGGGGGACACATGGCCAGGAGGATGATGACATCAGCGCTGGGACTTTTTTTTTTTTAACTGGCCTTTGCAGACAAACAGCACGTTTTCACAGATAAATAGCAGTGCAGCTTGTTACTTAATTAAAGAAAAAATCTCGTTTTGTTTTTTATTAGATTTAGTATGTTGGCGATGATTAGAATCATTTTGAAGATGATGTCTGTGGCTCTTGATCACAGGTTGCATTATCCCTGCAAACATCTTTACTGTTCCAGTCCCGTCTTTACTTACAGTGTCCAAAAACAAATGCGCTCTGAGAGTAAGAGTGAAAAGAAACACAGCAGGTTTGGTGGCACTGAGTCCTGTAAATGCGTTTTTTTCTCTGCACAATGTCAGCAGGGTCCTGCTGCACGGACAAGGCGCTGAGGAGCCTTTCAGATCTCACAGAGCCTCCTCTCAGCTCCTCAGTCTGACCTTCCAAATGAGCCTGCTGCATCACTGTGAGAATTGCTGTTTCTGGGCGGCGCAATGAGTGGAGGAGAGAGCACATCTAGAGTGCAGGGTATGTGAAAGCAGCAGAGCACAGAGAGGCAGGCGCATCCGCCGCTGGAGGGATCAAATCTGTACCATCTGACGCTCAAGGATTTATGGGTTTAGTCAAAATTGCTTTTCCCACTGTGGAGATTAAGCACAGTAGGATGTTTTCCTCTCAGCGCGTAGAATAGCTGGGTGTTGCTGCCGCTGTTTTTCCTCCCTCTTATCGGCTCCGGCGCTGAAGAAGGGAATGTCTCAGGAGGGCAGAGTGCTCCAAGCCCTGGCGGGAAGTGGATTCTGATTGACAGGAGCGGTCCCGTCCTCTGGGGAATGTGAGCCATGCAGGTGGAAACCGTCCTCATGCTTCTCTGTGTTTGGCTGGCGGGGACAGCTGCCAAGATGGTTCAGCCAAGAGGTCACAAGCTGGAAACCTACAAACAGAGCAGGTAAGGACCACCGATAGGTCAATTCTGGATCTGTTTATTGACTTAGCACAAAGAGAGCAAATCATTTAGGCTAAAAATGCACAGAAACCGAAAGTTTTATTCCTTTCTAGGACTTGTAGGTGTGCACAATCACTTTTCCCTGCATTACCTGGACTGCCCCCCCCCCCCCCCCTCAGGAAACAGACTTAGTCAGACAGCAGCAGGTCTGACAGATGAGAGAGGAAGACCTAAATCCCCACATCTATTTATGTACGACAGGACAATGCTGTGTTCTCTTGCCCCACAACTGCTGCAGGGCAGATAATGACTGTTTCCCTGCCGGCTGCAGTTGTAGCCAATGTCATTTCCAGGTGATTATTTAGGCTAATTGCAGCCCGGTTAATGCGTGCATTGGATTAAACGTTTTTACTGAAGCCTGAACTAGATCAGAGAGTCAATAAAACGTCTGCATTTCAGCAGTTTAATGGCTGATCTGGTCTAAACGTTGGAAGCAACGTCGATAGAGCGGTCTCATTACTGACCTCTGACATTTAGGACGTAGGAGAGGATACGGATCACTTCTATTTTAATAGTATTTTAATCTTAAAAATAAAAATTCTGAAAAGCATTTCCAGTTTAATTTTTGTCTAGAAAGTTTCTGATTTGTCGACTTCTGTATTGAGTCAGAATGAGGAATATTTTATCCTTTCTGTTCATTTCAGGAAACATTATGTGCAAGTGTTCGGCAAAAAAAAAATTATATCTAAAAACGACAGATGGCTTCCAAATAAAAACAAAATCTGTTAAATAAAAAACGTAGTTACTCCTGTGAGTGTAAATATTTCTATGTTTTTACAAAACCATTATTCACTATTTTCCTTACTCATTCGACCAGCTTCTGCTATTGCTAAATATTGTTTATAAAGCTCTATGTAAGGAATTTGGTTCAAACAGTCAAAACTTATGTTTTGTCTGAAAGAAGAATAAAACCAGCCTTTTTTCCATTTATTATGGATTTTTTTCATTATCGAGTATTGGGAAATATTATTTAAATCACAAACTCTTGCTAAATATTAGGTACAGGGTGGCACAGTAGAAGTGTTTGCTAGATGTTTATAAAATTTAATAATGCATTTTTTAAAAGTAGGGCACAGCAATAGCTCACCTAGCTTTTTATCACTGCTCTCTCTGTGTGTCGCAAAAATACATTTTAGATACCAGCATTTTGAACAATATTCCAATTTTTCCAATAAGAAATCTGCCACTTTCAAATAGTCTTTCTGGATGTTAATTATATGTAAAGCTTTGCAACATTTTTTTTTTATTTATTTTTTTTATTTTTCTGGTCACCACTGAAAAAGACACATTTAATCTCAATGGGGACTTCCTGGTTAAATAAAGGTTGAGTAAATAAAATAAAAACAATTGATCTTCTGATTTAGCCCATTTAACTCCACTAACTCATTATTATACCTTTCAGAATAGATTAATCCTACTTTTTCTTTTTGGACAAAAGCAAATCCAAAACCAAAAATTTACATTTAAATTTCTTCTTTTCTGTTACATTCACTGTGACAGCCAGTAAATGTAACATAAATAACATGTGGACATTCAAATTTCCACTAATAACTACAATTTTAGTTAACTAAACACACAATTAGGTCACTGGTGTCCGTTTATTCCAGGCCTATATATGCCAAGTTTCTACAGATTAAGCAATTTTTTCCCCCTGTCACTTCAGTACTTATCTCTTATTCACAAATACTTAGTAACACCCGATGACATTATCATGTATCTCCCTTGTGCTTTATTCCTCTACTGAGATAGGAACTTTTGATTGAATAATGCCCCAACATTGCCCTTATACGCATTATTTGATCAGTAACTGAGCCCAGGCTGTCATATATTTTGTGTTGCAAAACTCATGCAAAGCAATGCAACATATACCACACATACATATAGACACTGGTACTATGAAATTTGCACAAATGCTGCAGGAATGAGCAGTGATAACTTTACTTAATATCATGCTAAACTATGCAGGTGCTTAGTCAGCACTGAAGAAGGTTCCCTCACTTTGGCATACTTGAAGTTCCTCTAACAGCGTGACATTCTCACCTCTTTTCTCATCAATTCAGCTGATCTTTATTTAACAGCTTGGGGATGCCTGTAGACCAAAATGGTAACATCAAAGCTAAGAGTAAAAAGCAAAAACGGAGGCCAGATCAGAGCTTGATGTCTTACAAAATTAATTTCTTCACATTTAGGCACCAGGACCCCTTTCGACCCCAGCAGGCGTAAGCGTGTCGGAAAATGAATGGATGGATGGATGGATAGATAGATCCGTGTAAAAGCATTTTGAGATCCACTCACGTGAATTGCAACATGACAATACAAGAAACATCATCAGAGCTTTGATAATCCATGCTCATTTGTGATTAGGGTCAACGTTGCTTACTATCCACGGGTTACTGTTCCCATAAAGTGCTTCTTCTCGCAACACAGCTTCCCTTGGAGATTCTGACATCATAGAGTTTGTAACTATGTTTTAGAAAAGTCTGAGCTGAAGTGTTTGGAACCACAAATTTGAGACTTGGACCTTGGGTACCATTTTGTGGTATAAAAACACCTTAAGATGACAGTCAGAAACCACCATAGAACCTGTTTTTCCCTTTGTCACTGCTGTCAATATCTAACATGGTGATTGTCAATGTAACAACCCTTATCAATATGTCACAGAGTATTTTCCCTTTAAATAAATTATTCTGGGTTTCAGAAAACTGAATTTCCAATTTTTATTTAGATTATTTACCATTCAAGGTATGGATTGGCAGCAAATTAGTGAAAGAGAGAAAGAATTGCCCCAAAAGTAAACAATTTGATGCTTAGATCCCACGACTGCAACACACTCATTAAAATACAGACGTTTTGTGACATGAACACTTCTACCATGATAAGCAAAGTTCTAAAGAATACTTTCTTTTTTTTTCCATAAGGTTCATCAGTCCTGGAAGGATTCTACTGACCTTTCCACATTTGCTCCTTTAGCTAAAGCTAAAAAAAAAATCAGAAAGGTTACAATGATTAAAAATGGAGGTAGTTAAATGGTAAAGTGAAACGCTTTTCTGGTCATACCGATCACTCAGAACATTTTACACCAGAGCCACATTCCTCCAATCATAAAATCGCTAAACAGAACAGTAAGTCATTTAGGATTAAGTGCCTTGCCCAGGGACAAATCGCCACAACCTCCCTAATGCGAGACAACAAACTCCACCCACTGAGCCAGTCACCCTATTTAAGATAGTAGCCACTAAAAGTGTAAGTAAGTACATTTTATCAATATAAGCCTTATTTCAGGCAGCACTAACGAAGTGCTTCACAGTAAAATACAATTAAAACACATTTAAAAGAATATTTAAAAAATATATCATAGCAAGTTAGTCACAACAGCTGAGGCTGCAATGGTTATTTGAAAAAAAAAAGGCCCAAAAAATCCATTCAATATTTCTGTACCATGGCACAATGAAGAAGTTAATTAAGAAAATGTGTGATGACATTATTATTGCAGAAAGTGGATATATCTCTTAAAGTATTGAAGAAACTAACCAGAAATAGCTGCCAAGAGGCCGACAGTGACAGTGAAAGAACTTAGACTTAGACTTAGACAACTTTATTTGTCATCCTGCATGCACAGAGTGCGTACAGAACGAAATTTCGTTTGCATACAGCTTGGAAAATCACGGTAAAATGCAGTAAATTACAGTGTCCATGTTGTGGCTTTAGCAGTTTAGAGTCCAACTTTCTGCAGTTCAACGGTCTGATGGCATAAGAAGTGCAGAAACATACTAAGAAGTGGAATTATTTGTCAATTCTAGAAGATTAGAAGATTCAGATCTTCACAACATCTCCAAAATCCTCGTGAGACAATTTTCTGGGGTCGGTTGACAGGAAACCTAAAGTTTTGGCCAACAGTTTCAGAAGGAATGTCTAGGACCAGATGTACGTTGAGCATCACAAAGGAAGGATGTGCAGAGAGCGAAACATGATGCTCAGATGCAACCTTTCTACAGACGACATGGTGGTTTTCATTAAAGGTGACATTTCATGAAAAATCCACTTTTTTTTAGCCCTTAAATACATTTTGTTGTGTACTTGGTGTCTCTAAGGGTGTAGAAATTTTGAATTTATTCTATCCAGGTGCTGCGTAGATATCTTTATATTCTGTTTGGTTCATATTTTTCTGGCCGTTCAGTTTTCTCTCTTTTCTATTACGTCCCAGTATTTGGTGTGGAGATGTTAAAAAAAGATCAAGGACTCCCAGCTTAGCAATTCAGTGAATCAAACATTTTTGGCATTTTTTGCCACAATTTTGCAGTCCTAGCTGAAGGACGCTGAAGCTACAAGTGGATAAATCAAACTGTTTGGTTTCTTAGCCTAGCATATAACATGGTGGACCTGGAGGGGGGTGAGGTGGGGCAACAATAACGAGGAAATCAGACCAAGTCATTGCAGTTTCACTTTATAAACACCACAACTGGATGACTTTTATGTAAAAAGGAAGGATTTAAAAGCATATGTCCCATTAAAGACAGATGAAAGAAATACGGACAGGTCTTAATAGCAGTCGATTTTGACAGAAACCCTTCAGTCGTCTGTTAGAAAGCTGAAGATGAGGAGGGATCTTATTTTTTCAGCATCTCAGCGAGTCCATGCATGAATTCAAACAAACAAACAAACAAACAAAAAAGCAGACATAATCTGTTGGGTCACCTGAAGAAGGCTGAGGACAAGACGTGCCATCGCAATGACAATCTGAGAAATCTGGAGAAGTTTTGCACTGCAGAGTCGACATATATTACCGCGTCAAGATGTGAGATGCTGATAGACTCCAGCCGCAGGAGACTAAACGCCGACGTTGAATCCCAAGGTGCTCAAATAAAGATTAGTTTAAGGGTGTGCAGACTCAGCAGCAGCTTTAAATTTATCTGCTTCTTCCAACGGATTAATTCCCTCTGAATTTAATTGAACAGGGAGGATAAATCTCAATTTATATGTGGAAAAAGCTTTGAAATTAATTATTATAGTTTGAATTGTTTGACATCATCAAAACCCGGCATTTTAACAAGGGGATGTTCATCAGTTTGTCTAGTAAAGTTCATAAATTGTTGTAAACTGGTGCCATACAAAATATAGAAAACAGATAGAGATAGAGGTAGAAAACAATGCGGTAAAGTTAGGAGGAAATATGTTTTATACTGTGACATCATACTTGTATGGCTCTTGCATCTCTTCCTGAAGTTGTCCAAACATAATTGCATCATTTGTCACCAGGGGAGTGCTGTAACAAGCAAAATGTGCCTCTCCTAGATTTGCTTCAGGTGTTGCTTTCACCAAGGTTGCCACAGAAACTGAAAGCTGCTTCCCACGTCATCAGTGCAAACTGTAAAAAGTACGAGGCCATGCAACAGCAACAAATAAAAGAGCAATTTAGAAATGCAAGACTTGACTTGGAGAAATGCAAACCTAAATGTCAGAAAAAAGTAAGAGACGGTGAACAATAAGTGTTTCCCTGCTTGTCATGTGGAAATATGAGCACATAGTGCAGCTGCAGCCTGTTGCCTCAAGTGAAAAACTGTCTTTGAACTAATATCTGCGGAAGATGATAAGATTTCCCTAAGTGTGCGGGTGCAGCGTTGCACGCCTAAAAATGCTAACAGCGTTGAAGGATTTGCATCCTCTTAATGTATTCAATAAACCTTGTCAAATCAACTGCCTTTAGACACAGCATCACTTTTCCTGCCTCAGCTGTTATTTATAGATCAGAGGCGACATAAAAAATGGGTTTATTGTTAAGATTCTCCTCCATCTGAGGGAAATTAATAGGTCTTAATTAACAAAACAGCTGCTGTGTGCACGGATCCTGATAAAAAGGTCAAGGTTTTTACAGAGAGGACACGTGAAAGGAAACGCTGTTATAGGATCATCTGAGCCTGGCTCTGCGTGATATTATCATTAAAATACGAGCAGAACACAGTTTTTATTTATTATCATTATTATTATTATTCTTTCTATGACAGCACATGTGGCTCCGAGCTGCTATGTAATCTTTAAATGTCACTGTGTTATCCACCCCATTGTTTGCTGCTGTTTCTTCCTGCAGCTTTGTGAAAAGTCACCCAGCATCAGCATCTCCTCGTTGACGTGCCAGCTCCGTGTTTCAGAGTGAATATAAATCTCACTGCTCTTATTGACCCGGGGGAATCTCAGACGTTCATGTGGCACTCAACTCTCTCCCACACTGTCTCTCATCGCCTGTCGCCTCACTCGACTGAAATTCCCAGAGCGTTTGGGTGCGGCGGGTGCTCGGTTTGTGGGAGTTTACGCAGCCTTAGCTTCCTCACTCGGCGCCTCGAGGCGGGGGACTTGAGAGGAGGATTAGTGTTGGGCAGAGGAGAACAACAGAGGAGAAAACCCTCATGATAATGTGAAGCGATCGCTGAAAGGTCTTAGGTCACATTTTGAAGTGAAATGCCTGAAGGCTGAATTTTTTACAGTTTTAAGAGAAAACAAAGTCAGCCTATTTCATGTCTTGTTTAAAGGGAATATATCATAATTCCTACACTTTTTTTCCCTTTTCAGTTGTGTTCAGCCTCATGACTCTTGACATTTAAATACATTTCCACTCAAGTTAAGAAACAGATAAAAAAAAAAAAAGCTTGCATGAACAAAAATAAGCACAAAGTAGTTGAGAGTGACGACTTTATGTCCTCCCAGGACCAAACTGGAATGTGAAGTTCACAAAGTGAAGAGATATACGATTTATGCAGGTGGTCAGTGTCCTTTATTTATTTTTGATGGTATTGTTTTATAGGGATGGCCATATTTGTCATTTATTGGGTAAATTTGTTGAACATTTGTTATAAATTTAGATGTAACGTTTGATCTCAAATGTCCTAATTGGTGGAACCTTGAGTACTCTGTGGGTCTGCTATGTGTTAGCTTTTGCAATGTGTGTGTGTGTGTGTGTGTGTGTGTGTGTGTGTGTGTGTGTGTGTGTGTGTGTACCTTTTCTTACAGATGAGTGAGAACATATTTTCTGTATTTTACCACCAAAGTGAGGACTGGGTTGTGAAGTGACAATCATTTTTTGGCCCTCACTTTTTTGGGGGGCTAAGGTCTTGGGCAGGGGTGTCCAAACGTTTCTGCACAAAGGGACAAAATTGTCAAGTCAAAAGTACTGGAGGGCCAAAAATAATAATAATAAAAGATAAAAAAAAAAACAAGAAACGTTATGTTGTGGATTTATTTTACCTGCTGTACATAATATGATCATTTAATTTAAAAAAGAGTCTGATTCTCTGTAGGAAAGGGATGCATAAATCACTGTAGATCAAAGCTAAAAACAGATATTGCTCATTCGCTTTATTAAAAGATGGTCACCCAGTTTGCAAGTTATTTAGGCTTGGTAGAAAAAAAACTGGATTGTTTTTGATCTCGCAATCAAGACCAGGATTTAGGTCAATGTTTCTTTTGAAAACACTGTATTTAGCTAATTTTATTAAATTAACTCAAAACAGATTTTAATGCAGAAGAATCTGCATTTGAGTTAAAGTCCTCGGAGACATGTTGGTCCTGTTTACTATGAAATTAAAGAGAATGAAATAAAAACAAAAAGTGTGGTTATTAAAAAATTAACACCTCATGTTCTACCTAACATTTCCAATTGTAAGATCTCAATCTATCTGTTAATAATTTTGCCCTAAATAAAAAGAAAAAGTTTCCAATTGCATCAGCCATCTGTGAACCAAGTCTTTCTTGAAATGCAGAGGGGGGCGCATATACTCAGTCCAGGGGCCACAAATGGCTCCCAGGCCGCACTTTGGACATGACTGGTCTAGGAATAAGGTTTCAATTAGGTTTATGTTTAGGGTAAGGCCATAGAAAGGGTTGTAAATGAATGGAAATCAAGGCTTCAGTGACTATTTAAAACACAGGTGTGTGTGTGTGTATGTGTGTGTCTAAAACAGTTTTATATTTTTATCCTATGTCCTTATCTCAGGTTCAGGTTATTTGGGCCTTAATAACAACAGAATATAGTCTGAGTCAAGCCTTTTGGAGACCTAATAAACAAGCACCCTGAAGAAGAATTAAAACCTTTCTGTGGTGCCAGCACATTTCTTTGTGCTTTACAGGCATACACAACTCAGTGTCAATAAACAGTGTCTGAGAAGAAAAATAGAATCAAAATTTAAAAAATCTAACAAAAAAATGACATATAAAAACAACAATCTAAAACAACGACTACAAAAACTAAGCATGATCATAGTAATGCGTCTTTAAAGGGGATTTAAAATGCTCCAGAGTTTGTGCAGATTTGACACTAAGGGTCAGGTTATTCCAGGCTTAGCCGCCTCGAGAAATAAACTTAGACCTGGGAATAGACATCATTAATTGTGCTGTAGACCTTGTAGTTCTTTTCAGAGCAGGAATAAAGAACACCTCAGATAGTCAGGCGGGGGCACAACCATTAACACATTTAAAAGCAAAAAGTAACATTTTAAATTGATCTTATGAGAGACAGGAAGCCAGTGAAGGGAACCAAAATTGAGGTAATTTGCTAACTTCGTTTTGTAGCAGCCAGCAAACGGCCTGCAGCACTTTGCACTAAGTGGAGACTAAGTGAATAGAGGACCGGTCCAAGCAAAAGTACAGAGAGTTGCAGTAGTCCAGTCTGCAGGTGACAAACAACAGCTGGAAGCTCTGGCTTTACCTTAGCAAGCTGTCTGAGATGGAAAAAGCTAGACTGGACCAGCAGGCGAGGCAGCGGTGGGTCCGGTCTGCCTGTAATTCACCACAGTCGGACTTTTCCATTTTCTGGTGGCGTTCTGACCAGCTGCTGTTACTCTGATGTGCAGAGGCATATGCAGCGCGACGCATTCCTCCCGACAGCTGTGTCTCCTGAAGAGCCTAGTTTATATCAGAGGTTTTGCAGGTCGTAATCAGTGTTTGACGGAGGATTTAACACCACTGCAGTAATGTCGCCCTCAAAGCATCGTTCTGAATACACTGTCCGTCTGTCCTGCCACTCAAATACACGTTTTGGATTCAAAGTTGAAATAGTGCAAAGAGATCAGACTGGAGCTGCAGTCAAACTCTCATTTATCTAAAAAAAAAACACACCAAAAATCTGTTTTTTATTAAGTGCCATACAGAGACATCAACCTAAGTTGTTTTACCTAACAGAGGTAAAAAGTAAATAGAATTAAAACCACTTTTAATGCAAAGCATTTTCAATTCCTCTTAAGAAAATCCTCCTGTGTCCATCAGACACTGCAGCCCAGATGGTCTGCCATCATCCATATATGGTATTCACTTCCTGTTCTAAAGAGAGGCGTGGATACAAAGGCTTGGCGTCAAAAAGTACTTTTAAAATGATACATCTGCTTTGAATTTCCCCATTGGGGGAAAATAAATGTGTTATATTATATTATATTATATTATATTATATTATATTATATTATATTATATTATATTATATTATATTATATTATATTATATTATATTATATTATATTATATTATATTATATTATTGTTGCCCTGCGATATACTGGTGACCTGTCCAGGGTGTACCCCACCTCTTGTCCATTGATAGCTGGAGATTATATTATATTATATTATATTATATTATATTATATTATATTATATTATATTATATTATAAAGTCAATTGGAAAGCCAAATAAGATTTATTTATGTTTAGTTCTCTTGATATTTATCAGTTTAATGGATTTAATATATTATTATTTTTGTCTTCTAAGTATTTTAGGTTACAATCATTCGTTTTTTTGTTTTTTTTTCAGTTGCTGTTTTTTGTTATTGCAGGCCTGCTACAGTAAACATGTGCAGAATGACCTCTGCAGAAATTTGGCCCAGTAACCGTGATGCGGCCCCGGCAGTCATGTTTCCCCACAGCCCCACAGCTGCAGAGCACAGCAGGGACAATGTCGGACCACACAGAGCAGAGCGGACAGGCAGTCTGCATGTGCCGTAGGCGAGCAGAGAGGGGATTGCAGAGGCATTTCTGCCAAGAGGATTACGGGCCAGCTGCTGGGTAGACGTGGATGTGTAGCATCCATTGGCCCCGCACAGCGCTGCAGCCTTAACCCAGTGAAACCTTGTTCTATTGCTCTCATTTAGCATTATTCTCCCTTTGTTGGTGCAGTCCTCAGCTCCTCTCCTTCTTTGATATTTCCTTAATGCATGTCTCTGATCGACACAGGGATTTGGCTTTGCCTGTCACAGCACACTCTACTCTATTAATCCATTTTAGTTTTTTTTTTTTTTTTATGGAATTCATTCTGTCCCTCTTTCTGCTCGTGGCCTAAAAATTACACCGAACGTACAAAGAGGCAGCGGTTGCCATGCTGGAAAGTAACACCAAAAAAAAACCCCAAAAAAAACGGTGGCTTACTTAAAACTGGCTCAGAATATAGATGCATATGATGACTTGCTGCATTCGGCTGAGGCGTTTTGCCAACACGACACAACAAACCTACATTAACTTGACTGTTTCGATGTGATCATATGCAGAGCTACAGAAAGGTTTCAGTCTATATCCAGATTTTTACTGCTTTTTTTTTTTATTTCACATCATCAGTTAAATTCTAATACCAGACAAAGACAAGCTAAATAAAAACAAAAGGAAGTTTGCATGCAATACATTTAGAAAGAAAAGTATCCAAACCAACCTGATAACAGATTGTGCACTGCAAAAACGGAACTTAAAATAAGTAAAATGTTCTTAAAATGAGTGTATTTGTCCTTGATTTGAGCAGGTAAATAAGATGTTTTGCCAAAGGAATAAGATTTTTGCACTTAAAATAGGAACAACTCATCTCCATCATCTTATTTCAAGTGCAGTATGTCTAATTATATTATTTTAGGGGTCAAAATACTCATTCCATTGGCAAATAATCTTATTTACCTGCTCAAATCAAGGACAAATACACTAACTTTAAGAACATTTTACTTATTTTTAGCATCTGTAAAAACTGGCCAGTGAGTCTTTTACATCGATGAGGAGGAATTGTGATCCACTCTTCTTTGCAGATTTATTTAAATTCAGCTTCATAAAAGGATGTGAAAGCATGAACAACCAGTTTAAATTCATGCCACTGTATCTCACTTAGAGGGAAGTTCTGACTGGTGGCTTCAAAACTGTAATTGTTTTTGCCATTCAGACGTAGAATTGCTAATATGCTTTCATTATGCTGCTGCATGATGTATTCCTGAGCTGAAGGTCACAAACTGAAGGCTGAAAATATCTCCTAAAGAGGACCTATCATGGAAAATCCACTTTTCTAGCCCTGAAATATATTTTGTTGTCTACTTGGAGTCTCTAGGACTACAAAAGCTTTAAATTTAGTCAGTCCAGGTACTCTGTAGTTATCTTTATATTCTGTTTGGTTCATATTTTTCAGTTTTCTCTGTTTTCTCTTATGTGTTTTGATGAGTTACGTCACAGTATTTGCTGTGGAGCTGTTGGCTGGACAAGATCATGGAGTTCCAGCTTACCAGTCTTGCAAATCCACCATTTTTTTATTTCTCTGAGCAATTCTGTAGTCCAAGCTGAAGGGTGTCAAAGCTACAAGTGAAAATGATCAGTTGTTCAATACGCCGTCCCCTAGCAGACTACAAAAATGGCCGAAAGGATTGGAGCGGAGCGTTAACGAGCTCTTGGATGTCATTGTGTTAGAATGCCCGCTCCTGGGAAGGTTCAGCACTTTTTCACGTTTCTCCATTTCTGTATGATAGTTCTCACTGGAGCTTTTTGAGATCTAATTAGGCCTGGGTGTGACTTCTGATGCTGAATTCAGTGTTTCAAGGAATGTAGTCAATCAATTACATTTTTACACAGGGTCACGTTGGTTTAGATATTTTTTATTGTCCTTTTTAAGTAAAATCCTCAGCTTTAAATTGCTTTTTATATTTATTCTGGTTATTTATTTATTTTTTACGTTTTACATTTGTTTGTCTGAAACATAAGTTTCACAAAAAAGCAAAAACGGAAGAAATACTTAAAATGTATAATATAAAGAAAAGCATCCGTCATAATGTTTTCTTCACTATTGTTGCTGTTTTTAATTAACAGGTTAAGAAGAGACACCAGAATGGAGGGAGGAGATGGACAGAAGTCTGGAAGGTAACATTTAGGAAATCCTAAACTAAAAACCTTTGTTTTTGATTGGCTTTCTTTTAATTATTTTTACTAATAGCCATGTCAATTCTTCACATTTTGCTCTTATTTTCCCAACAGCCCAATTTACAAACGAAGCCCAGACCTGACAAAAAACCCAATGACAAAATCTGAGCAGCTCCTGAGAATAGATGACCACGATTTCACCATGAGACCAGCGTTTGGAGGTTAGAAACGCTAAAATGCACATTACAATAATATGTCATTTATAAACCAAAGGCTTGGAAATACAACGATCCAATCAGTCCTGCAGGCTCTGAGCTCCCGGGGACCTTTGTGACACCACCACTGCAAACAGTGCCTCAGTTGCTGATTGCAGTTCTGTACTTTTGTCGGCGCTGGAAGGATTTGTTGTAAGCTTTTCGGATTGAACGAACATGTCAAGATAAAAGCAAACATGAAGACAGCAATTATGTAATGCATTTATTAACTTTTAGATTCTCCTTTGATATCAGAAATACAAAAAATCTTTATTTGGCAGCAGCATATGAGCCGTGATCGATTTTAATTCACAACGCTTCATTTTTTTCCCCCTCATCAGAGTTTTTTTAGTCAGACAACAATCTGCTGCTGAACACACACCAAGTGACCCTTCGTAGAATCCTTTCACAGTGTCCAATTTGAGCGTTGAGGAGGCAAAGACAGTTGGATTGTATCCAATGTTGCATCAGCTTTTATCCTTTGTTATGACCTGATTGTTGGTTTGTGCTTGTGGGAATATGATGATGCAGAGTACAGGGGCTGAAATAGGTCAAAGATAAATCAAAGCCTGCCTGGCACAGCTGTAGCATGAGCACTTGCTGTGTACTGGTGTGCGTGCGCCGTTTTTCCTTCTTTTAAACGTTGTTTCTATAATAGAGAGGAGGTCAAAATTAAGACACGTTTCGCTAAACTCTTTCCTGTGGGCCATATTATGTGCACATTTGTCATAAATAAGCAGAAAAGTTGAAAATAATAATTCGGCACACTGACTTTTGACATGAATTCCTCTTCTTCCTCTTTTTTCAGGTCCTCCGATACCTGTTGGAGTAGATGTTCAGGTGGAAAGTATTGACACCATCTCTGAGGTGGATATGGTAAGAGTGAAAGAGCTTCATTAAAAGAAGAGAAAGTCATGTATTACAGGTTACGCTTCACAGATGTCTCATGAAAAACTCCATATAACTGCAAAAAAAATGTGTTTTACAGTTAAAGGTTCAATAGTTTTCTGATGATATCACCAAAATAAATGTATCTATATGTGCCTCCATGTTTAAAGTCATTAGGCTCTTTGGTTTAAAGAGAGACCCACATTTGTTCAATTTCCAAGATCAAATATTACTTTTTTTTTTTTTTAAATTGTAAAATCTTAGTATGAGAACTTGCCAAGCTTTTAGGTGTGAAACCTAAAAAAAAAAAAAAGTTTGATCTCCAATCAGTTTATTCAGTATTTGGGTCAAAAACATGTAAACCCCTAAACAAGTAAAACACTCTTTAAAAAAAAGCTATCCTGCAGCGTCTCGCAAAAATAAAAATACTCCTTTCAGCTTATTTACCATTTTATCACATAACATAATATTCATAACACAACAGGTGTGTCGATGTGATTTAACTGTATAAGCAAAAGTCCGTCCGTCCGTCCGTTGTCTTCCGCTTATCCGGGGTCGGGTCGCGGGGGTAGCAGCTTCAGTAGGGAGGCCCAGACGTCCCTCTCCCCAGCCACTTGGGCCAGCTCCTCAGGAGGAATCCCAAGGCGTTCCCAGGCCAGCCGGGAGACATAGTCCCTCCAGCGTGTCCTGGGTCTTCCCCTGGGTCTCCTCCCGGTGGGACGTACCCGGAACCAGGGAGGCGTCCAGGAGGCATCCTGACCAGATGCCCGAGCCACCTCAACTGGCTCCTCTCGACGTGGAGGAGCAGCGGCTCTACTCTGAGTCCTCCCCGGATGACTGAGCTCCTCACCCTATCTCTAAGGGAGAGCCCAGACACACTACGGAGAAAACTCATTTCAGCCGCTTGTATCCGGGATCTCGTTCTTTCGGTCACGACCCAAAGCTCGTGACCATAGATGAGGGTAGGAACGTAGATCGACCGGTAAATCGAGAGCTTCGCCTTTTGGCTCAGCTCTCTCTTCACCACAACGGATCGGTACAGCGCCCGCTTCACAGCAGACGCTGCACCAATCCGCCTGTCGATCTCCCGCTCCATCTTCCCCTCATTCGTGAACAAGACCCCAAGATACTTGAACTCCTCCACTAGGGGCAGGACATCCTCCCCAACCCGGAGAAGGCACTCTACCCTTTTCCGGTTCAAGACCATGGTCTCGGATTTGGAGGCACTGATTTTCATCCCGGCCGCTTCGCACTCGGCTGCGAACCGCTCCAGTGAGAGCTGTAGATCACGCCCTGATGAAGCCAATAGGACCACGTCATCCGCGAATAGCAGAGACGCAATCCTAAGGCCACCAAAGGGGATCCCCTCAACACCTTGGCTGCGCCTAGAAATTCTGTCCATAAAAGTTATGAACAGAATCGGTGACAAAGGGCAGCCTTGGCGGAGTCCAACCCTCACCGGAAACGAGTCCGACTTACTGCCGGCAATGCGGACCAGACTCTGACACCGGTCGTACAGAGACCTGACAGCCCTTATTAAAGGGTCCGGTACTCCATACTCCCGGAGTACACCCCCACAGGATCCCTCGGGGGACACGGTCGAATGCCTTCTCCAGATCCACAAAGCACATGTAGACTGGTTGGGCAAACCCCCATGCCCCCTCAAGAATCCTGCTGAGGGTATAGAGCTGGTCCAGTGTTCCACGGCCAGGACGAAAACCACACTGCTCTTCCTGAATCCGAGATTCGACTATCCGACGGACCCTCCTTTCCAGAACCCCTGAATAGACCTTACCAGGGAGGCTTAAGAGTGTGATTCCTCTGTAGTTGGAACACACCCTCCGGTCCCCCTTTTTAAATAGGGGGACCACCACCCCAGTCTGCCAATCCAGGGGAACTGCCCCCGATGTCCACGCAATGTTGCAGAGCCGCGTTAACCAACACAGCCCCACAACATCCAGAGCCTTAAGGTACTCAGGGCGAATCTCATCCACCCCCGGGGCCTTGCCACCGAGGAGCTTTTTAACAACCTCGGCAACCTCAGCCCCAGAGATGGGAGAACCCGACCCAGAGTCCTCAGGCTCTGCTTCCTCAATGGAAGACGTGTTGGTGGGATTAAGGAGGTCTTCGAAGTATTCCGCCCACCGAAACACGGGCGTCCCAAGTCGAGGTCAGCAGCACACCACCCCCACTGTAAACAGTGTTGGTACCGCACTGCTTCCCCCTCCTGAGACGCCGGATAGTGGACCAGAATCGCTTCGAAGCCGTACGGAAGTCTTTCTCCATGGCCCCTCCGAACTCTTCCCACGCCCGAGTTTTTGCCTCGGCGACCAGCCGAGCCGCCTGCCGCTTCGACTGCCGGTACACATCAGCTGCTTCCGGAGTCCCACAGGCCAAAAAAGCCCGGTAGGACTCCTTCTTCAGCTTGACGGCTTCCCTCACCGCTGGTGTCCACCAGCGGGTTCGAGGGTTGCCGCCGCGACATGCACTGACAACCTTGCGGCCACAGCTCCAACTAGCCGCCTCAACAATAGAGGCGTGGAACATGGTCCATTCAGACTCAATGTCCCCCGCCTCCCTCGGGAAGAATTTTAAATTCTATTCTTGATTTAACAGGAAGCCAATGAAGGGAAGCTAAAATAGGAGAAATATGATCCCTCTTGTTGATTTTCATCAGAACTCTTGCTGCAGCATTTTGGATCAGCTGAAGACTTCGAACTGCATTTTGTGGACTTCCTGATAGTAAAGAATTACAATAGTCCAGCCTTGAAGTAACAAATGCATGGACTAGTTTTTCAGCATCACCCCTGGACAGAATGTTTCTAATTTTGGCGATATTCCGGAGGTGAAAAAAGGAAACTCTGGAATCCTGTTTAATATGGGATTTAAATGACATTTCTTGGTCAAAAATAACACCAAGGTTTTTTACTTTATTACCGGAGGCCAAATTAATGCCATCCAGATTAAGTGATTGATTAAGAACTTTATTTTCTGAGGACTCTGGTCCAAAGATTACAACTCCTGTCTTGTCAGAATTTAAGTGCAGAAAATTTAAATTCATCCAGCTTTTGATGTCATCAAGACATGACTGCAGTCAAAGTAATAAAGATAGGAAATCATTTTTGACCAATCTGTATAATCTGATTGAATTTGACTTTGGAAAGTGCCTTGAGGTGATATTTTTCATGAATTGGCGTTATTTAAATAAAGTTTAATTGAATTTAATTGAATCAAGACATGGCAGTAAGGAAGCAATTTAAAAAAAAAAAAAAAGCTGTTGGAAGTTCAGTTCACAATTTGCCTCAAACCATGTGGAGGACACAGCAAACATATCAATATATGTGCTTTCAGTCACATGAGGCATTAATAAAACATTTTGGCCCACTTGCCAAGGGCTACTTGTAGCTGAAAATGCTGCACAACGCCTCTAATGCTGGTGATGCAGTCATGCTATGAATTTACAGCCGGACTAGAAAAGTAACGTTGGCAAATCCTATCCAAATAGCATAAAAGGCCTATTGGAGCAATTTTGTTCAACCTCAGTGGAAAATGCAAAAAAGAAAAAAAAAGAAAAGAAAAAAGTGCTCATCTTCTGTCTGTCTGTCTGCACATCCAGCCCTGTGTGCTTTGGCTCAGCCACGAAACGTGACAGGGTCTGCTGCAACAAACAATCAGGTCTGCAGAGGAGATCATCTAGGCAAGGAAAGGCAAAGACAATGCAAAGTACTTTACATGATTAAAATATAGGAAAGAAAAACAAAATAAAAGCAAGTTGGAATAAAATAAAACATGGGAAACTAAAAGCAAATATTAATAACAGTTTGACTACAAAGTTGAACTAATAATGTTTCAGTAAAACAGTTTAACTAGAACAGTCAAAGGCAATCCTAAACAAATGTGTTTTTAATCTTGATTTAAAGGAACTCAGGCTTTCAGCACTTTTACAGTTTTCTGGGAGTTTGTTCCAGATCAGTGGAGCATAGGAACTAAATGCTGCTTCTCCATGTCTGGTTCTGGTTCTGGTTCTGGTTCTGCAGAGCAGGCTGGAGCCAGAAGACCTGAGTGGTCTGGAGGGTTGATGCCCTGATAACAAGTCTGTGATGGATTTAGGTGCTAATTCAGGGATTTATAGACTAACAGAAGGATTTTAAAGTCTATTCTCTGAGATCCAGGGAGCCATGGAATGACTTCAGAACCGGGTCCATGTTCTCTACGTTCTTACTCTTAGTGAGGACGCGGGCAGCAGGTTCTGGATCAGCTGCTGTTGTCTGATCCACTTAGTAGTGATCAATTCTACTAAAGATAAATGCATGGATTAGTTTTTCCATCTGGGTTGACCTTCCCTCCTTCCAGGACTGGTACAGGTCTAGGGTCAGGAAGAGGGCAGCTAACCTCCCTGCAGAGGTCCACACATCCTGGACACAAACCGTTCAGACCTTTGCCTTCAGGTCAATGCGACAGAAAACAGCTGAAAACAGACGCCACCGAGACGGTTTCCTCCCCCAGGCTGTCAATATTTAACAATCCAAGGACCCAGATCGATAATTCAACCTCACCCTCTTCTTCTGTTGATCCGCTATATTTATGTGTGTGTCTGTGTGTGTATATATATATATATATATATATATATATATATATATATATATATATATATATATATATATATATATATATATATACACACACACACACATACATACATTTTTTTACATTTTGATTTTCGACCACATGTATATTACGGTGAGAATGTTTTAGCAGTGAGAGCAAAAAGGAGCCGAAGTGAAATTATTTTTTGTGTACAATTCTGGCCACTAAAGGTGTTTTCGATTTTGAAAGGGTTTCCTATTCAGGGTGGCTGAATACAAACACACTTTTCAGATTTTTTCTTGTAAAAAAAGAAAGAAAAAGAAGTTTGAATCGTTATCCATCTACCTCAAAATAATGTTTAATCACTTTATTTTCCTTTTTTCACTTAACATCCATACTCTTTTTTTGGTAGATGAAAGCTAAACTAGTGTTATAAAGGGTTTCATTTTTAAACAAGAAGTTTGTTTTTGGCATCCACCAGTAAAATCTTCTGCATCTCCTCTCCTCACAGAATTTCACTTATGGGATCATGATGGATATGTTTGTCCTGCAAATGTCTTGTGATAAAGATTGTTCATTTTTAGAAGAAACAAACTAAGCATTTGTTTTACATAGACTCATTTTTGTTCCTGTAGGACTTCACGATGACTTTATACTTGCGCCACTACTGGAAAGATGAGCGGCTGTCGTTTCCCAGCAATAACAACCAGAGCATGACCTTCGACAGTCGCCTGGTGAAGAAAATCTGGGTTCCCGACATGTTCTTTGTTCACTCTAAGCGCTCTTTCATCCACGACACCACCACTGACAATGTCATGTTGAGAGTTTACCCTGATGGCAATGTGCTCTACAGTCTCAGGTAAGATCTGTTCTCTGAAATTTCAGAAAGAATTAAAGCTATTGTAGTGAGTGAACTTTTCTCTTGTAATAAAAAGAACAGTGTTTGCTCATCCTTGTTCCCACTACCTGCTGGGTGTCAGCATCTAATTCACAAAGCAAAGAGCATCAATGATTTGGGGGAGCAACCAATCCAACGCAGCAGGTCACTGTTTCTTATGATGCACCCATGCATGTAAAGTGTGTAAAACGCCTTAAAACAAATGTATCTTTTGTTGAAATAACATTATCTGACACTGATCACAAAAAAATCCAGCTTTTAATTTGAAATCAGTTTTTTCTGTAGGGGTAAAAGTTTGATATTTCCGTTCTACCACAACAAAAGTAAACTAATGTTTTTTTTTTCTTCAACTCTACTTGGACTTTCACTGGAACCATGTGTTGTTGTTTTTTTGTCACATAAGTCTGAGATTTACCTTTTTTTGTCCAAAAAAAAAACACCTTTTAGTTTGGTTTGTCCTAAAACAAAAAATACATGGAACAATATGTTATGTGTTAAGTACAGTGGAGGGTCTGCGATGCTGTGAGCCCATCTCACCCGAAAAGCCTTGCAAACCTTGTTAAAATGCATGAACAGCACACAGAGGAGTTTTGAGTGAAAATCTGGTGGACTGAAAACTGAAAATGGGTCATCATTTGGGTCGGGATAATTATCCAGTCAATGTGGAGAAAATTTGCAATGAAGACAGTGAAGCATAAGAGCGGACGAAGGACTGAGGACAATTTAGAGCAGCGGTTTCTAAAAGCTGCCGTTAGGACTCAACGTGGAGTCTTGGGATTTTCTTCAGAAATTAAACTAAGTGCCAAATGTGGTAATAGTAAAGCACACTCCAGTCTTGTGAAACGATATAGGAGAAGACTAAGTGCTGTCCATTTCACAAAATGAGGATGCATAAACTATTAACAGCAGGAGGACCAATAACCGTGGTGCAAAAAAGTCTATAAAAAAAATGAACTTTCTTCTTAATGTTGGATTTTTCTCCCCCAATGAATACGTTTTCTCTAATTAAAGGCCGAGTTCTCAGATGTTCAGTTTGAAATTCTGCTCCTGCAATGAAATATGAATCCGTTTTTGGCTTTTTAAATGTAGACATAAAAAATATAGCTTGGACTTCAAAAGGCATAACATATCGTCAGACAGAAAGAAAGGTAGATATGCTTCATTTGTCTTTTTAGGAAAACAAAGTAGAATGAAATGTCGTTGCTATTGACTCCAATAAGATACAAACATAAAATAAGTAATACAATTATATGATAAGGAAGATAATTTCAACAATTTCTGTTTGTAGACACACACATACACATGTACATGTAGACAAACATTAGTAGACGATCAACTCAGTTTCTCTCCTCGTCGTTTTCTTCTGTGATGCTGATGGTTTTATTTATCTAGGGTTAAGTAGCCTTAGGATCTGGGGGATGAAACTGTTGCAGAAAACTCGATGTCCTGCTCCTCGCGCCTCAGAACCTCCTGCCAGAGTCGAGCAGTGAGAACAGATCGTGATGTGGGTGTGGGGTTACTCTGATTATGTGGCTGGCTCTTGCCAAACAGTGTTTGTGTCCAATGTCCTGAACAGAAGGGAGAGAAGTTCCAATAATTTTCTGTGCCACAGCTGCTGCAGCACAGAGATACATTGGGTCGTGATGAATGCAGTGGTGCTCCCATAGAAGGTGGTGAGAAGGGAGGTGCGATCTTCTCATCCTTTGGAGGAAGTATAAACGCTTATGAGCTTTGTTTTTGTTTTTTGTTTCAACCAGAGATTCTGTATTCTAGGCCCAGGTTAAGTGGTCTGTCATGTTCACTCCCGGGAACCTGGTGCTGTCACTGCTGAGGCACTGATAAGCAATGGAGTGAGCTGGGATGCTTTTTTTCTGAATTCCACAATGCTTTATTTGGTCTAGTCAACAATCAGGAGAATGTCGTTTTTTTCTCCTCCAGTTCCCCGGCTGCTCTACTTCCTCTTAGCATAATGTAAATTAGCATAACAACCCGTAAAGTTCTGATCAGCGCATTTGAACGTGACAGGTCGTCACGCTGAAAGTTGTCAAAATTACGCTGAAATTAGACCGAGAGGAGAGCATAACGGTGCTACGTGCTAAGCTAATAGAGCAAGATAAAACTCAAGTGCAGCATCAACGAATTTATAACTCGCCTGGACAGCAGACCTGTAAGCTAGCGCTAACTGTTGTTAGCTTCACAGACAGCCCAATAACAGGTTCTGTCACGGTCTGGTTCCGTCGAGCTGCACCACTGAACGCTCCATTGCGTGAATGCATACTGAAACAGCAAAACAACATGCAAGTATGTGTTCTGTCTTTGTTGTCTATAAGTTAATGTTTCAATTTGTTTTTAGTTGGTACAGGAGCAGCGTATAATTTTCACAACCCTAGGGCGCCCTCTTGTGGCTATGGACAGTAATGTTTACAACTTGGTTCATGTTGTTCAGAATGATGTACCATTTAAAAGTCGCACCTGACTATGAGTCGCAGGATTGGCCAAACTATGAAAAAAAGTGCAATTTACAGTCCAAAAAAACCAGTATTTATTTATCATTACAAATTGTAATTTGTAATAATAAATTGTAATCTCTCCCTCTCTCTCTCTCTCTCTCTCTCTCTCTCTCTCTCTCTCTCTCTCTCTCTCTCTCTATATATATATATATATATATATATATATATATATATATATATATATATATATATATATATATATATATATATATATATATATATATATATATATATGGCAGACATGTTTCATTTCTTTATTTCTTTCCAGAAATCCCATGTAGTTACTTTGCATATATAACTATATATGTATGCACAGTGCAGTGAAGTTTGTTTTCACGGTTTATAAGCTGGAGTGGATCTGTTTCCTTCTGCAGAGTCACTGTCACTGCCATGTGCAACATGGACCTCAGCCGGTTCCCCCTGGACACCCAAACCTGCTCACTGGAGATTGAGAGCTGTGAGTGAAATGCTTGAATTCAGACAAATAGGAGCATTTTAACCATAATCACCCAGGACATAAATGCATCTTGTGGGGTGGGTGGGTAGGGGGGAGGGGGGGGGGACTTTTGCATTTCAACCGAGTTTTAAAATTTGAGCAAATGCAGGGAGCTGTAATACGAAAGGAACCTTCACAGATAAATTTTTGGTTGCTTAGTTGCTCGTTGTAAAGTGTTTTCTACAAAAACTGGATGCTTTATTTCACTTTTTTGTTTGCAAATATCAAAAATTAAAACATCATTCCTTGTCAAGGTCATTTCACCTTCAAAGCTAAATGTTAAACTACAAAACAGTAACAGCTGTTTACACGGTGCATCTCAAAGTGTTCCAGTGGAGAGATTTGAAACCAGACCTTGGAAATTAGTTGTTGAGAATCTTGGCAAATTGTATTTTACTTAATGCCTACAATGATCGTTAAAATATTTCCTAGAGACGGATGTTTTACATTCAGTTGTTGTAGCAGAACTGGAAAAGGCTTGAGAAGGAAAGGACCCACTCTCTAAATGACTCAAGTTCCCAGAAAGGGGTTCTTACTGTCAAAAAGCCTTCTTACTTCAACCTTTCGTTGCATAGATCCAACAAGGCGATAGAAAGATTTCCCTATAGCTTTTAGTTCAACGTTGATATGAAAACAAATTTACTCCAGATTCATTGGCTGGACATTCAACAACATTCTCTGCTGGAGTGAGAGATCAGGTCACTATGAAGGCCAGTGGAGTACAGTGAATTTATCGCAATGATCGAGAAACCAGTTTGAGATGATTTGACCTTTGTGAGATCCTGCTGGATGTTGCAATCAGAAGATGGGCACACTGAGGTCCTAAAGAGGTGGACATCGTCAGGAAGGCTGTGGTGTGCAAAAGACTCTCAACTGGTAGAAAGGAGCCCCAAGTGTGGTAAGAAAATATCCTTCCCACCATTATAACACCACCGCCAGTCGTAACCTGAACCGCTGATCCTCTGCCGGTTGGATCAATGATTTCATGACATTCAAATTCAAATCCTACAATCTAAATGTTCCCAACTAACCGGATCAGTCTATTACTTTCCAGCTTTCGCGGGTGAACCATGACCTCAGCTTCCTGTTTTTAGGTGGTAGGAGTGTCGCCCGGTGTGGACCTCTTGGACCAACCGCACATTTTCGCCCACATATCTGCCGCTCACTGGATAGTTCCTCTTTTTCAAACCTTTCTCTGTCTAGCTAAGAAATTGTTGTGAGTAAAACTCTGAATAGATCAATATGCAGACCTGCCCCTGCAGGCATCAACAACGATGCCTCATTTAAAGTCACTGAAATCCTTTTTCTGCTCCATTCTGATGCTCGACTTGAACCTCAGCAAGTTGTCTTCACAGCATGCAGATTCATAAGAGCACTGAATTGCTAAAAAATTGGTCTGTTTCCTTTTTCTGTAAATCTCTTAATGCCTGGATTTATTGAAATATAAATAAGAAACACTGAATGGTGAATAAATAATGTTTTTGCTGTCAAGCAGATTCAAAATGTAGAGATAGATCATGTCAATACAGGACAAACAAAACATATATTTAGGTTTGTATGACACAAATGAGCTAAATAAAAAAGGCACAGCTCTGACCAGTAGATTGCTGCAAAATTCTTCCAAGATCCTTGATATGTGTAGAATCTGCATCAACAGGCATTGTTGGTACATATGCACCATCTTGGTGGTTGTGTGGTAGTGAGAAGGGAATTTACAAATGAGGTCCCCAAGAGAATTTAACATGGGTACCAAACAAATTAAGTGTATTATTCAACATCAACCTGAATCTGAACTAAATGGACTGGATTTATATAAGGCTTTTCTATTGACCGCTCCAAGCGCACCACACTAGAGCCACATTCACCCAATCCCACTCACTCGATTTGCAGATGAGGGTTAAGTGCCTTGCCCAAGGGCAGATATACATGTGACAGGAGGAAGCTGGAATTCAACCCGAAACGTCCATATTGGAAAAGGATCAGATTCATACATTAATCTCAAAGAGAACTTAAAAAAGATTGAAAATCAAGTCTTTGAGAAAACTGCCAAGCCTAAAAAACTCGAGGAATAAATTAAAACTGAACGCAAATAGAAATAAAGCACCTTGCAATAGCACAGGTTAAAGGCTCAAATCAGAAAAAACGTCAGATAAACTAACATTTGGACAAGTTTTATAAAGAATAATGAAGAAACATAAACTCTGTTCATGCTGACTTGTTACACGTGTCTGGTTACATATGTGCAATAAAATCTCCCACACAAAAAAACTGAAGCGTCACAAAAATTCACCTCAAGAAAGAAGATTTACATCTTGGTTTTTCAGCGGATGAACTCTGGTGTATATCTGTCGATTTTTGTTTGCAGTCATCGTGTTCTTTGACAGGCATTTTAATATCCATTTCTGATACTCTTCGGGAGCCTTCTTCTTGCACCCTGCTGAGACTGACATGTCCGCTTTGCATACCAGATATTTCCTGAAATCCCAGATCTATCACACCATTAAAGTTTCAGGACTTGCTGCTGCTTCAAAGGGCCAGCACTGCTTTACATTTAAGCCCATCTCCTCCCTCATGTAAAACTCCACGGTGCATAAAGCGGAATATGTAAATATCCCAACCGCTGCATACAGGTAGAGTTAAAGCCTGTTCTCTGGTTTACATTTTCATCCAGCTTCATTTGCACTGTTTGTTCTGATTCGGTCAGAGTATTTTCCTATTTCTCCATGTTTCCCCAAACAGATGCGTACACGGATGACGACCTGATGCTGTACTGGAAGAAAGGAAATGAATCCCTGAATACGGATGACAGAATATCCCTCTCTCAGTTCCTGATCCAGAAATTTCACACCACCACAAAGCTGGCTTTTTACAGCAGCACAGGTACCACAACTCCACATGCTATTGCCTCACAAATGAATTAAAACTTCAAAGGACCTTGTTTCACTTTTCGTGTCGTTTCTAATAAAAGGAGAACGCATGTCATACACGAACTCATCCTCTCCAGAGCAAATGCAAAGGGAGGCTACATAATCCTAGCAGCAAACTGAAACAGACAGGCTGTTGTGAACCCGCTGTGTGCCGCAGGAAATCCACAGAAAGCGTCACAATGTTCGAACCGCCACATGTCACTTCGCAGCAACTCAGAGCATAAAACGGATTTAGTGTGCTATCTTTCTCTGCCAGAGTTGCTGGGACGATGCTTTAAGTGTTGACACGGTTCATCTACAGCCAGCTCCTGACGACAATGTGACTATAACTGCTGCTGTTTCTTTTCTTTGCCTTTTTTTGTAGGCTGGTACAACCGTTTGTACATCCACTTCACCCTGCGGCGCCACATCTTCTTTTTCCTGCTGCAGACTTATTTCCCTGCCACTCTGATGGTCATGCTGTCCTGGGTTTCCTTCTGGATTGATCGCAGGGCCGTGCCTGCCAGGGTGCCACTAGGTAGGAAAACCCTCAGTTTCACTGGAAGAAATCAGAAGAGGGAATAGTTTATGTTAAAAGCTTTTTATAAAAAAAAAATCTAGAATTTTTCTCAACAAATTTGGTAGTTCTAGTTTTTTTCCTGTGTTTAAATTTTAATCGTCTGTCTGCAAAATTAAATAAAATCATATAAAGCTAAAATAACCAAATTTATCCATAAATGACTTAAGTGAGTTCCTTATAACACGAATATCATAATGTTTTACACCCAATCGTTGTTTTCGGCTTATCCAAGATTGGATTGCAGGAGGTTCTGGTCCAAGAGAGAAATCCAACAACAGCGTGTCAGGATCCCCAGGGGTTTAATTACTTTGTATGTCACCCTGGGGACCCTGCAGTTTGCTTATGTTTTGAACTTTCAGCGTTGTTCTCCCTAGATCCTTGTTTCTGCCGTTAGTTTAGTTTCTGTGCATTTAAAGTGCATTTTTGTATCTGTTAGATTCAGTACCTGTTTTAGTTAGCTTCTGTTCTTTATGATTTCAATAGTTCTATTAGAACTTTATCTCCTGCCCCGTTTTTCTTAGTTAGTTTAGGTTTTTTCCTCGTGTCTGGCCATTCTTGTATATATACACAATATATATATATATATATATATATATATATATATATATATATATATATATATATATATATATTCTTCCCTGTTAGATTCTGTTATCCTCCAGCCCCTGCCAGTTCATTATCCTCCCTCTCCTTCAGCTTGATTGACTTTACTCATATCACCTGTGTAATCGGCTCCACCGTCTCCTCCCCTATAGGTTCAGCCAGTTTTGTCGCAGCTATTGTTAGGTCCTCCATCATACTACCCTGTTCTGGTCTCATCTGTGCCATGCTCCCTGTTCCTGTCATCCCTGTTGTCTTGTAAGCTTTCTTGATTCATTTAAACCATTCATTATTCAACATGTTCCCAGCTCTTGTCTGCATTTCGGTCTTTTAACAAACCAATTAAACATGTCAAGCTGCTCAGCTTATTCTAGGGAATGCCAAGCCATTCCCAGGCTAGTAAGTGATATAGTCCCTCTCAGTGGTCAGCGATGCTTAGACACGCTCAAAGGGATCCTAATTACATGCCTTAACCAGCTCAGCTGAGTCTGTTGCAAAGGAGCAACAGCTCTACCACCCGGCATGAAGCAATGCCTGAACCCTGACCGGGACGGATCAGTCCACCTTTTCCCCTGACATAAGACTAAAGCCCCGTTTACACTACCCTTTTTTAACCGTGCCGAGACCGGTCTGAGCTCGGTAACTGAGATAACTATCGAGTGTAAATGGATCGCAACTGAACTGGACCGTGCCAGACACAACCGAACTGCGCTAAATCTGGACCAGTTCGATAGGTGGGCTCGGCCTGGTTTTTTTCCTGGCTCGGTTCTCTGATAACAAAGAGCTCATGAGCAGACCGCGTCACCTCCTTACAATCAGCTGACTAATTTTGCAGTGTCAAACATTCATTCAAATACCAGCTTCTTTACCGTGCCACACGGTTTCCAGTGATGATTCTGCTTAGCAGTGTGATGAACCTCAACGTCTGTTGTTGTTTCCTGCATCTGTAAACCCTGATTAGACGTTCGTTTGTCTTATCCACGTCCCAAAAGCCGACTCCATCAAGTACATTCACCAAAGGTTGCCTTCTTCGCCTGACTCTCCGCAAACAACGAAGTATCACAATTATAACCAAGCATAACTTCCTAAATGTTACGGGCGCCGCCAATTTTATTTGGTTGAGTCCCTCCTTCAATCCTAGAGAGCAGTAGTACCGTATATCGTCACTAGGAGGCGAGGAACCATGCTAGCATGATGTGTAAACGGTCATCAGAACCAAGCTCGGCACGATTAACGGATCCAAGCTCAGTCTGAACTCGGCATGGATCGGTTAAAAAAGGGTTAGTGTAAATGGGGCTTTAGAAAAGCTAACTCTTACCCTGGTCGTTTCACACTTGGCTGTGAATCCCTTGAATAATAGATGAAGGCCATGGCTTAAAGTTGCTAACAGGACAACATAATCTGCTAAAAACAAAGATGAAACCCTGGGCTTCCCAGATTGGACTTCCTCCTCTTTCCAACTATACTTTGTCACTTCAAAAAGGGAACTAAAAGTACATAAAATTTTCTTGAAATCAGTGTATTTTTCCTTGATTTGAGCAGCTAAATAAAACTATTAGCCAAGGAGTATTTTTATCCCTAAAATAAGATTATTAGCTATCCTGCACTTGAAATGAGATGATGGAGATTAATTATTATTTTAAGTGCAAAAAGCTTATTCCATTGGCAAATAGTCTTATTTAGCTGCTCAAATCAAGGAAAAAATACTCTAATTTCAAGAAAATTGTACTCACCTCTAGTTCCCGTTTTGCAGTAGGATCCTGTCCATGTACCCCACAAACAGGTGCTTTTTGTGTGTGTGCTTTTTATCTGGTTTGCAAACCAATGGAAGGGTCGGTGGTCATTTGTTCATATTTCATAGATTCTGTTTTTTTGGCAATAAAACATGATATTTTGCCTACAAACTGTTCAGAAATGATACAGCATTAAGGTGAACTAATCTTTTGGCTCTAAATCCATTTGTGCATAGGATTTTGCAGACTGTATCATGCACCTGTTTTTCTAGAGGAACCTGGTTTAACCTTGGCTAAACACTAGAAACTCTCTAGTGCTTTGATTGGCCTTCATTTTATTTATTGAAGTCTCCTAAATAAATGTTAAACTGGTTCCAGCACAGGCCGCTCATCCAAATAGAGTTGGCCTCTTCTCCCTGTGGCTGATTTTTATGTCTGATATTTCACCTCTAGTTACATTCTGTACTTGTTTTGTGTAACGAGGCTCGAGGCGCAGCACAGTGCAATGATTGAGATTCAGACCACCAGCTGTGTCTCCATTCCTCTTCCTTTCATTTTCTTGTTTATGTTCTTCTGTGTGTAATTAAATCTGTTTTAATTCAATTTGTGGCAAACATGCCAAGATGTCTCTGAAGCCTAAGCATTTCAAATTAATTTGTCATGAATTTACTCATCAAATTTAATTGAGCCAGAAAAGGTATTGTTACTAACTTGGGATGTTTAAGAGCCGCAGGTCCTGTTGGTTGTTACAAGTGTAAGATATGCTGAATGTGGAATCAAATAGAGCCTTGGAAATTTATTTATTCACCCTTTTTTTTCTATTTTGTCATTTTACAACCACAAACTTCAGCACATATGTCATCTAGGGCAAAAAGTTCAGCTTTGGTCTCAAGTAAACAGAGCAGCTTCTTCTTCATTTGCATTATTCCTTACTTGGATAATTGCAAACCGTTTACAGGGCTTCTAATGATTTTCTTTCATAAATGTAGTTGTCCTGTCAAAGGTTCTCTGGATATGTTTGTTTCCACCTTTCATTCATGGCAGTGCTTTGAGCTGATTTGTAATGAACTGTGAGAAAGTGCTCCACATTGCCAGATATTTTATGAAACTACATGTTGCTGGAGCTGTTGAAAGCAGTAACTGGGAAAGTAACAGATGATTCATGGAAACTGTGGATGTCAGAGACGTGACATACTCAGATTTGGACAAAGGGGACTGAAATGAAAACACATGGATAAACTCTGGCTCCAGCATATTCCACAGTCTGGCAAATAATGCCCCAGTAGTGACCAGTTTCTTTTCATGCATGGAGGGTGTAGCACCCTAGCAGGGTGGGCCCTTACTGATCTATAAGAAACTGATGTAACCCTTATCCTGGGCTCTTCCTCATTTTCCTTTTACTGCATTGTACCATTTCTCTGGCTTGTTTAGATTAAATGTGTTAAAAGTATAGTTTCTGTTTCAACAGTTATTTCTTACGATGAAAAATTATTAAATAAACGAAGGCCGCTCTTTCACACTGCAAAAATGAAGCTAAAAGTAAATAAAAGTTTCTTGAAATGAGTGTATTTGTCCTTGATTTGAGCAGGTAAATAAGATTATCTGCCAATGGAATAAGATTTTTGCACTTTAAACAGGATTAACTCATCTCCACCATCTTATTTCAAGTGAAGTATATCTAATTATCTTAATTTAGGGATCAAAATACTCATTCCATTGTCATATAATCTTATTTACCTGCTCAAATCAAAGACAAATACACTATTTTCAAGAAAATGTTACTTACCTTAAGTTCCCTTTTTGCAGTGCTGGGTAAAAGGATCTTGAAAGACAGCCGAGCACATTTTATCCACAAGGTTACTGTTTAGTCTACATAACTGTAGACAGGTTTGTAATTTCTTTTCAACATTGGCTTTGTTTTTACCACTCTTCTATAATGTCCAAATTTGTGTAGTGCATGATTAATAGTTATCTGGTCAGCAGTTTCCCCCACTTAAGCTGTGAATCTCTGCAGCTCCTCCTGAGGTACCATGGTCCTTTTGTCTTTTCTCTGATTAATGCTCTCCTTGCCTGCAGTTGGTCTATCCTCCCTAGTCAGAGTGAAGAAAGCCTGATACAAATGCATGCCACACTTTTCAGATGTTTATCTGTAAAAAGAACCTGAATAAAACACTTTGAAATTTGTGGAAAGTTCAAAAATAACATGGAAAAGTTCAACAGGTCTGAAGGCTTTGGAAAAGCACAATTTTTACTTTTTTTCCTGCTGAACATAGACTTTTCCAGTTTGACCTGATTAGTCATCTTTATTTGTCTGAACAGACTCAATATGAACTATATCTGTAATGGTTTTGATGCAGCGTTTTAATGTATCCAAAATAATTGCACACCATTGATTGGTGAGGAAATTACTACCCACCCTTGCTTTAAACATTGCAGATCCTAAAACAGCATTAACTACACCTTGCTATGGGATTAAAGAGGGAAATAAATCAGATAAAAAGGACCTAATGTTTGAGGTCTTGATTGCTGCAACTTCCGAGAAATTAGGGGGGACTGTAATTCAAATAAAAGAAAACTTTTATTTTCAACAGTTTTTTTTAGTTAGACATTGATTAGTTTTTTTCTATGAGTTTGCGCTGGAGAAAGCAACATCATCAAAACCAGTACCTCAGAGAATCCGAGCAATTCATCGAACAAGGACAGCGTTCTGCAGCGTTATGCAGGAAGTCATTCGTCTCTTCAATCAGTTTCAAACATGTTCTACATTCTTTCTAACGGACAAACGGCAGCTCGCTCTTAAATACATTTTAAAGATTGAACAGAAACTTTTTAGGATAGCATCGGCAACATTATGGACAAGCCCAGTGTGTTTACTGAAACGTTTCTCCTCTCCTGTGCAGGAATCACCACAGTGCTGACCATGTCCACCATTATTACCGGGGTCAACGCCTCCATGCCTCGGGTGTCCTACATCAAGGCCGTGGACATTTACCTCTGGGTCAGCTTCGTCTTTGTCTTCCTGTCGGTGATAGAGTACGCAGCTGTGAACTACCTCTCAACCGTGCAGGAGAGGAAAGAGAGGAAGCTGAGGGAGAGAGTGAGTGCTTTCTTTGGTCTCTGTGTTGGTTTGTTGGCTCTTTCTCTCTATAGATGCTTTTGCCTGCAGTGAAAAATAAATCAAATTATTTTTTATCCAGGAACATTGGGTTTGGGTCTGATCCTGATAGATGAATCCTTCAGGCTAGAGCACTTTTTATTATTTAGTGTTGCTTGTATTGTGTTGCTTGTATTGTAAGGAAATGTGGAAAAAAAACAAAAAAAACAAGTTAGTTATCCTCGTCCATCCGCGTGTTACCAATTACAAGTCTGATGGTTACTTAATAAGTCTCAGAAAAATCCTGTCCGCGCCTTTATGGACATTGTTTTATTACAGAGCTGCTAGATCTTTATACAGAATGCTAAAACTGGAGGAGGGGGCCAGACCAATGGACTTCAGAAAAACAGAAGCTCAAAAAAAGTTGTTGGAAAAATGTTTTTTTTTTTTTGTTTTTTTTTAAACTGCTAAACTAACTAGCATCAATTAATTATTCCTGGGCAGAGACGATGCTTCATGTGAAAATGAGATTGAGATAAGTTTCATAGGAAAAGTTCTTCTATTATACTTTATTAGTAGTTAGTATTATTAGCTTATTTATGTTTATCTTTCAGATTTTAAACATTCCTACTGGGTGTTAAAGTATAATAACAGGCTGTTAGAGGATAAAGGTTCAATAGAACAAAATTAAGCGTTTTGCTGTATTCTTTCTGTTAGCTTTCCAGGATTTTGTCCTCAGTTATTATTAATGTAACAATCTGGGATTATTTCCAAAGCTCTAAATGCTTTAATGAAAACACAAACATATTTAGCATTTTCTTCTCTTCTGCACTAAATTATGCCACAGGAGTGCAGAAGCAGGTGGTCCAGTGACAAGAGCCTCCTGTGCTTAAGCTCTGCATGTATTCTTAAACTTCTAAGAATCTGCGAAGGAAACAAAAACACATCTATTCAAATATTTATTTGCTTATATATCATTTATATTGCCTGCAATTTATTTATTTGCGAAAAATTTTTTTTGGGGGTGGCAGCTTATCCCTTTAGATTAAAATCAGTCAAAATGTGACTAATAGCAATAACATGTTGTCTGGGTCAGCGGTCGCACCCCAATATCAGAACCTGCAGTGATTTCAGTATTGGTTCTTTTACCAATACTGGAGCCACTTCTAGATTTACATACAATAAACTGGTGACACTTTTTTTTTTAACAAACATTTAATGAATTAAAAAGCACATCTTTGTCAGCTTTGGTTGAAAACATACTTAAAAATGTTAGATTTTTTCTGTTGGAATGAAGCGTCGGTCCAGGCTGACCTGATTTATGGGGGAAATACTTGTAAACTGGCAGAGACATGCATTAATAATTCATGAACGTTGCCAATAAACAGATAAATATTTTCTGAATCTGCTCACATTAAGCTGCTTTGAGGGCTATGGTGAATTATTTCTGGGACTGCAGCGCTGCTATTCTTCATGTGCCAACTGTTGTGGCATATGGAGCCAAATTGCCCACATACCTCGAGGAACATTTCCAGCGAAAACATCTTGTTCGATGAATCTTATCAACGCAAACTCATTCGATGCTTCTAATATGCTAAAAAAATAAACATATTTAGGAGTAGAGAAGTTTATTACTTTTAAAAAAATGTGATTCATTTACCTTCTCTCTTTTTTTTTCTGCTTTCAGCTGCCGTGTACATGTGGCATTGGCAACCCCGACGAGATGATGATCGACCCACAGATCACTGGCTACGGGTCCATGGATGTTAACACCACAGGGAATTATGGGATGCCAGAGAACGGCGGTCGGCAGGAGCGAATTCTGGCGCAGGTGGCGCTGAATGACCCTCAGATCACGGGTCAGGTTAAGGCCTCCAGAGGCTATGTCAACATCTGGATAGACACCCACGCCATAGACAAGTACTCGAGGGTCGTCTTTCCCGGAGCGTACATCCTCTTTAACATCATTTACTGGTCCATATACTCGTAAACTGGGATGCTTTAAATAGGAGAGGAGGCGCATAATGGGACAGCTGGCTCTCTGCTCATTAGTGCACAATATAACGATGCTCTGTCAGAAAAAAAAACAAAAAACTGGGGATCATAAACAGACGGGAAACCTTTGCCTTCTTGCCCCAGCCACTTAAAGCCGCTGAGGACAACCGTTTTATCGCTCTGTCAAAGCTGCGCGCTTCAGAGTGTCTGAACTGTTGATGACAGAGGAGAGCAGATATGGACTTCATGACGCAGTGATGGAGATCAGACTTTTAGTGAAAATGACAAAATGACGTTAATTGGAAATATTCAGTGCACTGACAGATCGGCTCCACGTGTGAACTGGACATGCCGATCAATCCGAGATGTTGAAGGCTTCACAGGAGCAATGGGACTCTTTGTGGTCACGTTTATTTGTTTTTTTGGAGGATGGGGTTCCATAAAGACCCAGAACATGGGAAAAAAAACTGTCTCTAAGGTTTAAGGGAGCCAATGTCTCTCTTTCTGACTTCATAAAAGCTTCAATCTTTGCTTAATTTCACATCCAGGTTCATTTTGCCATGAGGTTACATATTTAACTATTTGTACTACAGATGCACTAGTGTGGAAAATGTGATGGTGTGGCCGTTTTCTGATATTTAACTATATATATATATATATATATATATATATATATATATATATATATATATATATATATATATATATATATATATATATATATATATCACAATCCTTTTAACACCATGAAAAGGCCATCCACACCGCTAACATTGGTTCTCTGCTTCAGTTCCTTACCGTTACCTGTGCAGCATCACTGTAACATGACCAAACAAATACCACATGGCCAAAGTTTATTATTTATTCCATTAACCTAATTTAAAATGATTTCAAACACACAGGATGATATATTTCAAACGTATTTATGCTAATTTAGGTATAAATGGGTCACAGTTAATGGTAACCTAAATCCCAGTTCCTCAAAATATATAATTTCTTCTCAGGCATATGAAAAAGGATTTTTTGTGTTTTTAATGAAAAAAAAACATGTTGTGTTATGGTCTATACAACCATGGGGAAGACAGATGACTACAGCCACCCTCTACAATGACGCGTAATAATAAAAAGTTGAGTGGAAGGAAAAAGCGTGGCAGAAAAAGTTGCACAAGCAACTGGGGCAACCACAGTCTTGAAGATTGTGAAGCAAATCCCATTCAAGAGTCTGGAGATCATTTATAAGGCGTTTCCAGAGTGAGGGATGGTTTTCAGCACTGCTGTCTACCAGAAAAATGTTTTGACCCGCCACCAAACTAGTCTGACCCAAACTACGGGTTGTTGCTGAGTGCAGAAACGATACACTGTCACTACGTCAATGTCTCTGAAATCATCAAAGTTATGAAGCTAAACAAGTTTCTCTTTTTTAATTGGATTACTAAAGTAAATATATTTTTCAATAATATTGTAATTAAGATGCTCCTTACTTATTCTACTTGATTGCAGGGATTAAAAACTTTCTGGACTAAAGGCGGATGTTGTATCAACCGATCAGAAGTGATCAGATTACATTAATGGATTTGATCTAATAGACAGTTCTTTGGTTAAAGCTTCATATTTTCTGGACAGACCATGAACTCTGACTTAGCCACCAAGTCAGCATAAACTGGTTTGTTCATTTGAAACACTTGAGCTTTATATGACAATAAAACTCAGGTAGGAAAGTTAACATACCAGTTTTTGCAAATATTCTATAAGATGAATTATGCAGTGATCAGCTTTGGTGTTCAAAAAGATAACCAATCTACCCTCTGATGTCTTGACGTTTAGTAAAATCTTTATCTCCAGTTTTATCTCAAACATAGAGTTTAACAACCCTTTGCGTGTACTGATTAAAAATGACTTTAAATTTGATTATTACACACACGTCTGGGCTGGCTTAGCTTGTACGGCTCCCTCCACATTTGTTGGCACCTCTGGCAATGATGTGTAAAGAAAAACACCTAAAATAAACTCATGTTTATTGCAGTAGCAAAACCTCACACTGAACATTTCAGGAACATCCAACCCTTAACTCATGGATATTTATTTTGTGTGTGTGTGTGTGGGGGGGGGGATCCAAATGCTGATAAATAATTGTTTTAAACAGAATCCCTGATGATTTTTTTTACATCTGAGTCCATCCATCCACTGTCCTCTGTTAAGTCCATTTACTAAACTTCCCCCTTGCGTTACAGAATCAATGTTATTTCTACAGGTGCATCTCAATCAGTTAAAACATCATCAAAACATGTATTTATTTCAGCAACTCAATTTAAAACGAGAAACTATGAGATTTCAAACACACAGGATGATATATTTCAGTTATTTCTGTTAATTTAGGTAAAAATGGCTCACAGTTGATGGAAATCCAAATCCTAGTTGCTCAAAAAATACATAATTTCACATCGGACATATAAAAAAGGATTTTTTGAGACAGAAACGCTGAGTAATGACCTATACTATCATGGGGAAGACAGTCATGGCCCATAGGGGGCTGGACTTGGTCCTCTTCCACCAGAGAGGAGGATCTCTGGGCATTTATCTTTGGAAAATCTTTTTAGATCATCAGGAATCCTGAGATCTTCTCCTCATCTCACCTCAGAGGAAACCAGACGGTCATGAAGGAACGTTTGATGCCGACCATGTTTGTGTTGAGCGGGCCATAAGTATTAATACCCACAGTAAACTCAGATTTTAACTTAAATATCCTTGTATTGTCATGCATCCATAATGGCATGCACTCTAATGATATCTCCACTGTCTTTGGAAGGGAAACAAGCCCACAGCATTATAGATCTTCCACCATACCTGACAGTGGGCATCAGGGACGTTTCCGTTTATTCATCCGTTTTACATGAAGCCCAAAGATCTAGTTAAACTCCGCATCTTCATGTTTATTATTTTTATTTAGAAATTTTCCTTTCAGCCGCCTCGTCTTGTTTGGTGGTCATATTAAAGTGGATCTTCTCCCAGTGGTCGAGTTGAAGAGTAGCTTAAGAAACTGACCGCTGTGTCACATCACATTTATACTTGACGTAACAACAACCAAAAACCTTCAAGAACCTCTTAACTTAAAAAAATTTAAGTATTAATTGAGCAACGCTTTAGTTGGATTTAACACTATAAGAAGCGATAAGAGTGTCAACAAGTGTGGTTTCGCAATTTAAAGAAAAATAAAGAAAACAATTGTAATATTTTTTTTCCTGTAGGCTGTGTGGTGGACTGTTGCTTTGCAGCAAGAACGTTCCGGGTTCAAAGCCCACCCTGGGACCTTTGGGCCCACAGTCCCACATGGCTAAGCTGATATAGACATTGGATGCATGAATACATTTTGGATATTTTTAAACAATTTTCAGCAGAGGTTTGAAGGATTGACGACAAAACATGTAAAGCTTTTCTTAAATCTTTGTTTTGGTGTCAGTTGTTTGTCAGACTGTTGATTCTGCATTAATTTGATCTAGGAGTTAAGAAGTTCAATAAAAATGCACTAAACATTCATTATGTCTTACTGAAGAAAGAAGTTATTTAAAAAACAAATCTCGAAATATCCGCTGGTCCAATGAGTCAAATATTTAGAACTTTGTTTTCCTCAGAAACTTCAGGTTTACGTCACTTTGGCGTTGAATTCTCCCTTCAGATTTATGAGGATTTAGCAATGTTGACTTAAGTGGTTCCAGCCCAATTCTGCAAACAAACCGATTTTCAGATTGGTTTTGATTTGAAAGTAGCAGGATTCCTGCATTATGTTTAACAGATACACTTTATGCTACATGTTCTTGTGAAATTTTAAACAGCACAATTGCTTTGTGGCCAATCTGCTGCACTACATCTGCCTGATCGGGCAAGTTTTAGGAAAAGGCTGACAAATATTTAAATATCTATGTAGAAAATCCCAAACACCTGTTTTAGTATAATTCTTTTGAAATATCTGTATTTCATGTCCTTTAATTCTTTTTCTACTGAAGCTGATCTCCTCTGTTGTTGCTGTTGTGAGGCTTTGAGGTTCACTGTGACCTGTTAGTTGATAGTTTTGTCTTTTTTCATGATGCATTTTTTGCTGAAGTGGAAGCGAGATATTTAAAACGTCGTCATGGTGAAATGACCAAAAAATACTTGGAAGGAAATTGAAGATTAAAGAGAACTGTTTTTATTTTATTTTACTAAAATTGTGAAAATTGTTTGTGTGAATTTATCACAGCTAATGTAGATTTCCTCTTGCATGCAATACAAGAAGTGGTGAAAAGCTTTGAGATGCATGGCTGTGATTATTATTATTTTTTACCGCAATAAAAAAAAGAAATTAGAAAAAAAAAATTAGAGCTGAACTAAATGCAAACATTAACAGAAGTGTACATACATTTATCACAGATAAGTGTCATGAATTTTGGGGCTTTATATTATTTATTTATTTACTTGTTTGTGGGTTTCAAAGATTACGCAACAAATATCAACAAATTCTTTTTAAATAAAGATTTTGCGCATAAATCAGAAGTTGATGTGGACTCGCTCTAATCTACAAAAGGCCAAAATTATACATCCAGGCTTAAATGTGCACTTCTAGAAATGCGGACATAGATGTTTTAAGCTGTTGTTAAAGTTTCTACCGTCCATTAGAGGTAAAGCTGACCAATCCTTGTTGCACCTCCTTTGAGAGAACCACCAGTACCGCTGGCCGTAAAGCATACCCTCAGCATGATGCTGCCACCACCGTGCTAAACAGTTAAAACTATGAAGGTTTTTTATGCTCAATCTGTGCCTCTCATGAGCATAAAATGTCGATATTGGAGGAGGGGCTTCTTTCTTTGAGTTGACCTTTAAGGTACAGTGATACTGGGTCTTCCAGCCGCTTCAAGCTTGAGCCCCAGCGGTTTCTGGGTCATTCTGCCACATCCTGACCGGTTTGGTTTCACCAGAGGTGGCCGCTTGGGTCAGATGGTCGACGTTTTGGTACATCTGGGTGTTTCAACAGGATACTGATCCCAATCATATATCTAAAGTAGTTTAATTATCAATAAAGCAGGGCAGCATTAAGCTCCTGATATGGACCCCACCTCAACCTCAGTAGGATTTGTGCCAAGAAACCAACTGACTTGAATGAAATCTACAAGTGGTCCAATATCAAGCCAGATCTGACAGGAGCCTGTTATTGGCTATAAAGTCTGAGCTTTCTCTGCAACCTGCTAAGGAACAACAAACCAAATCCTACAGGCAGCAAAGTCCATATTTGAGCCTCTAATTAACCTTTTTTCCCCCTGTAGAACATATAAAATTTCTCACTGATGTGACTTGATGAGGACATGGAAACTTGATATATATATATAAAATATATATATATATATATATATATATATATATATATATATATAGAGAGAGAGAGAGAGAGAGAGAGAGAGAGAGAGAGAGAGAGAGAGAGAGAAAGAGAGAGAGAGAGAGAGAGAGAGAGAGAGAGAGAGAGAGAGATTCAATATTCCCACAATGCATCATCACTGCTGCACCAGCTCACCTCTCTTTGATGCTGGTTTGACTGATGGGAATAAATCATAAACTCTGTTGTCGGACATAAAATTCGCTTTGCTATGGATCATACTAAGAAAGAAATGCTACGTTACATAGTAATTGTCTTGATGGCAGCGATCAGCCCCCCAAAAACATAAACCGAAGCATCATTTCATCGAAAGATAAAGCAATTAAATATTCCTGTGACTTGGCGCCACTTTAGATGCGAAAGTCCTTGAAAACATCTGAAAAAAATCTGAATGAGTGGATGTGAGCAGGTAAAACAATGCAAGCAAAAGGTAAAAAGTACTTTTTGCACATACACTAGCTTAGTTTATTCTAGTTGACATAAGGGGAACAGTAGATCATTCAAAAAGTTCAAAGTAAAGCATCCCCTGCGGTTAGGCAGGGTCAGTTTACACCATTAACATTCATTTAAGGCCACATCGCCTGTTCCTGCTCACCTGCTGAAAGAGATTCTGCTTTTTGTACTCTCCCCCACCTCCGTTATCCATCTCAAAAAAGGAGCCCGAGGGAAAATAATCAGACTCTTTATCAGGTAAACGCTCAACTGAGTTTACGTGCAAGCTGCTCACTGCTGAAGAAGACAGTTTAAAAACGGTTTAGGAGGAAAACGATGTTATTAAAGAGGCAACAGAACAGTGGTTATAAGCTGAAATTGGAGTTGGGAAAATGAGAACATCAGGAGGTTCCAGATTTTAACATCATTGTTTGGCAGGATTTATTATACGAGTGCAGGATCATCCTTTGTGAAAAAAACTATTTTAAATGGATTAAAAAAAGCAAAAATATGATCCATACAAGTGGAAGACCCAAATTCTACTCAATCTTAAATAATATTTACTGTTGCACAGCAATAGGTTTGCTTTGACTGTGAACAACTTTTAATAATTGGCAAAGGCATATTTAACAAAGTTAGTCATTTTGATCAAAATCGGATTCTTCCCGCAGGACCTCGGGCAGCTAGCTTCAACCAGCTAGTCTCATTTTTGTCCGGGGTTCGGTCACCAGGTACAGAACCAGCAGACCGACCTGACGGTTCTTTGACAACGAAGTCTTTTACTCGTCCAGCGAGACGTCCTCCCCAATGCAGCCTGGAAGAACTGCGAGCCAAGAGGAACACTGCAAAAACGGAACTAAAAATAAGTAAAATTTTCTTAAAATTACTGTATCTGTCCTTGATTTGAGCAGGTAGATAAGATGATCTGCCAATGGAAAAATATTTTTGCACTTAAAATAGGAACAACTCATCTCAATTGTCTTATTTCAAGTGCAGGATGTCTAATTATCTTATTATTTTAGGGGTCAAAATACTAATTCCATTGGCAGATAATATCATTTATCTGCTCAAATCAAGGACAAACCCCCAAATTTTAAGAACATTTTACTTATTTTAAGGTCTGTTTTTGCAGTGAAGAGACGCTGCTGCGCCTGCAGATTCGTTGCCCTATGGAACCACGGGGATCCCAGCGGTGAAACTTCTCCTTCCATGAAAATGGGTTGACGCTTTGCATTCTGGGATTCAGAGTTTTTATCCGGCCCCTTTTGTTCTCAGTGTGGAGTTCAGTCTCCTCTTGGGCCCAACATTGTGTTTGATCAAGTTACAATAACAAGCTTCTCTCTGCATTTTAGTGTTTTGTTTAATAAAAACATTCTATGAAATGTTTCTTTGTAGAACCAGCTTTTTCCCACCTGAGCTGTGGGTCTCTGCAGCTCCTCCAGAGCCACCGTGGTCCTCCTGCTTCTCTGATCAATGCTCTCCTGGTCCAGCCTGTCAGTCCAGGTGGACGTCCATGTCCTGGTAGGTCTGCAGGTGGTCCATCCTCTCTCCAGATCCAGATGATGATCAGAGCTCTGGATGTTGCTGTAGAACCTGATCCTGCTGTAAACTGGACCAGAACTTCCTCCCGGACCCGTCTGCTGGGTTCCTGGTCTCTATTCTCTAATGCTCTCCAACGAACCTCTGAGGCCAGATCCCAGAAAAGCTGCATTCATACCGAGGTTCAAATATAAATTTGTTATGCTGAATTTTATTCACTGTAAACGGGGTGAAAGATGAAGAACTCGTCACACTTTTAGCTTTTTTATCTGTAAACCTTCACCCATTTACGCCACTTGTGCTGGACGTGCTGATCATATAGAATGCATTAAAAAGTCTTACATGTACCTTTCACAACACACCATTAGTGCAATTTTCCACATTAAACGCTTGTTTTTACATTGAATGCAAACCAACAAAAAATCCGTCTTCGGTCCAGCTCTGCGAGTTTGTGCGTCTCTCAGAGCTGTTTGTCTGGCCTCTGGTCACTTCTCCTCTCTCAGTTTGGCCATCCTGAAGTCCTCCCTCACTCGCTGCAACAGATCCGGGCAGCACACCACATCCACAGCTGTCATTGCCAGAGCCTTGGCTGCCCTCAGGGCGTGCAACTGGGCCTCCTCGGCTCCTGGCGCAGGAAGGAGAAGCGGTGAAGGAAAATAAGACGCTATAAATAGACGGACCGCGTGACTTGGAAGGAGACGACGGCAGAAATGGCCTGATCTTTGTTGGATTTCATTTTTTATTTTATTTCAGGCATCCTCGCCATACCTGCTGCTTCGGCGTATTCCTCTGTGTGGTTTAATGCATCAGTGCCGATGTAGAAGAACGGGTGGATCCCGGGCACTATGAAGGAAACGTTGCCAAAGTCCGTGGAACCTGCCAGATAGTTAGAAATTCACCCTGATAACGAATCTGTGTTGATTAGGAGGACAGACAATCCTGTAAACGAAACCAGGTCACAGCACCGATGCTTAACGGTGCCGTTTCAAACGTTTCTGATGCACGAAGCAGAAAGAGGCGAGAGTGTTTCTGTAAAGATGTAATTTATACCGACCAGAGAAGCTGGCTGGCTGCTCAGGAAACGACATCCCCAAAGCTTTTCCATTGCTTTCATACAGGTGTGCCAGCGTGTTATTAGGCAGAATGTTAGAGTAGGTATGGGCCGGGTAGATTATCTCCACCTATAGGGAACACAGACACTCACAGTCACTGCGCCGTCATCAAAGGAAAGGCTTCCTAACTTCTCTTTGTTGTTGTTGTTTTCCTGATTCCTTATTCCCTTTGGGCTGCTTTGATTTTCTGACCGTCTCCCTTGGACATAAAGATGCTGTTTGAATGACTGCAATAGAAATATTGTGCATTTATATGTATAATAATTGCCATTATTAAGGTCAATCCTCGCCATACATTAAAAACACTTTAAAGATTTGTTTTCCACAGCTTGCTTTAGTCTCTCACTGCAAAAACGGAACTAAAAATAAGTCAGATTTTCTTGAATTTAGTGTATTTGTCCTTGATTTGAGCAGGTAAATAAGATTATCTGCCAATGGAATGAGTATTTTGACCCCTAATATAAGATAATAAGATATATTGCACTTGAAGTAAGATGATGGAGATGGATTGTTCCTATTTTAAGTGCAAAAATCTTATTCCATTGGCAAATCATTTTATTTGCATGCTCAAATCAAGGACAAATACACTAATTTTAAGAAAATTCAACTTATTTTTAGTTTCATTTTTGCAGTGTTCTTTTTTCTTTTTGAACACAAGGAATAGATTTTTAAACACAAGGAATAGATTTTTCCCCCATTTCTTATATCAGAATCAGGTTTATTCGGCAATGATTTTGCACAGTCAAGGAATTTGACGCGACACTAGGTATAAATATATAAGCAGCAGTATGTATGTAGGGGTATTGTTTTTTAATATGTAAAGAAAAAGAGAAAAGATGTAATTTTGTCTCCCATCAGTGTAGCCGACCTCTCACACTGCAAAAACTGACCTAAAAATAAGTAAAATGTTCTTAAAATGTAATTTTTTTGTCCTTGATTTGAGCAGGTAAATAAGATTATCTGCCAATGGAATTAGTATTTTGTCCCCTAAAATAAGATAATTAGACATCCTGCACTTGAAATGAGACGATGGAGATAAATTGTCCCTGTTTTAAGTGCAAAAATCTTATTCCATTGGCAGATCGTGTTATTTACCTGCAGAAATCAAGGACAGGTACACTCATTTTAAGAAAAGTTTACTTATTTTTAGTTCCGTTTTTGCAGTGCAGGCTGCCAGGTGACCATCAGAGAGGCAGCCTGGGGGAGAAAACTGTCTCTGCAGCGCCGCCCTGGAGGTAAAAGTCTGAACAGTTTGTGTCCAGGATGTGTGGGGTCTGCAGAGATGTTGGCCGATCTTTTCCAAGTCCTGGACGGAGGGATGGTCAGCTCTGATGATCCTTTCTGCAGACCTGATTGTTCTTTGCAGTCTAGACCGCTCATGTTTTGTGGCTGAACCAAACCACACAGCGACGGTTGAACACAGGACAGACTGATGGAGCTCCTGTGGACAGCCGGACTTCATGAGACGGTTCCACATCCTCCAGGACCGCTCTGTTCCCTTCACGTCCGTCCGACGGAGCAACTACATTATTTTAATTAACGAGAACCAATCCACATCCTCAGTCTCTTCTCCAAACTTCACCGTCAGCGGACAAACTCTCCGTCGTTCACCGTCAAAACACGGAACGAGTCTATTTTCTGCTCCGTTCCGGTCCGTCGGACTCCTGCCAGAGAGGAATGGCTCACTATTTTCTAATGAAATTTCTATAAAATGGTGAATTGTGGGTTGAAATGTCTATTAACGTGAGCTAAAACACAATTACAATATTTTAAATACAAAAACATCTAAGGTTTTGGTGGCCAATGGAATCACCCACACTTGACGGAAGTGGAATCTGGGAGTCAAACGTCGGCACCAACTTTAATTCTGGTCATTCATAAATAATTTGTTTCTTAAAGTAAGAAAATATTTTTGAATATTTCTTTAGAAATATTACACTGCAAAAACGGAACTAGAAATAAGTAAAATGTTCTTAAAATTAGTGTATTTGTCCTTGATTTGAGCAGGTAAATAAGATGATTTGCCAATGGAATAAGAATTTTGCACTTAGAATAGGAACAATTCATCTCAATCATCTTATTTCAAGTGCAGGATGTCTAATTATCTTATTTTAAGGGGTCAAAATACTCATTCCATTGGCAGATAATCTTAATTACCTGCTCAAATCAAGGATAAATACACTAACTTTAAGAACATTTTACTTATTTTTAGATCAGTTTTTGCAGTGTATATGTTCAAATATTCTGCGATTTCCTTTTCTACAATAGCTTCAACCCTAGGTTTTTGATCACCAGCATTCAATTACCCTATATATTTTCTGCTCAGGACCCGCCTGCTCCGTTAATAAAGGCTGGTCTTATCAGAGCCGGCCGCCTGGTGGAGACCTGCAGCTCAGGAAGGCTGCAGGTCAGATAGTTTCTGATGTACAAAGAGACATTTTTCCACTTGGTGCATTGTGTCTTCAGATGAAGGGTCCTTAACTTGCCAGCTGGCTCCTTGAGATCATTCTGGAAGATCATTTGACACCCGGCCAGCTGCCCGTGGCTGAGCCAAAACAAAGGAGAAAAGAAAGATGGGGGCTCTAAGATGATGTTGGCCACACTGAGAGAGAAGGATCCCAGGCGTCGGGTGGAAAGCAACTGAATTACAGAGCAAGTAGGAAGAGGAGAAGCTTTTCCTTTAAGGTCTTGAAGGATCCAACGAGCTCCAAGAACCTTTAAGGTGCACTGACACCAAACGTGAACAAGGCGAGCGGAGCGAATGATTAACATGTTATCCCTCCGTTAAGGTGTGCTCAGGAGGAAATTAACGACCCACGATGCCAACGACGCATTTCAAGCAGCGAATAGAGCGAAGCAAAACTGCGAACAGCGCGGTGGAACGAGGATCTGGTGGGCAACGTGATTTTCTTTGGCTTTCAACATTAAATGCAGCATTTGGATGACATGTTCACTGAAATCTCATTTATTATCTCCGGCTTTTTCTATTCAGTCCTTGTCAGTGGAACGAGGCTGCTTTTGTCATTTGCCTGTTAGTTAGTTGTTGCATAAGTTCATAACAGAGCCGGCCCAAGGCACAAGCAAACTAAATGGTCAACATTTTTTGATTTGTTAACAGAAAATGAGAATGAAATTAGATTTGACGATTTCTTCTTAGATAAGGTAAAAAATTTTAAATGAGTTAAAAGTTAGGATTAAGAGGAATTTCACTTTGTAAAAGAGCAAAAGAATAATCCACAAGGTTTGATTGTTGGGCTGACGTCTGATGCTACATGTTTAAAAACTCAATTTAATGCTGACAGCAAGGTAATTTAATAATTTAATAGGTCTGTCTATCTATCTATCTATCTATCTATCTATCTATCTATCTATCTATCTATCTATCTATCTATCTATCTATCTATCTATCTATCTATCTATCTCTGCTTGGCAAAACAGTAGCCAATACAACCAGGACAGCAACTACTATTTTCCTAATTGTTTAATCTGTGTACTACTTTTTTGGATCAATAATCAAACAGAAAAAGGTGATTTTTCTGTTTTTTACAGAACCTGAACCAGGTGAAGCTTAAACGTTTCCACCTGAGGAGTTCTGGATAGAGGATATTTACAGACAAAGAAGCGTTTTCAATCTTAAATGTAAACTGTATGTATATTTTTGTGGGTTTTTATTTCAGCAATTGACATATTTTAGAGTCTTTAGATTCCAGTTAACGATTTGATTTGATGTCTAAATTAGTTGCCGATTATTACAATAATCGATTGATGAGATTAATTGTTTCATTCCTAGTTTGGCTTAGTTGATAAATACAGCAAACTGATTATTTATGCATTAGTATAACTTTGCAAACATCCGTTACACCCTTTTTTTGTCAATGAAGACTTTTTTAGGAAAAAAAGAAAAATTAAAAGCTCTGTTGCTGTCCTATACATGCAAACGGGATTCTGTGGGAGGTATTATCTGAACCTTTGAGTTTACGTAAAAATGTTTCAACTAATGGACAACAATAAGATGTTAGACTCTGAAAAGTGAATGAAATAAATTGTGCATTCAAAGAGTGCATTTTGAATGGTGGTCAATGGCGCAGAAAGGTTCACCAAGGGTTCTGTTTAGTTTAAAATAGACTTATGAAAGACTTAAATGGAGAAAAAATGAGCTATGAAAGAATAAAATATGCCCCAAATTACACAATCTGGGGAAAAAGTACACCATTTACATGCACACATGCCAAAGGTATCCAGAAATGAAAGGTAAAGGTGTCCAGGCACCCATGTGGGTTCAGACAGTATTAAAGCTGCGCTGCTCAGTGAGAAAGAGGAAGATCATTAAAAAGCGGCTGAGCATTCGTCTGGATCAGCTGCGCACCGAGGAGACACGCGGCTCAAAGGTAACAGTTACGCAACAGCAACAAACCTCCCACGGCATAATTACAGCGAGAAGTTCACCAGGATAACGCCACGCGACACGTGAGTCACGTTCCCGGGGTGGACGGCGGCTCACCTGGCAGCCCGTGGCCAGAGCTGCAGCTCTGAAGCAGGCCTCCGCTTTGGCCTGCAGCTCCCCGAGGTCACGGAGCCGAGGCGTTCGCAGATAAAACTCCAGCTCAGAGTAGGCGGGGATGATGTTGGGCTTCACCCCTCCGTGTTTGATGATGCCTGAGAGGAAGAGGAAGAAAAGAGACTTTGTTTCTCTGCTTCTTTATTAGACTCAGTGTCCAACTGCCGCACGAGATTAAATGTTTATTTACTGTCTTAAGGAATAGATATTGCACAGTAAAGCTAAGTAGTCTAATCCCTCAACATGTTCCTTTAGGCATAAACAGTAATTGTCCAAAGAAATGCAATTAAATCCTTTATTTGTCCTCAGTTACTTGCAGAAGATCCAATGTCTAACTTGATCTGTTGCTAAATATAACTCACGATTAGGGCTGAACAATTAATCGCATTTTCAATATAATCGCGATTTAAAAAAAAACAATTTCCAAATCGCAGAATCTGCAATTTTTGGCTATGTAACAATTAGGGAATTATACACGTCCTTTAGGTGTTGGTAAAATGTTTAAAGTGGGTTTGCCTCCACATGGAAGGGAAGACAGTTGCAGCAGTGAGATAATCTAATTTTATTACTTGTTTTAGAGTTTATATAATTATACATAGCATTAAGTACAGGTCAATCAGTTTAATACATAGACTTGCTTGTTGGTTGCACTTTATGTTCAACAAGGATTGATGTCCAAATCAACTAAAAGCTGTTGTCTTGAATAATATTCTGATTAATAAAAACATTAAAAGTTCTTGTCTTAAATAGTTCTTGTTTACAAACATCTTTATTTAGAGGCCATTTTTGTTGCTTGTGGTTAATGCAGAGAAAAGTCAAAATTGCAATTTTGGTTGAAATATATTGTAGGCAGAACGCAATAATTTCTGCACCGAGTTTAGATGCTGTTGGTCTTTTAGCAACTAATCCACACAGCGAGGAAACAAAATGATTTATTGTTTGTATATGTTTAAAAAAACATGATAAATTAAACTGGAAAAAAAAAAAATCGCATTAAATCGCAATATTAAGAAAAAAAAAATCGCAATTAGATTATTTTCCAAATTCGTTCAGCCCTACTCACGATTATTATTATTTTTTTTTTGCCGTTCCTCACCATGAAGTCTCCAGTCAGGCTTAAGCTGCTGTCTGAGGACGGAGAGGTTGCTGTACGCCAGCACAGCGGCATCCAGAGCGTTCACCCCCTCCCACGGATACGCAGCAGCGTGGGACGCCTTCCCGTGGTACTTCACCGCCACCCTGAGTGACATGCGACCAACAGCGCAGTGCTCATTTTAGGATTTCAGAAGAGGAGGCAGAAATGAAGAGGGAACTCACTCGGCTATTGTGACGGTGGGAAGGAAGGAGGCGTCCTGCTGAGCCGGGTGAGCCATGAAGACGAGGTCTAGATCGGTGAAAGCCCCTGCTTGGATCAGGTCGATCTTTCCTCCGATCGCCTCCTCAGCGGGAGTTCCCAGAACGGTTATCTGGGATTAAAAGGGTTCAGGAACCTGACATTAATATCAGCTTAAACATGCCGGTCATGCACGCCGATCCATATAAGTCAGCTGCTTCTGTTCACATGGCCTTAGCTTAACTCATCCTAAAACAAAGTGAACTTTTAGGACTATGTGCATCTTCAGTCACGATAAAAGCAGCTTCAGGCTGTTTTCATGCGTCTCTCTGGTAAAATTTCTCCAACTAAACTTCATCTCACATCATCCCTCAAACTATCAGCTTGTTTAGCAAACCAAAAGATGATTACTTTTGGTATTTTTTATTTTTTTAATCAAAAGAAAGTTTGCAGATATTTCTCTTTAACCAAAAGAGAAAATAGATGTAATGACGGAGAAGTAAAAGCACTGGCATGAAAAAATGTCTAAGTAGTCAAAGAGCCACTCGATGGCTGAGGAAGCTGAGGCCTTTTATCTGGTACGGAGGAGAAAAAGTATCACAATTCAATAAAGAAATAAATCAACTCCATCAGCTCAACTCTGAAGCGTCTTTAAAAAGATTTTCTTTTTAAAAATGTGAAATCTGTGAGATTCTTTCATTTGCACTTAAATGAACGCTGTTGTTGAGGTCAACTGTGGCTCAGTGGGTAAAGAAGTCGTCTTGCAGTCACTAAAGTTGTGCGTTTGATTCCAGTTTCCTCCTACAACAGGTGGATGTGCCCCTGGGCAAGGCACTTAACCTGTAGTTGCCCACAGATCTGCGGTGGATGTGTGTGAGTTTCATGGCACTTTAATGAATCTGGCTCTATGACTGGAACAGCAGCGAATAAATTTAGTCCATTAATCATTTTCTGAAACAAAAACATTTTTTAAATACCCTGGAAAATCCCTGCGCTTGTTATATTTGTAAAAGTTGACTAACATGTAAAATTCTTGGGCCATTGATTTGTTGAATTAGTTTAATTAAAGAGGGGAATTTATGCATTTTATCTCCCAGTATTATCTAAGCGAGTCAGTGGTCAGGCCCAACAGCGCTCCTTAGGACAGTTGATAAGAAGTGGACTAATTGTAAAGGATAACCACTCAGATGTTCGTCTATATTGGACAAAACACCCCAGCACTGCAGCAAAGGAACCATTTATTAATTGAAGAGGTACATATGAACCGTACGTACTTCCAATACTTGTTTGGGGTTCTTTGTGTGTGAAGTTCTGCATTAATGCAGCGTGACATGGAGGGGTTCAGGAAGCCATGGTTGCTTTAATGGCAGCCTTCAGCTTGTCTGCATAGTTGGCTCCTGTTTCTTTCTTATTCTCCTTGACATTAACCCATAGATGCTTTTTGGGGTTTAGGTCAGACCGGTTTATTGGCCAATCAGGCAGTCAGGTCATTTTTCAGAACCAGCTTTACTAAGTTGCCAGGTATGTGTTCACATGACTCTAGATCTTTACAACTCTCCTGATGTGCTTGCTAATAATAATACAATAATTTAAAAAAGAAAATCAAACACAGTCTGCAGTATAGAAAACACATCTGAGCACACTATAAACAAGCAGACAAAACGAGTCAACAATGCAATAAAATTTTACTGAAATTAATTCCCTTTTTTGTGTGTGCCCTTCCTGGCAGTGTAGCATTAAGAATTGTTGTCTTAATGCCAAAAAGAGCCCAACAGATTTTACTTTCACAAGTGGAGCCTTGCTGCTTTCACCGTAGTGCCCCGCTTGATTTATATATGCAAGAAGCTTTATTAGATTTTATGCTGAGACTATTTCACGACATGTTTAATGGACACTGAAACGGGAAGGTAGAGGCAAAAGAGGAGAAACAGATGAGACAAAATGCTAAAAAAGGAGAAAAGGTGAAAGAGAAAGAGGAGAGGAAAGGGAGAGAGCAAGATAACGTCCTTAATTAACTTTTGAATGATATTCTGATTTATTGAGATGCAACTGTATGGATCTAAGAGGACCTCATATTTTAATCCATATTTTTCACACATGTTTGAAGCATAATTTTCCAATGGTAACTATGAATAACGGTCTGGTTATGATTGTACTGGGACTACTAGCGTTTTAACCCGGGCCTGGTCCTCCTTCCAGTCAGACGGGTCCAGTTGGGGGTCAGTTACCTCCACTGGGACCGGCAGCTCTGGCTGGCCCTCCACTGCGGCTCTCAGCCCCACCGCGGCTGCAGCGCCCACCTCCGCCATCAGGTTGTGTCCGCACGCGTGGCCGATCTCCGGCAGCGCGTCATACTCGCACAGGAAGCCCACGTTGAGCGCGGGGCCCCTGGGTTCCCCGGCACCGGCTGGACCCCAGCTGGCCCGGAAGGCCGTCGGCAGCTTGTAGCGGCTTTGGACCGTCCATGCGCGCTCCTGCTGGGAGAAGAAGCGCACCAGCGTGTCGTGCGCGTTCACTTCCTCGCCGGCGAGTTCGGGTCGGGTCCAAATGTCCCGGCTCAGGCTGTGGAGCTGCTCCTTCATCGAGTCTATGCAGCGCTGGACGACTTCTTTCATCTGCTGTCGGTTCTCCATTTACCCAGCAAAGTCCAAACAGAACCACCGAGTTTTATTTTATTCCACCATTATTCGGCGAAACGCTGAAGAAGCGCCTCCTTCTGAGAGGCATGGGAGACTGCAGGTTCTGGTCCAGTAAAGGAGATGTGCGCCATCCATGAACGATGGGTGGAGCCTGTGACCGGAAGTAGTTCATGTTGACCTATTTTTAATTAGTTTACCTGAGCAGGGAGCTTTGATAAAAGTAATAAATGAAAGTAATAGGCATGAAAGTAATAGAAATTACGATGCATGCTTTGCTGCATTTCAGAGCAATCTACAATAATAATAATAATAATAATAATAATAATAATAATAATAACTTGTGCTTTCAAATAAAGTGGCGATAAAAATAGTAAAACAAGAAATAATATAACTTAGCAGGCAAAAACATAGAAACAAAAGGAAACACAAACTATATAGGTTTTAGGCATGGATTAAGAATTACTTGTTGTTAATTAAACTCTAATTAACATTATTATTCATTTCTTTTTATCCATCCAGCCATCCATTTACTTTATTTCTTATTAATGCTATTTTTTTTTGTAAATATTGGAAAAGTTATTGAGGTTTGATTGTTAGTTTATTTGGGAAATGTGGATTTCAAATATTAGCTTGTTGATTGCCAGACACCAGAGGAAGAGGAGTGTGGGCTTCACAGTGGCTCAGCTGGCATGCGTGGGTTTTCCCCGGGTCCTCCGGCTTTCTCCCACGGCCCAAAAACATGACTGCTGTTCGTTCATCACCACCCAGGAGAGAATAGGATGAATGAATGAATGGATGGATGGTTGAAAATAAAAAATATCGGCTTCTATGATATTTCCTACTGTGCTGCCTTGGTGCTTGGCGCTTTTTCTGAGATGTTCTCTGTAAATCGTTTTCTTTTGCTTATCGATTTGCCCCTTTCCGTCTTACACATTTCTTTCCTTGCTAGTTTTCCTTTTTTCTATTTTAATTTATAAATTTTAAAACATTTTCCCAAGTATTTATTCATGTCTTATATTGTCACTATCCAAGTTTCCCACCAATTGCCTTGATGTACAGCACACTAAAATTTCACCTTGACATTTTACATTTCTTTGTGTACTTTCAGCTCTTTCATAGTTAAGCTGCAGATGACGAATAACGTTTAAAAGGTTAAATAAATGCTCTGGAATAAACACGTCACAAAAATGATTAGATGGTGTATGTACAAGAATTTTAACTGTAATTGAAATGTACAACAATCGCAGGTACACAGGGTTCAAGGTTACTTTATAAGTACCCAGTGGTAGGTTTGTTTTGCAGTTGTTCAAACCTGTTCATGCAAACATCTTAACACAACAGAATTAAACATAACAGTGCTCAAAATGCTCCAGGCTTCTCAAGTCAAATCAGGACAAGGAGGAGAGCAACACCTAAAAAAATAATAAGATTCTGCTTATATAGGCTTAGGCTGCTGCTATTATTTCACTCTGCTGAGTTTTCCTACTGTTCTCCAATTTCCATTGTTTTGTTTTTTGTTATTTAAACTTTTACCTTTTTGTTTTGTCATTTTTTCTCTTCATAGAAGGTACACCCGGTCTGTTGTTCTGTTAGTTGTGACATCATCAGGGGAGGCAGATCATCCTCTATTACCATCTAACATAGAAAGTACTCCTGAGTCAATGTGAGCTTCTGAGCTTTCTGTGTCTCTGCTCTGTCTTCTCTAAGCCCCAGTGGGTGGAGGCAGATGAGCGTTCAGACTGAGCCTGGTTCTGGTTCTGCTGGAGGTTCTCCTCCCTGTTAAAGGGGAGTTTTCCTCTCCACTGTCGCTTCATGCATGCTCAGTATGAGGGATTGCTGCAAAGCCATCAACAATGCAGACGACTGTCCACTGTGGCTCTACGCTCTTTCAGGAGGAGTGAATGCTGCTTGGAGAGACTTGATGCAACCTGCTGGGTTTCCTTAGAGAGGAAACTTTCTGACCAACCTGGAGGATTTGATGGAGTCTGACTTTGGAAAGTGCCTTGAGATGACATGTGTTGAGAATTGGCGTATCATATATATGTATCATGAATTGACACATTGAATTGATTTAGTCCAAGTTCACACCACGTCATCTCAAGGCAAATTCCATCAAATCCTCCAGGTTGGTCAGAAAGTTGATGGCTTGTTATTTTCCACGTAGATCTGTTGGATCTTATAAAACAAGATGTGTAAAGATCGCCACCTGCTGGCCGAAAACCGCACTCTGCTCAAACGAAACACATGCAGATTGTATCAGTTGATAATCAAATATATACATAAATACGGGGATGATAACTATTATTCAGCAATGAGACTGTAAGTTAACATGATGTTTAAAAATTCTTGTTAAATGTTTCCAGTATTTCTCTAGTTTTCACCTGATTAAATAGTATTATTATTATTATTATTATTATTATTATTATTATTATTATTAATAATAATAATAATAATAATAATAATAATAATAATAATAATAATAATAATAATAATAATAATAATAATAATAATAATAATAATAATAATAAGGAAGTTCCCTCTCCATAGCATGATACTGGCATGATTTGTCATGGCGAGGTTGCGTTCAGGGAGATATTGATTATCAGTGTTCTGCCAATGTAAGACAGAAAGCTTGAGTTTTGCTCTCATTGGCAACACCTTTGTTATTATAGGACTTGAAAAGATGAAAGTAAAAATAATTTTGCATCACTCCACATAACCACTAGAGGGACCCAGAGTCACATTTTTTCATGCCCATAAAATAACCACAACACCCCAGAGGTGCATTGGTTTTTATTTACTTATTCAGTTTAATTGCCTAATCTGTGATTTGGCCTTTAGCAAAGAAAACGTGTTATTTAACGCTGTATGAACTTTAAAAAAAAAAAAAAAACAGCTGCCACACGTGTGTGACACAGAGAGCAGGTGTAAGTGTGTGTGGCTTCTGTCTGTCTGAGCCGGAGGTTAATTGGGGGTGGTTGTCAGTCACAGGAGGAGACACGTTGCAGGGACACCACGACTGCCTCCTGTCAGGGCCTGCATGTCAGCTCCATCCACGCTGACGCTCTCCATTGTGTTTCAATTAGGCCCCGGGACGGACAGACCCATGTGTCACCCCCCCCCCCACTGTCTCAATCGGCGATGAGTTCTGTGAGCACATGTTTAGTTTCACATGGTTACCTGTGTTTTTCAGGGCGTGACTCGCTTCTAAATTAAGTGTTTTAATCCCCTCTGAGGATGCGTGTTGTTATTCTGCTCTGAAGGTCCAGTTTATCCCGCAGGTTGAGCCAAAGGTCTGTGATGCAGGAGTTCGTTATCTGTGGTCAGACAGAAAGCCTGAAGGAAGGCTGCTTTGACAGCGACAATGAGTTGATGTGTTCATGATGACAAGGTTTCTAAAATGGGGCATCAGCAAACAAAGGTGGATATTAGGAGTTTTGTCTTCTCTGAACTAATTAGGGTTATAGTTTAAGTCAGGGGTCACCAACCTCTGTGAAAGGTTGAGTTACTTCATTGGTGCTGTGTCACACGAAGGGCTACCGGTACTGACCTTTGAATTATAAGAGTTAATCTTAACTTTATGTAAAATAAAGACTTTTTCTTGCTTTGTTATAGATATTGTCGTTTTTAAATCTATATAAATGCAAGTGTGAATAAACAGGAAGAGTAACGGAATAAAAATAAAGTTTTAGATGCAGCTCACTGGTGCATTGTGCTGTTTTAGAACAGGCTTGTGGGACCACATGTGATCTTTGGGGGCTACTTGGCATGTGTTGTTTTTTTTGGTACACAGACCTCAAATGAAGTGGATATATATTTTTTAGTGCTTATGAGCTGTAGAGATTTTGATATTTTTCGTTTTCTTACCTGTCTTTCTTCTCAGACAGGTGAGGACCACATGAGTAACTGTGATTGTTGTTCATGGATGGATCATTGGCTGAGCTCTGTTAATTGTACAAAATATGAGTGAGGATGAGCTTTAAATACAATTTTATCATCCGCTAGGAAAAGCTGTCATTGCAACAAAGAACTAAAATAAAACGGAACTTCATGTTGTCTTTGTATAAATTCTTTTAAAAAATAAATAGAAATGATGGGTAAAGTGTGCATGTTTTTGTTTACCCTTCATCCATCCAACCCTCTTCTTCTGCTTACCTGAAATCGGGTCACAGGGAAAACAGGTTGTGGAGGGAAACCCAGACGTCTCTGCCCCTGGTGACACTTTCCAGCCCTGGTCTTATCCAACAAACACAGGAAACAAGCTCTACTTTGAGGCGAGGATGCAGACACGGCTTTGATTTTGGATGTACAAGGACCAGCGAGCCCCTAAGAGCGTCCCCAGGGCCCCATCCTCCTGCACCACCAACACAATATACCTCAAGGGACAAGACTTCTCCAGATCCACCAGACAGATGTAGACTGAACATCCAAACGTTCGACCCTCAATCACTCACAAGGGGACGACTGCTTGACATCTTTGTGGTCTCTGATTTATTTTTATTTTTTTTAGGGTTATCAAAGTAAAATACACTGAAAACAAAATGCATGCCACAGTTTTAGGACTTTTCTGTTTACATAAAAATAAAGAAAATGTTTCATCATTCTTCAGCTTTGCATTGGTCCATGAAATAAGTCTGTGGTTGAAATGTGCAAACTGGGAAAAGGCTCAATGGGTGCGAATACTTTTGCAAGACTGTAAGAAAAAGAACGTCCAACTTTTCAGTGCTTTCAGTTGGAAAGATGTGGAGACTTGTTCCTCAACGCTGGAAAATATGAAACATCTACTCAGTATGGAAATCTATTTCTGCCTGACAAGCGCTGTGTTCACCTCCTCTTTCATTTGCTTTCTTCATGAAGTAACTCATTTACTTGCCCCTTCAGCCACATGGTGTAAAGCATCTAACTTATTGGTGAGTCTTTTTATTAAATCACTTTTTATTATCAGTTTCCACCCCAAGGTGTTACTTTTTGCGCCGCGTTTTCCAGCTGCAAATCCCCACGGTGGTCTTTAAAGAGCTTGATTCTAAACATGAAACTCCAGCCCACTGCAGGGAGCTGACAGCGCGCCGGTGGAGCTCGCCCCATCCTGTCTGCACCGCTACCAAATGAGATGCACAGCGTAAAGAGTCCCAACAGAAATCCTGCCTGTTGTGCTTGATATTGCAAGCCGAGCCAGTCAGCGGTGAGAGCGCATCCCCCCCCCCCTGAGGGCCCTCTGAAAGGCGTGTGTGTGATTGCCAGGGTGGTGAGTTTGACAGTCCCTCTCCTGTCATTATCGTCACATCAGTGCACGCACGCTGCCCCTGCCTTCACCAGGCTGTAACACATTTACACCCCGGTTCATCCCGTTAGTCTTGCACCTTCAGCGGATGCAGAGGAGGTAGAATTACATGCTACAATATCTGTTGGTGTTTTTTTTTTTTTTATGCTCGCACGATTGGCTCTGGCTTTCCTTCTTTCTCTCAGGCATAATAAACTGCAAACACAAATTAGTACTGCTAATTTTGACACGGTAACAGCTTATACATTTCCATTTCATTTCAGCAAAATGATGCACCCTCCATATGAATTGACTGTATTGATGCAGTTAACGGCTTAACAAGATGATTCTTTTTTTATCATCACCTCAATACATTTGAAGTTACTGAAATCGTTTAAATTCCCTTGCCACACACATTTATTTTCTTCCTATTATTTGATTAATTTGCAATAAATAGAAAAGCAATTTTCTTTAGCCCTGCATCTTTATGTGGGATGAGGGTTTATTTTTGTTTTTTTTTTTGCTGTGTAACAAGCACAAGAAATTATTTCATACAACTTAAAAAAGAGGAAAATCCGCCTCAATAATTGATGAAATGAAAGTAAAATCAGAATTAGTTTTTTGTTTCAGGTCCCGGGTCTTAAATTTACAGCCATGATGCTTTAACAGCAACCCTCTCTGCCCGTATTTGTTTGACAATCAGCCTTTGTTGGCAGACTGGTGAACAGTGGTGGAGCAAGTGGTCCTTTAACCTGAAGACAAAGCAGGAGCAGCAGGGTGCACGTGAAGTGGAGCTGTGTAAAGATTAAACTTCACTTAGTAATAAACGCTGCTTTGAAATCTAACAAAATAAGGGTAATTTTAGCTTTTTTGTGAGAAAGGGTAAAAACTAAATCTGCCTTTGACTGTTCAGACCCTTCCTCTAAACATAAGCTTGTGTTTTTTTTTTTGAATTACAGATTTTGTGGGTTTGTTCCTTGGGGGCAGGATTAAATTCAGCTTTCTGTTGAAGATGAGGTAAGAAACCCCAGAACAAACCACCTCCTCCTCCTCCTCCTCTTCCGCCTCCTCCTCTGGGGATCCTCCACCTCTGATTATTGCCCTGAGCTATCAGCTGTAAACGTCTGCAGGTTCAACAAAGAGATTAAGTGGGAATGCATGTTTTCTGTTTAATGAGGAAATAGCCTTTGATGATGACACAAAAGAAAGGTCAGTCTCAACAACGTAGAAATTGACAGATCATAAATGGAAGAAATGGGAAAAAAGAAATAAATAGAAAATAGAAAACTGGTTTTGCACTCTTTGCCTATCTAGTCGTGCATGTTTGTGTCCTGGAAAACACGAGTCAAGCTGGTCTAACTGTGAGGAAATGAAATGGAACATCAAATCCTGTCATTTATTTGAAGTATGCAACTTTTTATGCCCTCCCACTTTGAATAGTGCCTGCAGGTTGGGTTCCTTCATACATCAGAGTCAACTGACCTCCTGGGAAGAACAGTTCCTATCCAGATCAATCAGAAAACTAGCCAAGCTCTCAGTTTCCCTTTGAGTTCAAAGCATCCGGCATGCCGAGGTGAGTGAATCTTCATTAGCGCAGACAGAGAGTTTGCATATAGTTTCTTGATATTAAATAATACATTAAATAAAACATTGGGTCATTGCTGAAATCTTTGAGAGGTGGTTGTGTCAATACTATAGCAGTGGCAAATGTGCATTAAAGATACTATATAGGAGCTACAGCGCTCGTGCTGCAAATACGTCCAAAAACTCCATGGCCTGGATCAGCTGCTGGTCAGATTATATATGCAACAGTATTAAATACAAAGGAAGCCAAAATTGGAGCTTAATTCATATAAGGCAGCTCTCTTCCTATGGTACAGAAACACAATAGCGCAATAGAGGCATTAAAGGGTGAATGAGAGTATTCTCATTGAGTTTATATGCTACGTGAAACTATTTTAATTCATGCAAATAATTAATGTTCAGTTCTTAATTTGGACCAAGTCAGCAATGTCCACATAAAAATGTAATTAAATTAAATTAAACCAATCAAATAATGATAATAATGACACAAAAAAGCTGAAAATTACGTAAAGTCGGGGATATTGTGTGAATCTGAGTACTCTCTCTTTTAAAGTAGCCAACAAGCCAGGGAGAAAGCTTAAGTGTTAATTGGATGCTGTCCCATGAGAGCTTGCAGGCATCTTCCTTGTCCTCTGTTTACTGCCTGAATGGATTGCCACGGCTCGCTCAGACTCACACCTTCTTCTGAATAATGAACATGCTTAATATTCCTTGCAGACACTTGTGACCTGGTGTGCTCAAAGAAATGTTTAAGCTTTTAAAGATTTAACCCGAGCGACACAATTTGCCCGTACGACAAAGGAGAGGATGACTCGTTTGTGATGATCCGTCTGCTGCGGAGGAATATGAAACCTGCTTTGATGCACGTCTACACTGACACTTGTAAGGTGTTAATGATCTTGGAAAGTCCTCCTGGGGGATCTTGGTTATTAAATAGGCTCTTAAAGGAATAGTCAGATATTTTCTCAAAGGAAGATATGAGAACTGAATATCTTGGTCATAATTTTTTCTCGAATGTTGGACAGTTTCTCTGTCTTTCTGGTATGCATGGTTAACTAAGAACTTCTGGAATTGTGAGATTTTTTTCACCATACAGATGTGAGCATAGCATCAGTTTCCACATTAACTCTTGAGTAGCATTCAGAGTCTTTGACCTGGTCTCGGTTCCTCAGCATATTTACTTTTTCCATCTCTTCTATAATTCACAGCTTGTTTTTTTTTCTGTTACCCCAGAAAATCTTAGCCAATTTTTTCTTACCTCCACTCACCTGGAAATATGGAGTCCCACAAGGAGCAATCTTTGGGCCTCACCCATTCAATATTATGGCGCCATCTAGCGACAGTATCGCAGAACTATCATAATGCCAGTTTACTTAATTAATAAATCAAAATTGAATAATGCCAGACCGAGCCTGACCCTCTCTAATGCCTCGCAGTAAAGCGGCAGCTTGGCATGACCGAACACCAACCGGTTATTAATTAAATAAACCAATCTACAGCAACACAAAAGGATTTATTTACTAACAAACTGAGCAAAAACAAAGGATAACAAATAACAACTAATGCGGCTGCAGGACGTGATAATCTTTCATAAAAACGTTGTATGCAACCAGAGTGAGCTCCTGACGTACACATTTTAAAAATGAGTCAAGTAACGTAGCTATGCACCTTTAAGTTGCTTATTTAGTCTAGAATTAATACTTATAGTACAGTATTACAGAGTGGCTTTTTTCTAGAGAAATTGAGATGCCAAACATCCCAAAATCTTCAAAACAAATGACTAAAATAATGGAGGAATGGATGAAGCTCATTGCTGACTTCTAATATTGTTAAAAAAAAAATCTCTAACACTCCAAGTAAGTGTTCCTGCTGTATTTAGTTTTAAATGCAAGCTTATAAAGAATGCTGTCATGATTTAAATAGACTTGGAGTTCCTCTATGGATTTAACTTTTTATTTTTGTTCAAACTTAGGATGTAGGCAAACAAATACCGTCTAGTAGCATAATGACACCTCAAAGGGTTTCACCTGTTTAATTTTAATCTCACATTGGGATTTTGATAGACAGACACATTGTTGTAGATAATTGGAAAGTGGAAGGAAAATGACACACAGTTCAAAAACATTGCAATAAGGCTGCACACCGTCAGACCAAATGAAAACCAGCAACTCCCAAAAACTCCTCCACAAATGTCATAACAATAAAATAATAGCTGGGGAAAGGCAGCTACATTGTTTGTAATAACCTCATAAGAGTATCTGAAATCACAATATGCTCTTCAATATATTAAAAAGTGGTATGTATTTTTTATTCATTTTTATTGAGTTTATTTCATAGGAACTGAGGCACAATGGCATAAACCGAGAAAGCAGCAGTCCTCTGCGAGCATCATGGTGCTTATAGCTGAGTTAAATTGCATCACTTTTCCGTAGATGAGCTTTTATAAATAGTATAGTTATAAAATGCTACAGTAAAAAGAGTTGACAGTGAAGTTCAATCAGGAATAAAACAAGAGAATATGAGCAGAGCTTAGAAAGGTGGAGGGTTTAGAAATGTTTGAGGTTTATAGATGATGACTGTGCAATCATGTCAAGTTGTGCTGGATATATGGCTTAATTATTGTGCCTTAATTTTAATTCATTATGACAGCCATCCTCCTGTGGTGCAGACAAACATGTGATGACTTAAACAAAGCTAAACGTTTTGTACTTAAAGATGGCAGCAAACTTTAGATTTCAAGAGTTTTCATTTTATATCACGTTTTAATGTTGGACTTCTTTTTTGTTTGGGACCTGCAGCATTAATTTATTTAAAATCTCAGCAGGTATGACAAGAACTGTCATTGACATAGAATCAGTCATCCATCAGGATGTGAAGACATCATTCCTCTGCACAGGACACATTTTTACACAGCTGGATTAAAATGAATATGCAAATGTGGAACCTGTTTTTATAACTGTCTGTTTTACTGTTGCTTATTTCTGTAACAATGGACATATTTACAAGTAAATTAAAACACAGCCTAATGTATTTATGATCATTTATTTTATGAGTGATCTAATCACTCTAATTATAAAATTTTCTATGGGTTTTATTTATATTTTAATGTACTTGAGTCCATTTTGTTTGTTACCACATGCTTTCCTAGTGATAAACATGAAGGGAAAAATTAAAATGCATATTTTTCATCTTTACATTTAATGAAGGCTCTTAGTCATCAAACTGTCTTAAAGGTACATAGTCCCATTATTTGACTTTCTTAAATGTATACGTCAGCAGCTCACAATGGTTGCATACAAAGTTTTTATGAAAGATTATCACATCCTGGAGTATCAGTTGTTACTTTGGTGTTTTATGCTTTGTTTTCGCTGATTTTTTTAGTAAATAAAGCCCTTCATGTTTATTTGTAATAACAGCAGAAGTACGATTCTCTGTATGCGCAGCAGGGGATAAACCAGGAAGCAGCTAACGGCTATTAGCATCTCAGAGCAATCTAATGGAAACAATGAAGAAAGGTCCAAGATCCAGTTAAAAATTTGCAATAAAATAGATGATTCCAAGAGGGAAAAGACTGGAATGTCGCTGGGAATACAGTATGAGCATTGGTGTTTACTGAAGCGGACGCTAAACCTGCCGTTCGCTCAAATGTGACGCAGAGTTGACTGACGTGAGTAAATGTCCTTATTAATACTGTGATAATAGTGATAGCAATGATCTTCTTAGCTGTTTTTGCTTTTACTTCTCTTGTCGAATCTGTCAATCAAACAGCACGTTCTAAAAAAACTGAAAAAAACACATTATAAATAGATAAATCAATTGGTTATTACCTTGATGCTGTGTCCCTGTTTGCGTTTATGATTGGTAAATGAATTTCTCCGTGATGTTCTGATATGAGGCTCTGAGAGTTCCTGTAGATCAGTTTATTAACGGTTGGTCTTCGATCACGTCGAGGCATTTCAGAGGGTCAGGCTCGGCCTGACATATATTTTATTTTGATTTATTTGTCGCCACATGATAGTTCTGATAGTTCTGTGGTACTGCCAGTAGATGGCGCCACAGCTGTTTATATCTGTTGACCGCGCCCGATGAGGCGGATATTTTTAGGCTCAAAAAGGACCATCAAAACATTATCAGGATGGACGCTTGGTGTATATAAGCTTATTTTATCATGATCAAACGATTTTTGTTCTATTTTTATAGGCATTTAATGTAGCTATGTACCTTTAATTATTATTATATTCATCAACTGCGAGCTGCATCTGCTAAACCATTCATCCATCTGCTTCCCTCTACTGCGGATGGTTGATTGTATCTGAACTTCTAAAGGTGCTACTAACTGTGACAATTGTCTGTTAACGTTGGATTTTCTACTCATTGGTCAAATGTACGTAAGATTGAGAGCTTGTGCTTCCGCATTAAAAGATACATTTGTTTTAGTGCTCAGGATCCAGATCTAAATATTAACACCGGCGTCTCCACCAGGTTGGAGGAAAATTACTCCTCCGGTTCCTGTGAAAACGGAACAGACCTCTGTTTTCATAAACCTCCAGCTTGAATATTTTCAATAACATGATTTAGACCAAGAGAACATGCTGGATGGTCCAAAAGGGTGACCTTATTCTCCCAGAAGTCCTTTGTCAGACAGGCATTTGTGAAGGGCAGCTTTGTCCTCGTTAAACACTGAGCATCATGCATGAAGTTCCCTACAGGATCACCATTTGTAGTTTGATGTCCAACCAGAATCTGCTTTAGTCGCGTGAAGGAAAAGAGCTCCGAGATCCTCTTCCTCTGTGGAGCATGAAGAACGTCTCCAGTCAGATTCTCTTCGACGCCATCAGGACTCTCCAGAATTTTTTTCCCAGAGAAAAAATCTGACTTCTGCCTTTCAATGTACCATTTAAGCTCAAATGGTGTTTGTGATGTGGAAGGAGACCAGGCCTTTGAAGATGTCTTTGGTTCTTTACAGATGGCATTTTATGATTGTTGGGCTCCACTCGCCATTAATAAAGATCCTAAATTGGGTCGAGGTTCTGTCCATCGAATCCTTTAGCTCCATGCAGGCTAACTATTATTATTATTATTATTATTATTATTATTTATCTTACCACCTGACTTTTTGTCCCAACCACCTCAGGACCTTTTGAATCGACATTCTTTCTGCGTCCAGCCTTCTCTTTTCTGTCAGGTGTTCATTACAGGGTTAATGGCTGAGAGAAAATAACAAAAAAGCCAGATTTGTTCATAGATATGGACTTTTTAAAGCTGTTATCTCAACCCTCTGATCGGCCGAAGAAGAGCTTGATTTACTTTAAATGCAGTTCTCAGTCATTTGCTTTGCTACTCTTTTCCTGTCTTTTGCTTTTTTTATTGTTGGATATTGATAATTTCTTCCCTGTATTCATGATTTTGATCAGCAGAGTGTCTTAACTGAGGGTGCCCCGAGATTTGCAGCATGCTGTAACAAGCAGTGAAGCATCTTTCCCAAAAATACATCAGTTTTTAGTCATCCCGTGAAAAACTACACCCAATTACTTTAATGCTGTGCAGCACACAAATTTAGCTGTTTTCAACCTCCTCGTCCAACTTATTTTTTTTATACTCCATCCACGTTTTTTTGCATTTATTTTTTCAAGGATATTACAGAATTTCTTCACTGCTTGCAGCTTCACTTAAAGAAAAACACACATTACAATGAGAATGAGAGACAAAGGTAAAATCTAAACCGTCATTATGTCAGAGTATCTTTTCTCCAACAACACAAAAAGCCGTGGCTTTGAGCTCTGTGTGCTGCTTGTGCACCAGTCCCTACAATCACTTGCAAAGAGGATCATTGTGGCTACACCCTTGTGGGTTTTCCAGCAGGAGAAAATCTATGTAAAACAGAAGTGATTTTCTTTTTCTGCCGCTTACCAAAGAATTACATCCATTATAGGAAACACATGTCTGTTATCTCAGCTGGATTTAAGACATGAAGTCACTGTGTGCAATGTGAAAGTTCATTACATTATAATATAGAGAAAATCATTGCAAATATTTTTGTAGCCCAAATTAATTACATTTTCTGATGACACAAGGTGGCTGTAATAATTAATCAAACTCTGAGCGAGAAGGCAGACACCTGTATTTTGCTCTGCGGCTCACGGACACACACTGACAGGCGCTCACACACTCAGACGGAGATCATCGTGTTGCTGTAGGTTCTGTCACACAAAGCCCAGGGAGGCGACGTGAGATAAAATGCTAATTTCATTGAGGGAACAGGTGTCGCAGCATGACACGTCATTAATCAATCAAAACGTAACAATAAACTCCCCAACCTGGTGGTCGGGATCTTTGACCTCATCAGGAACGTCTATTTGAAGCTGATTGATGAGGTTTGAACCTGTGTTACCAAACAGGGTTAAACCAGTGAAACGGAACGCTGTTGTTCACAATTAAGACCAAAGATTGACTGCTTTACTCATAAAAACATTTATTTCACAGTACTGTTCCAGTCAGAAGTATAAAAAATCAATATTGAGATGGATGAGATATTGAGGCATTTTAACTGATACTTTTTTTTCTTTTTTAATGGCTTAAAAGAAAGAACTGGGTGCAACATTTTTAATTTACTTTCAATTTTCTCTTATGTCAGCGTTTCAGCAAGTTGCAGGGAAACCAAACCCTGTTTCAGGCCATCAGTGAGGTCATCATATTGTTGCTGAACATTAAACCACTCTTTTCAGAAATATGACAGCTTCGTTTGACCTGTTTAGCCATTGATGTGAAAGCCGGGTCTGTGGCAGGATATTGTCTAATTTAAAGAGGACATTCCTGCTCCAAAATCCTCCAGTAGAGCAAAAATAGTTTGATTCTGCAGAGAAGAGTGGGTCAAAGATCCTCCACAGAGATATAAAGGCCTGGTAGAACTACAATGTGTCCCAAACTTAAAGCTGATTGTTCTCCAATTTGCATTGTTTGTTGTTATTTCAGCTTTTAACTTTTTGTTCTCTGTCATTTTTCTCTTCATAGAAGGTACACCTGGTCTGGCGTTCTGTTAGCTGTGACATCATCAGGGGAGGCAGATCATCCTCTATTACCATCTAGCATAGAAAGTACTCCTGGGTCAATGTGAGCTTCTGTGCTTTCTGTGTCTCTGCTCTGTCTTCTCTAAGCCCCAGTGGGTGGAGGCAGATGAGCGTTCACACTGAGCCTGGTTCTGGTTCTGCTGGAGGTTCTCCTCCCTGTTAAAGGGGAGTTTTCCTCTCCACTGTCGCTTCATGCATGCTCAGTATGAGGGATTGCTGCAAAGCCATCAACAATGCAGACGACTGTCCACTGTGGCTCTACGCTCTTTCAGGAGGAGTGAATGCTGCTTGGAGAGACTTGATGCAACCTGCTGGGTTTCCTTAGAGAGGAAACTTTCTCACCAACCTGGAGGATCTGATGGAGTCTGACTTTGTGAAGAGCCTTGAGATGACGTGTTGTGAATTGGCAATATATAAATAAAATTGAATTGAATTGAATTGGCACTATATAAATAATATTTTACTGAATTTAATTATGTTTAGCTTTTTCACATGGGGCCAAATTGATTTGAATAGCTTATTTTCCATGATAAGTAGAACAATCATTTGAAACCCAGGTTTTGTATCAGTATATTGTCAGACACTAATTTTGTTTGATAATCTGAGACATGTAAATATGACAAAGTGCCTGTGCAAGTGGGGTGAAATGAGAGATGGACAGATGGATTGGAGCTTCTTGTGCAATAATATCGCCGCTGATCCAGTCTGTTGTGGTGAAGAAAGAGCTGATCCAAAAAGCAAAGCTCTCGGTTCACCGGCACATCTACATTCTGACCCTCATCAGGTCTGGATCATGACCGAAAGAACAAGATCCCATCTTTACACGCTGCAGAAAAAGGTTCAAGAAAAGGAACCATCAAAACCCAAAATTAATTTAACTTTCATACTGATGACAAGCGGATATAAAACTCTCCATATATGTTCATTATCTTGTTTTATTATGTGTTGTCCCCATAAAGCAGTGCAGCCTGCTTTCATAAATATTAAAGATTAACTTTTGCTTTGTCTGACTATAACAGAAGCAGCTGCTAAGATTCCCTACACCTGACGAATTGTCAGTAGTGAGCTTGTTCGCTGCCGTTTTGCTTCTTTTTTGGTACACTTGAATCTGAGCAATTCAAAGATTCAATAAATCTGAGAAACGTAGCGCAGAGAATAAGTTCTCACCGCTATCATGGAGCTACTAAGATCTGGCAACATCTGAGCGCCGTCTCATGTGACTTCAACCTACGATTAATACGATCGGTGCAGAATCCTTTAATTTCGATGTTGGCATTGTAACCAGAAGTAAATATTTAATATATGCAGGACCCAACAACATTTATAAAGCAGTTATTTATATACTATATATTATTATTTTTCAGTAAATTTTAAAACTTTTATTCTGCACCACTCTAGACGTTCTGTGGATGTAGTATTTCTGAAAAATTTATCGTTTTGATGAAAAAGTTATAGCTATGACCTAAGGCTGGGCAATAAATCGATTTAATCGATTAATTCGAATTTACAATTCTTTAAGATTTCATTTTTGGAAAATCTGGATTTTATTTTGCCAATACACTCATTGGGTTTCCATGAAGAGAACAGCATGTGATGCTGAATATATGTTTAGGCAAAATTATTGTCAAAATATTGTTAAGTGGAAACTTTTTTTTACCATAATACGAGGTACTTCATTTACTTATTTACTTTTTTTTTTTAACTTAGTTTGAAGTTCACAAGTGCAGTGAAGCCTTTTCTTAGCTCAATGTGTAATACCACTAGCAGCAAATGTTTTGTTATATTTTCATTGATTATAATATCACGGCTGCCATCTTGTTTTACAAGCATGTTTCACAGCTTGTTTTTAGTTGCACTTTGAATTCAGCTCAACTCCCTGACGAAATGCTTGACATAAAAAGCAAGGTTTTAAAATAATTTCTTTAATTTCTTTTAATGAAACAAAAAGGAGGAAGAAATCGATTAATCGGATTTGGTATGATAAAATCGGAGATTTATTTTTTAATCCATATCGCCCAGCCCTACTATGACCTACAATTTACTTTTTAGAGAAAGACATTGACAGATTTGTTGATAAAGTCGCATCTTTAATTAACTAATAAAAATAAAGAGTTCCCCTGTTACCTTTTTTGCATTTGATTTTTTTTTTCATGTGGTGCTTATGCGTCTTTACTTCATAAGTCACTGAAATGTATGCATTTGTTATTGTTATTTTAAGCATAAATACAGTTTTATAATATCCTTGTTACACTAAATTCTCTAAAATATAAGATTAGGGTTCTGTAATCAAAGGACTTTATCCAGCAGATCGATTCAGAGAGTGTTTGAATAGATGAGACCGATAAGAACTGTAATAGAGGCCAAGACTCAGAAGTTTTCAGTGCAGATCCAGTGTTCCTTACACCACTCAGGCTAAGCAGTCACAGCAATTTAGCTCTTGGTGTTGCACCCATTGCTAAATAATCAGACTGTTCTCAAAACAAATGACTGCATTAACTGTAAACCCTGCAGCTTAAAACATTAACATCACAAAATTAGTCCCACGAGTTTTTGCACTTGTGGGACCACTAAAATATTTTCTTAGTGAGCCTCTCAACTGCGGCGCTTAATGATCCGCCATCTATTGACACATTATCACTCGCTGCATTCTGCAGGTTTGCAAATTAAACATTTCAACCTGAATGCAAAAATTATTTTAATAAAAAACCTAAACAGGATGTGGCGATTAGCTCTAATGGATACATTTAGATAAAACTCTTTACACTCAGACCTAGTAAGAACGAAGGAAAAAAGGCTAATATATTCTTTGCAGAAGCACGAAACTGCTCAACATGTGACAGAAGGCATCAAAGAGCCCGTATGACACGCCAACTGCCACCCAGCAGCGGCAGCAGCGTCGCGACAGACGCAGTCAGCTGCTGCGATGGCAGCCTAGAGCTGATGGCAGTCCTACATAAAACACGGCGATGCTGCAAGAACTGCGTGATCACACCGATCTTCCACTCTCTGAGCTGGTATCTGCACACATTTACAGAGCCTTTCTCCGCGCTGACACCCAGACACATAACTAAACGTGGGCTTAGCCAGGCGACCTTGGCCGGTTGTGATCTCGCACAGTTACCATGGTGATGCACTTAAACGTTAACGAAGGTCCTTTATATTCCTCTCATCGCAAATAGGAACGCTAAATGTTCGTGCTCGCCTTAAGAGCTGAACTTTTTTTCTTTTGTTCCTTTGGAATGCGATAAAAAAAAGTGTATTTAGAGCGTTGCAAGCTTCTTCTTGTCGTTAGAAACGACTGGAGATGAAAATCTGGATTATAGAATCCGTTTTTAAGAAAGGCGCAGAGGCTGGATGGTAAAAAAACAAATAAAGGTGCACGTGTCGATGTTAAAGGTGTTTACTGGTGGAGCTGCTGGGCTTTGCACAGATATGGTGAGCTGCTTCAGTGTGATAATTCACAGATAATTGAAAGTTTAGAACGTCTACGTGTGAGTCAGAAGTCATTAGGCCACAAGCTGTGAAGTGATAAAAAGTGTGTCCTTGTCTGCTCGCTTGTGTGTGTGGTGATGAAGACTAGATGGGGGGGTGGGCTTCATATTTCTAAAGTGAAGGATCATCTCTGTACAGTATGATAGGTAGTGGCTGCCCGCCAGCAGCCTTGTTATACCCTGCAGCCGTCTGCTTATTTTCCAGCCCAGATGGCCATAATTGCTTTTGGAGGAGAAGATGCAATCGCTACCTGTGAAGGTTCAGATCACATCTAGGTGTAGATGCTTTGACTAATGGATTATGTGGTAGATTTTCCGGTGTACAACACAGAAGTGCTGTATACACCGAGACCACAATCTCTGTGGGATCTCTGTGGGATATGGTGCCCTGCAAATATATTTAAATATATTCCGCTCAACTTTTTTTCACAGTGTCCTACAGAATTCAAAGTATTTTGTTGGGATTTGGTGTGACAAATCATCACAAAGTAGGGGGTAAACCCAAGGTGAAAGGAAGCATGTGCGTGGTTTGAATTGGTTTAACTCCCAGTTTTAACTTCCAGTTTTGGTCCGTGAGACAGACACCCCGTCTACTTTTAAGACTAGACTTAAAACTTTAATTTTTGACAAAGCTTCTAGTTAGAGTGGCTCATGTTACCCTGAGCTACCTCTATAGTTATGCTGCTATAGGCTTAGGCTGCTGGAGGACATCAGGGTCTATTTCTCTCACTCTGCTGAGTTTTCCTACTGTTCTCCAATTTGCGTTGTTTGTTGTTATTTCAGCTTTTAACTTTTTGTTCTCTGTCATTTTTCTCTTCATAGAAGGTACACCTGGTCTGGTGTTCTGTTAGCTGTGACATCATCAGGGGAGGCAGATCATCCACTATTACCATCTAACATAGAAAGTACTCCTGGGTCAATGTGAGCTTCTGTGCTTTCTGTGTCTCTGCTCTCTCTTCTCTATCATAGAAAGTACTCCTGGGTCAATGTGAGCTTCTGAGCTTTCTGTGTCTCTGTTCTGTCTTCTCTAAGCCCCAGTGGGTGGAGGCAGATGAGCGTTCACACTGAGCCTGGTTCTGGTTCTGCTGGAGGTTCTCCTCCCTGTTAAAGGGGAGTTTTCCTCTCCACTGTCGCTTCATGCATGCTCAGTATGAGGGATTGCTGCAAAGCCATCAACAATGCAGACGACTGTCCACTGTGGCTCTACGCTCTTTCAGGAGGAGTGAATGCTGCTTGGAGAGACTTGATGCAACCTGCTGGGTTTCCTTAGAGAGGAAACTTTCTCACCAATTTGACTTTGGAAAGAGCCTTGAGATGACATGAATTGGCGCAATATAAATAAAATATTGAATTGAATTGATTTAAGATATTTCAGTGATCAGTGTACTTACCCATGTTATGAGCTTTGAAGTACACAATTATAAATAAAACAGAATTCCATTGAATTTTCTTTCAGGAATACTTCAACACTTCTTTGTAAAAAAGCTCAAACTCAGTCAGATTATCACTTATCAAGAACTGCCACAGATTCTCCATTGGATTTAGGTCTGGACTTTGACTAGGCCATTCCAATACATGGACAAGCTTTGATCTAAGCTAGGGGTTTGCAACCTTTACAGTTCAAATAGGCGTTTTGCCCTGATTCCAGCTAAATAAAACATGTTCAGACCTGTGAGATAGCAGACGTAAGGCGAAACAATAGGTCACATCGGCTGTAGTAATCTTTCTTCAGATAACCAAGAACAGTGGTAGATTACAAGTTTCCATCACAGCATTTAGGATAAAGTGCAGTATTTTTCCTCCATGTGGCAAACTGGAAACAGGACAGTTTGTGACTTCTTTTTTCACACTTTCCAAAAGCTCAAAAGTGGAAAACTAAAACTGCAGTTTTGCTGTTGACAGGTTTTCCCACCTGAGCTGTGGACCACTGCAGCTCATCCAGAGGGGACCTTCATGTTTTGGTAGGTTCTGCAGTTCCCTCATACTCCCTTAATTTCTGGATAAAGGACTGACTGAAGAGTGATACGTCTGAAGCTTTGGATGATGGAGATAACTGGGTGCACAGAAATGTATGTAAGAGAGATGAATGCAAATGCAAGGAACACTTTTTAGATTATAAAATGAAAACTGTTTACAGTTGTTCTTCCTTTCCACAGTTATGCAAACATTTGTGTTTGCCTATCACAGAGCAGTAAAAATACAAGAACTGTGATTGTAGGTAAACTAAATAACTTCTTTGGGAGGTTTGAGGCACTAAACAGCACTCCAGCAGTGAAAGCTGTTCCCCATCAGGAAGAGGAGGTCCTCTGCCTTGACACCGCCGACGTGTGGAAGACTCTGAGGAGAGTCAACCCGCGGAAGGCCCCAGGCCCCGACAACATACCTGGGCGGGTGCTCAAGGAGTGTGCAGGTCAGCTGGCTGGTGTCCTCACAGACATTTTTAACACCTCGCTGGAGCAAGCCATAGTGCCAGCATGCTTCAAGTCTGCCTCTATCATTCCGGTGCCAAAGAAACCTCAAGTCACCTGTTTCAACGACTACCGGCCTGTTGCACTGACTCCCATCATGATGAAGTGCTTTGAAAGGCTGGTGAAGGAACACATCGTCTCCAGTCTCCCCCCAACACTCGACCCGTTCCAGTTTGCCTACCGACGGAACCGCTCCACTGAGGACGCCATCTCCTCTGCTCTTCACCTGAGCCTGACACACCTGGAGGAGAAGAACACGCACGTGCGGATGCTGTTCCTGGACTTCAGTTCAGCGTTCAACACTATCATCCCACAACATCTGGTGGGAAAACTGGAGCATCTGGGCTTCAACACACCCCTACGAAACTGGCTGCTAGACTTCCTCACCAACAGACCTCAGTCAGTCCGGGTCGGACAGAACACCTCTGATGTCATCACCCTCAGCACGGGCTCCCCTCAGGGCTGCGTCCTGAGCCCCCTGCTGTTCACCCTGATGACACACGACTGCGTCCCCAGGTTCACCACCAATCACATCGTGAAGTTTGCGGACGACACAACGGTGGTGGGCCTGATCAGAGACGACAACGACCAGGACTACAGAGAGGAGGTGGAGCAGCTGGTGGACTGGTGCAGAGACAACAGCCTAATCCTGAATGTGGAGAAGACGAAGGAGATCATCGTCGACTTCAGGAAGAACCAGCCTCACCACACTCCGCTGCTCATCAACAGCTCAGCTGTGGAGGTGGTCAGCAGCACCAAGTTCCTGGGGGTGCACATCACGGACAACCTCACCTGGACTGTGAACACCACGTCACTGGTGAAGAGGGCACAGAAGCGACTGTACTTTCTGCGGAGGATGAGGAGAGCCCGCCTGCCCCCGCCCATCCTCACGACCTTCTACAGAAGCACCATAGAGAGCATTCTGACCAGCTCTCTCTCTGTGTGGTGTGGAGGCTGCAGTGCCTCCGACTGGAAGAATGTGAGGAGAGTGGTGAGGACAGCAGAAGGGATCATCGGGGCTCCTCTTCCCTCCATAAAAGACATTTCATCGCAGCGGTGTGTGTCTCGAGCCCGTAACATCTTCAGGGACCCCTCACACCCCCACCATAGACTATTCTCCCTGCTGCCCTCTGGGAAGAGGTTCCGCAGCATCCGCTGCAGGTCCACCAGGTTCTGCAAAAGCTTTTTCCCTGCTGCCATCAGACTGTTGAACTGCTGAACAGCGGAAGTATAAAAACGGACTGTGTACCACACTCGACTCGCTGATTTGCACATTTGCACATTGTATCGTATCCTGCAAAATTGCTGCTGCACCTTAACCGGAAACGTACTGCAAAACTGTGTACAATGCAACTGTCTACTTTTAAATCACTGCTGCACCTTACTGCATATTTGTTTACATTTGTTTTACATTGTTTACATTTCAACTGCCTACTGTTCACTGCTGCACTTTATCCGGAAGTCAATTGAAACATATCCTGTAAGCGACTGCGATTTATCACTGCACTTTATCCTGTACTGTAATTCACTGCAAGGTATCCTGTAGAGTTACTGCAATCTTTCTGAGCTGTGTGAAAACGAAATTTCGTTCTGTATGCACTCTGTGTATACAAAATGACAATAAAGAAAGTCTAAGTCTAAGTCTAAAGTTAGCAGAGAACAGTAAATGTAAAGGGAGTGACTAAAAAAGCTCAAACTGGGTTACAGTTGTAATGGAGAGTAAGCCAACCCATCCGTGATGCTGAATGGTGTTGATTGATCTAATTAAATTAAATCATGGTTTATTATTTTAAGGTTTACTGATCTGAAACAACAGAAGTTATCAGACCACGAATTTGGCTATTTAAGTCTATGAAGCCAATTAGGGGCTCATGAGACAGAATGAGAGTAAAAAGACCAAATTCTTTAAAGTGCAAAAACATTTAGTTAGTTTTAAAACACATTGTAAAAATGATCTAATTACAATTGACTAAACAGAATTAACTCATTAAAAATATAACATAAAAATACTCTTACAGAATACAATTAAAAACACATTTTTTATGTTACCTGAATTACGGTCTCCAGAAATACATAGATGAAATAAAAGGCGAGGCATGTTTATTATTCATGTCGGAGGTCGGCCATGCTGCAGGCGCAGATGATGTCACAGATGCCTGTTTTGCACATTCAGCAGCTGACAGCCTGGGTTGTGCTTCTTATATTTTACACTATTCTTCTAGCGAGCTGAATGGACTTATTTGTCCACATTACGTGTCTTCAATGTGTTTTTGGTCCCACAACAGCCAGAGCAGATATGTTTCTTCACACAGAGACAGTTTTTTTTTTCTTTAGTAGATAAAATTATCATTTGAAAATTGCATTTTTTAATTAACTATGTGTCAAAATGTGGCATGTATGTTGTTTGGTAAATATGTGCCTTTTTCTATATGGAACCTCAGTCACACACTGCCAAGCCAAAAAGAGGCAAATACAGCAACAATATGCAGACATTTACCTTTTTTTACAGAGCAGCTGTAGCTGTGGCTGTAGATTTGATTCAGGGCGTCTTCAACCTGCCGCAGCAATAACTTCAGACCAGCAGCAGGTCTCAGGGCAGGTCGCTGACATTATCTATTCTGGGCAGTCTGAGGTGCTGTAGATCTGTAAACATGACGCATGTGACTCACCTGAAATGTCTCGACCATCCGATCTCTAAAGGCTCAGAAGGAGAAATAATCTGCCGCTTCCACCAGCTTGTTTCACCCATTTCGGTCATTCGCAAAGAAAAAGGCAAAGCAAAACACAATTATTAGTCCTGGGATATCAGAATACCCAGAAACAGAGTCTGGTTTTCAAATTGGACTTATAATCATAGGACATCCCTTTTTGAACAGAACATGTCATGCATTCACACGCACACATATAGCATTTTTACTAGCATGTTAAAAGGCGTGGGCCCCCACGTGTTTCTCATTAAACTGCTTCACCAGGATAGTTAATATTATTAAGTGCAGTGAAACTGTTAAACAGCAGCTGAAGGTCCCACTTTTCATCACTTACTCAGATCCTGTTTTACTCATGATGGTTTAGCTGCGTAACTATCAAGAAAATGTTGTTTTGCCCAAAAACGTTAAGCCAAAGCTATACATGGAGTGGATGAAGGGAAGGTAAAATAACGAAACACAATCAGACACTGAGATATACGTCTTGCGGATGCACCTAATTTTTGTGACCAAATATGCCTTAGATTTATTTAAAGGGGACACATCATGCAAAATCCACTTTTTTTTAGCCCTGAAATACATTTAGATTTAAAGAAACAGCAGAAAATCGAGTTGCTCTCAGACACACCTCAGAGCAGGGGGGGGAAAGTGGGGGAACACTAACAAGGGATTCAAAACAAAGCATTGCCATTCTACTTTATATTGACCACACCTAAATGATTTCAAGGTGAAAAGGAAGAACTGAAAACCATTATATGTCCCCTTTCAATAATGTGGTCTGCAGACATCAGCTGAGCCTTTGCACTAACAATCTTTGTGCTCATAAACAATAACTAAAGTCATCAGAACGGTGCGGCTGCTGACTCCGCTAGAGCAATTTGTCGTATCATGAACTGTGTTATCATCATCCTTCCGTCTTGGGACTCCGTATTTCCAACAGTTTTGTGATCGCGGGGAAAAACTATTTCCAACAAACTGTTTTTAATCGGGAGAGGAGATGTCCTTCCTCTTCAACTGTTTAGTTCTCTTCCACAACCTCTCCTGCATAGAGGATCTCTGGATAAAACAAGAACGCTCACTCTTTCCTTTTTCTGTCCTGCAAAGTGACCACATTTCTATTCAATATATTTCTAATGACATACATTGTTTTTGTCAGTTTGGGGTTTTTCTTTACAGCCGTGTGATCACATGCGCGTCATCATCATCGACACATGGAAGTACTTCCTGTGTTTGAAGGATGTGAGATCAGAAAAAAAGGTAAAAAGGTGGTGGGTAGACTGCATCAGCCGATGTAGTTTCTTATTGGTGGATTTTATTTATCTTCTTTTCTGCCAATTTTGTTAGGAAAGAAACGGATGCGTATTTATCTCTCATAATTCTCCATCTAAAGAATCCCAGTTTGCCAAAATCTGTTTTTATGCCGAATTGAATCACGCCTGAACCTCATCGGTCTGCACCATCAGAAAGTAGGTTAAAGCAAACAATACAATCTAAGAACATGAATAAGATTATTAATTTAACTTGCAAGCTCATCTGACACTAAATGGTGTACAAAATATATTAATCCATTCAGTGCAGCTCAAAGGTTTGAAGAAAATAAATAATATAGCAGAAAACCTGTTCTTCCCAATGATGAAATCAATGAGATCATGAACCTTTACAAACAGGAAGTGCTGTTCAAACCCCTCCACCGCACCTGGATGGAGAATCTGAACAGAGATGACAGAAAATTTACTTCAGTAGAAGCAAAATTCAAATTAACGAATGATTCAAGTTTACCCTAAATGAAAACATATGCTTGGATGTAAACTGCAGCATAAAGCTCCCACAAACAAACCTGAGAGGTTATGTGAAGCTACAAGTTACAACAGCAATGATGTACTAAATCAGTGACAAAAAACTAGGAATTAGTTCAAGGGACAAATTTACCTAACTCGCTTTGTCAAAAGAGAATGAGTCAGAAAAGTGTATTTTTAAATGACTTATTGCTTGGAAAGCCAGCGGAAACCCTTTGGATGATTTGTTTCAGGATTTTCTTTAAAGAAACATTTAAAGCACTCATGTTTAGCATAAAATCTGAACTGGAAATGAGGAACATGACAAGTGAAAAAGGAAAATTCAATTTCACAACTGCGCCTCGCTCTGACAGAAAGGGCTCAGGTGTTTCCAGGTAAAGTGACTGCTGGAGTCATGGCAGTCAGGTTTATTTGGGGGTTTTGTCCGTCTCTGAGCCGCTGCAGCTGCAGGAGGCGCAGATGAACGCTTCATCCTGCTGGAAGCAAACCCAGCTATTCCAGAGGAGAATTCTTGCTCTTTTACTCGTGATTTTCAGCGTCTTTACGGGCTAAAGGGTTACGTACCACTGCAGTTTGCTCAGGCTGAAGGAAACCAGTGGCAGGAACAGTCAGGTGTTATGTAAAGCTCGGTGCTTCTGCCTGAGTAGATCATCTCTGCCTGTAGCAAGCATTTGCAGAATGTGCGCAAGTGAAAATGTACTGAACCACCTGCTAAGTCTTTGTGATTGCAAGTGTGTTCTGCAGAGATAAAAAAGGTCTTTACATGATTAAATGGTGCATGAAGGAGATTCTACTAACTGACCATTATGTTGTCAGTCTTTCTGCTCTGCGCTCACAGATACTCCTATTCCAACCAAGGCTAATATGATAATAAGCCGCGGTTTAAGTCCTACCAAGTGAAATTAAACGTGTTGATCTGTAATATGCTGTTCGTCTGGATGGCTCATTGATGACTGGAGATAGACTCCCGCCCCTGAGCAGGATTAGGTGGAAATTAAATGGATGGATGGATGGAGGAAGAGAGGACAAGAGGGGGGACATTTGTTCACAGAAGGCATTGAGTCACAACTTTTTTTTTTTTTCATGGCTAGCTGTGCTGCTTTGCCCTGTGATGGTGATGCATGCAGAAACTCTGATGCAGGAGAGAAACACAACACTTTCAAGTTTTGCATTTGGCTGCTTTTTTTTTTTTTTTTTTTTGTCCTGGACAGAGAACAGTTTGTCCAAATAAAACTCTTTGGAGAATGGATGGACCATTGGTTTGCTTAGTAAAGCCGGGCTGCTTGGTGAAGTGGATAATCCCCGACAAGAAGCCAGTAAAATGTAAAAACGCCTCCTGAATCGATTCAGTAATAATTATGTTTAGGCTTTTTCTCCCGACCAAACGGATCTGAGGCGATTTCCGTTCGGCTGCACGGTGTCACCTTGGCTACAGTATGAAGTGTCTCCAGCTGGGCTTGCCAGAATATAGAAGTGGCAGATTAGGAACCAGTTAGGAGCTGTCAGTGATCAGCCACAGCCTCCTCCCCTCCGCTATTTCTGCATCTCTTCCCCCTCACCCGTCTCCGTCCCCTCCATCATGGACAGACCGCTGCGTTGGAGGCTTGACTGCTAACACGCCGCCCCAACTGCGTCTTCAGGTTTTACCATTTTATTTCACAAAAAACAACTGTTGACGTAACACAAAAGGGAAATCTGTTTCCTTTAAATAACCTCCTAATGCATGAGTAGGTCTAATCAGGAAGACTGGCTGCCGACAGGGTATAATAATGGTGAGAGATCAATAGTAAATGGGTTCCATAATGGCTCTTTCATGTGGACGGCTGATAGTACCACTAAATGCAAATCGCTTGCAATATTTATCATAAAAGCCAGATGGATGTGAAACCGTCTCGGCTGTCTCTGCAGTAATGATCATGATTATCACGATGGACGAGGTGCAACACGCACGCAGGATGTGAACTGTGACCTGCAGAGGGATATTTTTGCAGGACTCTTTAAACGGCCTCTTTTAGTTTCAGTCAAAGCAAACTTATTCACACAGAACTTAAACTGCGGTTTATTATCATATTAATCTTTGGGATGCAACACATCAGGATGTTTTCTGAAGTCCTGACAGCATCTGTGAAACTATTAACCGCCTTTCATTAAAATCCTGAAAGCTTAAAACTATCCACGATTAACCATAAATTTAAATGTTGATTCTGTCAAACAGGATTAATGAACGGAAATTTAAGCTTTTGTTTTTTTAATCACAAGGCGTAAAATTCATGGATTTGGTGCAACTTAGAATAAACTGAAGCAGGAAATAAAATGCTTTCCAAGTTATATTCAAAATACATTTAGTAATAAGGACCTGAGAGGAAATTTCAATTTACAGCAGCCATGTAGTCATATAGTTATATGGTTATTGTTCTGAAGTTTTTATTGTGGGACAATAAAGGAATTCTTATTCTTATGAATAATAAAATGTTTGCAGACTTAGGGGCAGGACTGGATAAGTTTCTCTTTTCTAACACCTGTGTTTATTTGTTTTTCACAGATCATTTTGTCATTTCGCTTTTGGAGACGTTTTCTATTTCCTGTTTTTGCTTTTGTTGCAACTTTAATTGTTCGAAACGAAAGTAAAAAGAAAGATGACAATTGTGATGATAAACTTGGAATTACAGGAACGCAACTGAATGTGGAAACAATGGCTGCTATGATATGTTTATTATGCACAAAGTGATGAATGGGTTTTATTTTTCTACTATTTCTGGAGCTTAAATTAGTCTCTTTGATGACCAAAGGAAAAAAAAAAGATGGATATATGATGTACATTAAATTCATGCTTGACTGTGCTTGTGAGCTTAGTTTATAGTTTCTTCAGGTCTGCGTCTGACTGGTCAACCGACTCGTACCTGTCGAGTCCACTTAGCTGATGTTAAATCTTATATTTGTCCCTATCAACCTATTTTAAGAAAGGTTGTGTGAAATTCTTGGAAGATAAGATGTTGTTCCTCCATTTGCTGTTGATCCACATTTTTTTGTCAGTTATATTTGTTCTAATGAGTATTGAGAAGATTTCTGTTGATAGATTTAAATTTGATTCTGGCTTTTTTTAGGTTTTCACATTTTAATGTTTGCACTGATTTTAACTTAAGTTTGAATCCAGAGGGATATGCAGACAGCGCTGCTTCTTTCACTTGGATAAAAAGAGTTTTAAGAAGAAGAAAGGTATTCATCCTTCAGATTGATTTTCATTCATTATGAGACTCATTGTTTTGTCTAATTGCTTTTTCCCTCCAGTGAAGGCCTCGTGAAATTATTATTCTGTAAATAAAAGACCGAATTTTCACTCCTACCTTGATGTTGCTGCCTGTCTGACTTTTCTGTTTGTGTCTGTATGTTTGAGAATTATTTGCTTCTGTGCATCTAAGCTACAAGGGCGGTGACTTTTGTTACGTTCACACTGCAGATCCAACTCTTAAAAATCACCCCACTGCTACTAACCCGTCATACGTTACAATCAACCTTAATGTTACTGCCTACTGCAAACTGTCATCTCAGAATATCTAAATGCACATTGCTGTAGGCAAAGCCTCAGATCATCACTGTTAAATAAGCACCGTACTACCTCATTATCTGATATCTGTAACTTTCCTGAACTCTTAAAAAAAATAAAACATAAAGATGTAACCGTTGTTCTTTGCCTGTTGGTTTGTCAGGTTTTTTTGCCTTCATTATGTGTAATGTGAACCGAAGAAGATAACACGCAGTGATAAATAAAAAATATTCTATTCCTCTATTCTATTCTAAACTTGTGTCTGAATGGTTAAAGACCGCAAAGCGACCCGCATGCTCAGATAACAGAAGATGTCACAGAGCAGCGCGCTGTTCATAGAAGTAATGGTGACTTGTTTCTACAACTGTTCAATAAAGTTTTGTAAAAAAATAAAATAAAAAATTAAACAAAAAAACGTGGATACCAGCTGTCGTCTCTCCTATTAGAAGGCTGTTGAGCAATGGGAGCCGACCATAACAGTGCGTTCTATTTATCCTCGGTGGTCATAATTCACGACCTCCGGTTTGGAAATTCTAACTGGAACGGCCCCTAAAGTCGGTATTACGAGTCGGAAACTCGGTGCAACAGGATGGTTCCGACTTCTGTATTCATGATGGCTGCTACTCACAGCAACATTGAGTAAAACCTCAAACTTTGACAGTTTGCTGCAGCTCTCTATCGTTTTTGTAACATTTACTCAGTTGTAGAGGTGCTATCTTCATGTGTTCATCAGACGAAGAAGAAGAAAGCAGCACACCTATTAACAATGGTCTTTTATGGCGCGCTAACTGCTACTGCTGTGTGTGGATGTAAAGTGAAAGTCAGGAGAAAAAAAAAAAAAAGTGAGAGTCAGGAGAGGGATGTAACAGAAGGATAAAATGCCACATGACCGTTCAGACGGTGGACGCTTTGAAAAACATCCGACACATGCCTCAATTAGTAATACATTTGGAAGAGGCACAAATCTGATTTTTTCACTGCCATGAAAAACACGGATTTGGGTCGCATTTCCCTGCAGTGTGAAAGTAGCCTTTGATTGACAGGTGTGATGAATGAATCTGATTGGATGAAGAGAGACACATAAAGCACGGATTGGCTACGGGTGCAGAGAGGTGAGGAGAGTCTTTAAATAGCCAATCAGAGACCAGCATGAAGTCACATGAAAGTCAAAAGGTTACACGGACACGTACACACTCATCTGTCCTGTTAGAATCAGGAGGCTTACACAAAACAATGAGGATAGATGTTATAATCGTTTTTTAATTTGTAATTTATGCTGCTGTCTGTTGGGTTTCTGCTCTCATTATTCACATAGCCTGTAAAAATACGCATCAGCAGCCCATTTAAGTCACTGTTTAGAAACTTTATATTGGTTGACATTTGATCTTTGAAGGGCACTTCCTGTGACGTTTTACAAGAGGCAGAAAACCAGCAATTTCCAGACCTAGTGGGGGTCTGCACACGACAGGCCACTGCTGCTTCAATATGAAAAGTCCCAAAATCTCTCTCTTCCAACAAGTTATCAAAATGGCTTCATGTCTAAAAGATCAAAAGAACCTTTGTTATGCATCAACATGAGCGTTCCTCTGGGAAACTAAATCATCAGTCCTGTGATCCGGCTGGAAACACCACACCAAGTGCTTTCCTTGGAACCAAACCACTACTTTTCCTGAATTTGCCAGGTACGTTTCAGATGGTATTCAGTATATTATGCGGAGCAACCTCTACATGTTGCAGAACCTGGTAAATTTAGGAAAGTAGGTTTCCAGGAATTTAACTTACTAGAACCTTACAGGAGAATAAGTTCTGGAAAAGAGTTTTATTAGCAATAAATGAAGTTTTACCCTCCCTAAAGAGAAGTGTGATGCCCTGCAGCCTTAATCTGCGAGGTAACAGAAGTCTGAACATAAAAACCTGAAAGCAAACATCAAATGTTCAAACATAAAATGTGCTGCGGTAGTTTCCTGGTCAATATCTTCCTCTCTCATGAGAAAATCTGGTCAGTCTCTGTAAACCATCTTCACAAAGAGAACATGCTGAACACACTGCTCTGCAACAAAGAATCAATAGCTGCTCATATGTGCTATAAACCCAACATTATGACTCCACAAGAAGATACATGTAATTTGTGAACCAGTGCTGCTGAGGGAGCCCAGTGGAAATAATTGTGCAGCTGCGCAGGGCAGGAAACCAACTCGTGTGTGCTTATGACCCACAACTGCTGCAAATAGATAAATTACAGACTGAGCAGTACTCTGAGATTAAAATTGCTCTAGAATTGCACTGCATGGTGTCCGTTCAAAAACACATGAGCAGGAAATTACAGGAACAATTACTTTCTCCATGCCGTCGAGGGACTACCAACGGTGCCATACTTTAGTCCTCGATGTAAACCTTTTTTCTTTCCAGATCTACAAAACAAGTTATCCACGTTTTAGTCCGAGCGGCATGATTAGTGCAATTATAGAACTGAACTTTACATTTTGATTTGCTTTATTAGACTGCATCGTAATTAGTGGACTTCTTCCATCTGATATGAGCTTGAGAGGTCAGCAGCCTTCAGCCATTGTTTATATATATATATATATATATATATATATATATATATATATATATATATATATATATATATATATATATATATATGTATATATATATGTATATATATATATATATAGTGTGTGTGTGTGTGTGTGTGTGTGTGTGTGTGTGTGTGTGTGTGTGTGTGTGTGCTGTGATAGATCAGCACACAGTATGGCATAACTGTAAGGCTGAAAAAATATTATACCTTTTAAGATTTTGTACAAACAAAAATCTGAAACATTGCTTTTGCATTTTGCTACAATCAGTGTAGGAGACACAAGCGTTTAAAAACTACATGTTTTCAAAATCATTTATGGTGGGAATCTAACACCTTGAAAGCACCACCACCATGATTAAGCATGATGGTGGCAGTGTCATGCTTTTTGATGATCAGAGTGAATTCTGGGAAACCTTGGGGGGAAAAAACGCAGACGTCTTGAGGCGGGGATGGAGGTTGGAGAACATTTTCTGATCCAGAAACCAGATCTCTGACTGCTCTTCTCCAAGCTGCTTTCCGCTGTTGTTTGACTGGCTATATTATAAAGTGCCTATATTATAAAGGGGCCTCCCATTCATGTCTGAGATAAATTAAAAGACAATTGGTTTAGTTTTTTTTTTTGTTTTCTTTCGTATTTAAAGGGATCGGCAAGTTTACTTTGTAAATATGTAATCCTTGTTGTGTGATGTTTTTGTTACCATAGCACGAACACATCTTAGCAAATACCAAACAATTATCCTTGTTAAAATGATAATATCATCATACATTTTTACTTTCTAACAATGCTTGACCGATCAATGCTTGATTTTTCAATGTTTCACTTTTCAAAGTTACATTTTTCAATCTTTGGTTTTACAACGCCCATTCTCTCTTCCCTATCGCTGCAAGCTGCCACTGTTTTAGCTCCAAACAAATCTAATTGAGCTTAAGCCCCCGTACAACCTTGGGCCGGCCCTGCCCAGCGGTGATTGTAGCTGATGAGTTTGAGTTCAGCGTTCAGGTCAGCGCCATGAAACCCCTCAGGTCGTTTCAAATTAAAAGCATGCGCCTGCAAACAGCGGTGGAAACACTGGAACGTCTTCTATGCGCACACCCAACAGTGCGCTTCGGTAACAGAGAGGCGGTGAAGCTCATCCGCGGCTGGTGATGATGCGTTTATTTTTAAATAGTCTGCACAGATAGAGATGGGATCCATGAGCCGACACCTTGGGTCATGTGACCAGGCAGCGGGCGCACAAAGCGCCGCTTCATAGCCGCTCCTCTCCCAGAGCAGAGCGCACAGCCAGCCTGGCTCTGGCGCTCACGGCGTCTGTCTGAAGGCTCCAAACGGGACAATTCACCTGCAAGCATCCCCTGGACAACAACTACTGCTTATTAACTCTTACTTTTAGGCTCCCCCCTCCCCCTGGAGTTTACACTTTCTGTTCCAGACTTTATATGGATCACTGCGGGATATTCGGAGCGAAGCAATGAAGGTTTGTGTTTTCACAACTTTAAAACATCTATTATTACAAATAATCGTGATTTTCTTGTTTTATGTTTGTTCATGGCCGCATTTAAATTGGGTTTACTCTATAGAAGCACTGTTTCATAATCATTTGGTCTTCTTGAACTTCAGTAGACGTCTTATTTCCACAGAATCATGTAAATATAACTGTAAATTATTATTGTCACGAGTGCTGTCACCAAATGTTAATGGTTCATTGATCGGATATGCTTAATCCCTGAACTGGCCCCATGATGCCCAATTAATCCAGTAATTACTGGGAAAAATCACTTTAATGCTTAATGACCTGCTTTAATTAATAGGGATGCCCCTGTTTTCCTCCATACTTAAAGCTGGGATTTTCCCCCGGGGCTGCACAGGTTCCTCAACTGTTCAGATTCCCATCATTGTCTAAGATACATCTGGGAGTCAGCTGCTTCTGCACAGATTTCCCTAATCTCGCTCTGCAAAACATTTATTTTTTCCTCTTTATTAATCATTTTATGTCTGGAATGTGAAACTAAAATCACTTTAAAGTAGAAATTCCCCGTGCACGGCTGTGTGTTCTTGATGGAAACCAGATATTCCTTTGTTTTCGTAGATGTTCTTTCACCTGCCTCTGATGCTGTTACACAACACGCCTCTTCACTGAGCATCTCCGCAGTCATGAAGTTGGCCGCGCACAGGATGGCAGGCACAGCCATGAGCACGCTCACAACAGGTGTGCGGTACCTGGGCTCCAACGACGCCAGCTACGACGACCCATCCATCGACCCCGGCCCGGCAAAGAGCGGCTTCGGCTTCCAGAAACCTCACCCTGCCTCCGTCGGCGGCTCCTTCCCGGAGCTCGTCCTCGGCAATAAGGAGGTCCTTTACACATCGCTGTCTCCGGTGTTTCCCACCAACATCTCAGACTTTATGCTGGGCAACGCCACCGCCGTGGAGGGCGTGGACGCCACACAGTGTGCGGAGAACTTTGCGGACAACCTGGAGTGCTTCATGATCCTCACCCCTGGTCAGCAGCTTGCTGTTGCCATCTTAGCGCTCACTCTGGGTACCTTCACTGTGCTGGAGAACTTCGTGGTGCTGTGTGTGATCCTCCACTCCCAGACCCTTCGAAACCGGCCGTCTTACCACTTCATCGGCAGCCTGGCCGTGGCCGACCTGATAGGAAGCGTCATTTTCGTCTACAGCTTTTTGGACTTTCACGTTCTCCACCGGAAGGACAGCCCCAACGTTTTCCTCTTCAAGCTGGCCGGAGTCATCGCCTCCTTCACCGCCTCCGTGGGCAGCCTGTTCCTCACCGCTATCGACCGCTACATCTCCATCCACAGGCCCATGGCGTACAAGCGCATCGTGACGAAGACCAAGGCGGTGATTGCCTTCAGCATGATGTGGACCATCTCCATCATCATCTCGCTGCTGCCGCTGCTCGGCTGGAACTGCAGGCGCCTCGCCTCAGTCTGCTCGGACATCTTCCCTCTGATTGATCAGCGGTACCTCATGTTCTGGATCGGGATAACCAGCATCCTGGTGCTGTTCATCATTTACGCCTACATGTTCATCCTCTGGAAGTCCCACCACCACGCTGTCCGCATGCTGAGCCGGACCTCCCAGCGGAGCATCATCGTCTACACCGCAGAAGGGGCCAAAGTGCAGACTGTGAGGCCCGAGCAGGTCCGGATGGACCTCCGTCTGGCTAAAACCCTGGTCATGATCCTGGTGGCCCTCATCATCTGCTGGGGCCCGCTGCTGGCCATCATGGTTTACGACCTCTTCGGAAAGGTGAACGACTTCGTCAAGACCGTGTTCGCCTTCTGCAGCATGCTGTGTCTGCTCAACTCCACTGTGAACCCCGTGATCTACGCCATGAGGAGCAAGGACCTGCGCAGGGCCTTCCGCAGCATCTGCCACATGTGGCGCCGAGAGTCCCAGGCCCTGGACAGCAGCGCAGAGAGCGACTGGAACAGCCGGAGCATGAGAGCCGCCGCCGCCGCAGCAGCAGCAGGCCGGGCGGAGAAGAACAGAGGCAGATGTGAGAAAGCACAAGCAAAAGTAGCTCAGGTTCGAGTTTCTGGAGGCACGGAGAGTTCTACAGCAGAGCCCGTCTGAAGCAGAGTTCTGTACAGCTGTGAAACTGAAAGTGTTGTAAAGTCTCTGACATGTTAGCTTTGTTACTGCAAAATGTGCCAAAATAACTGGAAGACAATAGACCGTAGGATTTTTTTTTCATTCATTATCGATGTGAATTCTTAGAACTGCTCTAGTTAGAAACATCTTGATGAACGGCGTCATCGACTAACGCTTCGCTGCCTTTCAGCCTGTTTACAAGTACAAATCATTTTAGCTCATTATCCTACTTTAGCTGATGTGTTGTATTTCTTTCTTTCAGTTTTGTTACATAAGACTGCAACATTTTAGCGGTGATACGGTTGATATTTAAATGTATTTACATATTTTTTTATATCTTATTTATTTATTCATTCATTTATTTATTCATTTATTTATTTGTTCATTTTCATGATAATGATTTGTTATACTTAAAAAAAAAGGTTTTAATCCTGTACTGCATTACTCTTATGCAACATCTGTTGTGCTACTGTGTCAGTATTTGCCAGGATGTATTCTGTGAAATGTGAATTATATCTATTTTGTCCTATTTTTGTTCAGATGTTGGGCGTCTTTCTAAAATAAACTGAATACCCCGGCTTTATCACTTTCTTTTGATGTTTTGTCAGGAAAAAGCTTTGTTAGCTTTGCCTGTTTAAGGCTGTTTTTGCTACCCTTCAGGTGGGTGTGGCCCACGCTTTACATACCTTAAGGCCATTTTTTATGTTTAAGAGTGTGGGGAGGTTTTAGTTTATTATACGGCTACAAATCACCACAGATATAGATTCAACCAACTTTACAAAAAAGTAAATTCAATCCAAACATGCAGAAAAATCTGTCAGATCCAACTAGATCCATTAATCAAAGCAGTCAAGTTCAGTTAATTATCCTAACTGGTTAGAAAGTTCTCTAAGGAAGTCCAGCAGGTTGCATCGAGTCATTAACTTGCAGCATTCACTCCTCCATGGAGCATAGAGCCACAGTGGACAGTCGTCTGCATTGTTGATGGCTTTGCAGCAATCCCTCATACTGAGCATGCATGAAGCGACAGTGGAGAGGAAAACTCCCCTTTAACGGGGAGGAAAAACCTCCAGCAGAACCAGAACCAGGCTCAGTGTCAACGCTCATCTGCCGCTACAAGGTTAGAAATGTATAAAACACACAGATTTGCCTCATGCATCACATTTGTAACATTCAACCTAACCAAACAGCGAATTCAACATGTGCCATGAAAAGTATCGCCGTGAATGTCCACAGTCACACAGAAGGGCAAGTTAGCTTAACGTGGCTGTCTCTGGATGATGAGAGGAAGTCGGAGTACTCGTAGAAAACTGCACACAGAAAAAGACTCCGGCTGCAAACAAAAATAAAAAGATTTTAAATCTATCTGTGCTGATGGTGGGTTTTTATTTAGGGCTCTCCTTGTGTTAAGACTTTGGAGCCAGAAAATGAAGCTCTCACCAGCCAAGCTGTGGCTGAAGGAATTTAAATCATTTAGAAACTGCATGAATATTTCTTTCTGACTCTACATTTAGAACCGTCAGAAGTTATCCGTTGTAGAAGTAAATTATCAGGTTATTTTCAGGGTAACATTGCCCTCTACTGGACATATTTAGGAAATTCATTTGTTTGACCCAATGGTATTGGGTATGGCGTAATTTACCTAGAATATATATTTAAAGTGTAGTATTTCAGTAATTCAATTAAAAATACTTTTTTTTTTTACTGCAGAGATGGTATATTGTGGCCTACAGAGTCATGAAGGCGGCAGCTGACCTAAAACTTGTGTTGCAGAGTGATTGACAAGGGGAGTAAACTATAAAAGTTTAGTGCAATAGTCATATTCAATAAATTATTGAACGGTTTATTTATTTCAGCAACTCAGTTCACTAAGAGAAATACATTATATAGATTAATAAAGACTGACGATGTTTTAAAACCTTTATTTCTGTTATTTGTGATGTGTTTCATCTACACCTAATAAAACAAGAGTATTGAATCACACATATAAAAAGCAGCGTGCAGAAAAGGGGGTTTAATGAAAAGTGTTTAGTACTGACTTAAATGTTGTTTTTTAAAAAGGATTTTAAATGAGTCGTATAACATGAGTCATATTATTACTCAAGTATCGCTATTCTTACTTGAGTAAAATGTCTCCCTACTCAACCTGACAGTAACTTCATGAAAAAGGAACATATTTGTTTTAACCAAAAATGCACCAGAGACAAAAACCTAGACTTTAAGTTAAAGTGAGACTTCTTGGTACACAAACGTTGTTATTTTAATGTTATTTTGTATCTTCTGAGCTCACTGAGCCATTTGGAGGACACATGAACGTACAGTAAACAGTAGTCACTGGAAGTACTTTGCATTGTTCTAATATACTGTATATACATTAAGTGCTGTAAGTACCAATTTCAGGTTTAATGTTGTGAAATGATTTAGAAGTGTTTCTTCTGCCTGAATGTATTTTGCAGTTATGTTTTTTTTTTTTTGCATGTTGTTTTTCCTTTTTGTCTTTAAAATACCATTTCAAAAAAGTTGAAAAAACAAAACAACTGGACTATTTTCCGAAGTTTGAAGACATTTCGCTTCCCATCCAGAAAGCTTTCTCAATTCAAAATGTCTGGAGTAGTGTTGAGTTCCAAGCTTTATATTATTGCCCAACAAAAGCCTTGTAATGGCTAGATAACATGCAAATTGAACTGAAACAGGTTACCCTCTTAGTAATGGTGAGTCGTTAAAGTAATTGTTGTTCTAATCAATTTCTCATACTCACTAAGGGTGTCCTTCCCAAAATAGCGTGTAATATGCTGGTGATTGTGGTGAAGATTCTCAGTCATCCAGGTCATGGTCTTTAAATTACTAGAATTTGCACATAACCTTATATTTCTGTCTGTCTGATTACATAATTTTTAAATCATCTGTTATGATTAGTTACCCAGTACTTGAGTAGCGTTCTTAGTGAATACTTATTTTTTTAGTCTTTACTTGAGTAATGTATTGGCTAAATAATTTTTATCTTTGAGTAAAAAATATGTAGAAGTATCGCTACTTTTACTTGAGTACAATGTTTTTTTTTTGGCTACTCTACACCCATCGCTGTTTTTTTACGACCCTTTACTCCTTCGCAGCGCATCACTACATAACCCAGAATTCCTCGCTTCCGGTTTTGGCATGTGACGTCAGAAGGCGGAGACGCCGACAGCCTCGCATGAAGAAAAAAAGAAAAACAAGCAGCTAAAGTAGCGTTAGCTCGCCGCGGCGGTACCTCCAGACCAACAGTTGGCCCGCAGCTGGCTGCCCGGCACCACAACTCCTGGGAAACAACCAAACTAAGTCAGCACGGCCTGTCGGACCTGGTTTCACCCTGAAAGGTAAAAAATAACGCGTTTCCATGGAAATGCGGAGCGGAGAGTAGCCTAAGCTAGCGTTAGCTCTGTTTTCTTTTTTCACCGTTGGCTTCCAGGCGAAGCTAGCGGCGCATCGCTGCTGCTTTCCGGGAAAACGACGCTCAGAGTTCGGTTTATTGATCCGAGTCGCGGTGTTAAAATATCCTGCCTCGTTGTTGTTTTTTCCCTGCTGTTATCTGTTTTATCTTTATTTTTAAACCACCCTCTCTTTGACAACTTCCAAGTCATGGCGTGCGGAGCCACCCTGAAGAGAACCATGGATTTCGATCCCCTGATGTGCCCCGCGTCCCCGAAAAGACGGCGCTGCATCCCGGTGGCCCCGTCCGCGTCTTCCCCGCGGAGGTACCTCAGCATGGAGCCCTCGCCGTTCGGAGAGTCGTCGTCGAGACTCAGCGCAGGTAAATGTCGCCGCCGGCGGCCGCACCGGCCTCCCGGACCACAGATGTGGGTCTGGCTCTCTCTGACGAACCCTCTCGTTTGTCTTCGGACCAGAACAAATCCTGAACAACATCAAGCAGGAGTACAAACGTATCCAGAAGAGGAAACATCTGGATGGCGGCTACCAACAACCGGAGTGCTGCTATTCCCCGGAGTCCCCCTCCCAGTTATCCATGAACGTAGCCAGCATGCCAGGTTGGTGGAAGGCAGTCTGGAGAAGTTTCCCCACATGTTAAGCCTTTAAAAACGGGACAGTATTAAACTTTACTGAGATATGGACTAAACCTTATCACCACATATTGTGGTACTATTGCGATAAGGATAAAAGACTATTACCAGCTTCTTGTGGTCTTTTTAGGTAACTTTGTGGCTGTGACTTAATGTCCAGTCCTTTTAAAAACGATATTTAAAAGGTATATAGCCACATAATACGATTAAAAACATTTGATAATGATAAAATGAAGTTATACACACAAAGCCTCCATCCTGATGTTTTGATGGTCTATTTTGGGGATAAATATAGAACCAGCACTGGCGCCATTAGCAGATATAAACAGAGGTGGCGTCATCTAGCGACAGCATCGCAGAACTATCATAATGCTGGTTTGCTTAATTAATAAATTAAACAATGGCCGACTGAGCCTGATCCTCGGCTACGCCTCATAGTAAAGCAGCAGCTCAGCGCGATGAAGACTGTTATTAATTAAATAAAATGATTAGAGCAACTTTAAGAGCCTCATATCAGAACATTTACTAACGTCAGTCAACTGCGTCACATCTGAGCCTCAGCAGGTTTAGCGTCCGCTTCAGTGAACACCAACGTTCAGACTGGATTCCCAGAGACATTCCAGGCTTTTACCTCTTGGAATCATTTATCTGTGCTCTTTTTTTTGCACTGGATCTTGGACCACTCTTCATTGTTTCACCTAGAGATGCTAATAGCCGTTAGCCACTTCCTTGTTTTAACCCCTGCGACGCATATGGAGTACCTCTGTTAAAATCTTAAACATGAAAGTCTTTATTTAATACCAAATTGAGCTAAAAGAAAGCATAAAACACCAAAATAACAACTAGTACACCAGCAGAATGTGATAATCTTTCATAAAGACTTTGTGAGCTGCTGACAAATTAAAAGTCAAATAACGCGGCTATGCACCTTTAATGTAACATTAAAACAAATTTTGAAATACATTGCATAAAGAAATTGGGCTTTTATCACTAAACTGCACACATTAATGGCATTTAAATACATTTTAAATTTACTTTTATTGATGCAGAAACCAAACAGTGGAGAAAATTTTAAAATGCTGGCAGTTTTTGGGATTTTCATAAATAACTAATTGGACTTTGTTTAGATAAACCCCAAATTCTTATCACAATAAGAAATGTTTCACGATAATAAAACAAAATGATAAAGGCCCAGCCCTACTCACATCCTGTTCTGTTTCCATCGGTCAAGCATCCAGTGCTGCGTATTATGGAAGTGTTTCAATATTAGTTATTTTGCTACAATAAACTTTCCTCACTCATCGGCTTGGAGTTTTTCTTTCTGGGAACAGAATGGAAAGTTTGACACGACCCCATGCAGAGAAAGTCTTGATTTTGCTTTGATGTAACTTTAAACATCTTCCTGCCTCTGCCGTTGTTCCAAAAGTGTCCCGTTTTCCTCCCAACAGGGACATCAGGCGGCGTCTCTCCCAGCAGAAAAGAACAGCCGTTGTTCACCCTCAGACAAGTTGGAATGATCTGCGAACGCCTGCTCAAAGAAAGGGAAGACAAGGTGCGGGAGGAGTACGAGGAGACCATGACTTCAAAACTGGCAGGTAGCCACTTTTCCACCGATTCAGCCAACAATGCATTTAATCGTTACATTAAAGTCATTCTGACGAGCCTCCAGGAGATCAGCGGCGTCTCAGAAATCAGGATCAGCAGCTGAAACCTGGACAAAAACCAAATAAAGACATGACGCTTCACTAGCCTCAAATGTTTTAGAGCTTTGCTTTTAATCTGAAAAAGGATGAGTAGTTTAAAAACAGTTAGGGCAACATTTTGAGAATGTACTTCTGTATAAAAATGTAGATGCAACACGTCGTCAGAAAGCTTGACACAGTCCAGATGTTGTTTGATGCGTTAATAAAAAGCCTCCAGCAGCGTTTCCTGATTGGCTGTCGTCTGATTTCCAGAACAATACGACACCTTCGTGAAGTTCACACATGATCAGCTCATGCGACGATTCGGGGAGCAGCCGGCAAGCTGTGAGCTTTTTTTATTTTATTTTCACATTCCTGATCCGCGGGCACCGCCTGCCTCCAAGGTCCGAACTAACAAATCTGGTTTCTGTGTTTCTCTCCAGATGTTTCCTGAGTGTGGCACACAGCGTTTGCAAGAAGACTTCCTCCTGCCGCCGCTGCAAGCCGTCACGTGATACCGAAGAAAAGTTCTCATCCCAAGAGATTTAATTTAGCTAGTTTAAATGAAACTTTTCTGACTGTGCCATATATCCGTCTTTGGGCGAAGGTTGATGTGAAGCGGCCGTCGGCACCCGAGCGCGAGCAACTAGGTGCTTCCTGGTGTAAATTCCTGGAGCCGATCTCTACGAGTGGCCTCTGTTCCCCCGGCTGGACGTGGCGCTGCAGTTATCTCACTTTTTGTATCGATTCCCAGCATTCCAGGCTCTGTTATTTCTGTTACATGTAAATACCAGGAGGTGCTGGAGAGTTTCCCCAAGGTCTGCTGGTCAATCTGAAAGGAAGTGAAACAGGTTGAGTGGTGTGGCTCAGCAGTGCGGTCCCTCATTTATTGCTTTTTAAATTAAACTGAGTTGGTAACTGATTCTTTTCTTTCTTTCCCCCCTTCTTCCTACCAGTGTCTGTATTTATTTTAAATTCTTTCCCATCTGGTATCAGTTTGCAACCAATGTACTTTAGTGGAGAGAAAAATAAATCAAGAGTTGAGAATCTCTTGCTTGTGGAAGTTTGCTGAAAACGTCCAGGGCTGTGAAAAAATTAACTACCCCCCACTTTGATTTGCTTTTTAGTCACTAAATATTTCAGATCAAACATTGATCACTTAGATCCTGTCTGATGGCACGAAGTAGGCCTAAAGGCTTCTGCTTAAAGCTACACAAAAAAGCGTTAGCCACAGCGAGAGGAAACACGCAACATTGCACTGCAAAAACTGAACTAAAATAAGTAACATTTTCTTGGAGTTAGTGCATTTGTCCTTGATTTGAGCAGGTAAATAAGATTATCTGCCAATGGAATGCGTATTTTGACCCCTGAACTAAGATAATTAGATATACTGCACCTGAAATAAAATAGGAAAAACTCATCTATCATAAGTGCAAAAATCTTATTCACCTGCTCAAATCAAGGACAAATACACTCATTTCAAGAAAATTTTACTTTTTAGTTTCAATTTTTCGTGTGATTGAGCTTTCCAAGAGTTCAACAACTCATCCAGGAAGTCACCAGAGCCCCGCAGAACTTGGTTAAGGTCAGAGACCATGATTGAACAGTAAAAATGGGCGAGTCCCAATGCCAGAACCGCTACTGACCCAATAAAAAGACCCGTCCCAGATATACCAGAGAACATCACTGCAAAAACAGAACTAAAAATAAGTAATATTTTCTTAAAAACAGTGTATATCTGTCCTTGATTTGAACAGGTAAATATGATCTGCCAATGGAACAAGACTTTTGCACTTAAAATAGGAACAACTCATCTCCATCCTCTTCAAGTGCAGGATGTCTATCTTATTTTAGGGGTCAAAATACTCATTCCATTGGCAGATAATCTTATTTACCTGCTCAAAATAAAGGAAAAAAACACTAATTTTAAGAACATTTTACTTATTTTTAGATCCGTTTTTGCAGTGATCCTGTGATCTGTTGAGACTAAAGAGGTTTTCTGGATGCTGTACGGCCCATTACATCTAAGAGGACCAAACCACCAGTCAAACATGGAGGAGGAAGTGTGATAGTTTGAGCTGCTTTGATGGATCCATTAAATTTCATGTCATCCTCCCTGGAGGAAGCGCCAACATTTAACACCCGGCAGCAGCTGTGGCTCCAAGTGGGGTGATTATTTCTCCACATTGGTGGGTTTGGATAGCTCTTTTTTTTTTGGTGTCTAGTCAGCTCATCTTTGATGCAAAACATTGTCTAAAAAAGCGAAAAACAAGACATGTATGGGCAAGTCATCGTACTATATAAGTTTACTGTATTTTTAGGACGATACGGCACACCAGATTATAAGGCACATTAAATATTCTTCCCTAGAGAAGATTTTTGCAAATAAAATCAGAATAATTCATCTCCATCTTATTTCAAGTGCAGGATATCTAATCTTAATTTAGGGGTAAAAATACTTATTCCATTGGCAAATAGTCTCATTTAGCTGTTTAAATCAAGAAAAAATTAATCTAATTTTAAGAAAATGTAACATTTAGTTCCCTTTTTGCAGTGTGTCCCTCCACGTCAACACCTCTCTATCCGTCTGTCAGGAGGACAGAGTAGCTGGACTACACTGCCCTGTTTCTAACATAAGGCCAAAATAAACCTAACTTTTATATTTAATTAACTTACTAGGTTTATTGCTGCTAGCGCGTACTCCAGGCTGCCTTACATGAAATTACTTCTAGTTTAGAGATTACAGTCAGGCAGTCTTGTAGACAGCTCAGGGGTCCTACAGTGTACCGTAATACCCTAAATATCCATTGAGTGCATCGGCTTCGTTGCCAACCAAAGTCATACTTACACATTTTAACAGATTTTTAAGCACATTGTACCACATAAAATCAGTCAGTAATCACAACGGTGATCAGATAAGGTGCACCATCAATTTTAGAGAAAATGTCAGGATTTTAAGTGCGCCTTTTAGTATGAAAAATACAGTAATTGAAGCTGAATATTACACTTTAATTGGAACAAAATAAACTTTTAAGGATGTTTTTTTTGGCAACATTGTAACGTGGAAACATCAAAAGTTTGACTTCAAAATAATCAACCACCAATTTTTAAGATTTAAGGATTTGAAGTCTGACAAATAATGTAGATGCTCAGGAAGAGTCTCACAGGAACAAAAATGATTAAAAAAAATAAAAAATACACACAGTTGCTTTTTAATCAGACACAAACTGACCAAACGTCCACGAGAACAAAAAGGAGCAGAGTTTCTCCTCCGCTGGATCAGCAGCCTCCCCAGGTGAGTCGGGCCACGTGATCCGTCTTCTTCCTGGTCGCCTTGATGAAGCCCAGGAACTCCAGCTCTGAAACGGCACGGATGAAACGGGCGCTGGAGGACGGGTTCAGGAATCAACACCTGGGACCGGATTTCACCTCAGCTGTCAAAAAGCTGCGACATTTTCCACACGGGTTCCACCCTGGACAGGTCGCCAGACAATCCCAGGACAACAGAGACACACAGAGACCAATTAAGCCAACCAGCTCAGCAGACTGGCAGGCCAAGTCTCTTTGATACGGCGGGGACCCGGGTACTAAACCCAGTTTCATTCACCAGGAGGACCCGAATAATTTTTAATTCATAAAGTTGCAGCAAGAAAGGATAAAAAAATTAGATAATTTGTATCATTTTACAAAAAGATACTGTTTGACTTCATCCACTTTTCCGAAGCCATCCGAGTCTGGATCGCCGTCCTCGGCTGCAGACACCACGGTGGAGTAGGCCTGCAGAAGAAGAAGAAGAACACAACGGATCCGGGTCAACCCGAGTGGATCAGTCGCAGAGAGCGGGTCGTGGTCCGGCTGCTAACTCACTTCCAGCCAGTCGTAGAGGTTGATCAGCCTGCCACACTCCAGGTGCAGCTTGTAGGCGATGCAGATGTCTGGAGCGGCATTGGACACCGTCCCGTCCTCCGCCTTCAGGCTGTCGTTCTGGGGGAACAAACCCAAAAGAGGAAATACAGACTACTTTATGAGAGACACCTCAGATTTCAGAGTTTTTTTTTTTTTTTTTGTTTCCCCTACTTGTCCCATCCAAAAAGTCCTTTACAAGACAAGTCAGGTCTAGCCATAAAAACCTTGCATCTCTGCAGAATTTCTGCAATAAAGACTAGAGCTGGCCGATAATTCAATAATATACATTGATCAATAGACGTATATCTATGATAAAAACAAAGTGTCAATAAAAAGTTCAATAGTTCAACAGTTTCCTTTCCTTTGGCATTCTAGCCATGTAGGTTAATATTACATCCTCTCAGCCAATCACAATGCAGACCCAGGAAGCTCCGCCCCATTCAACGATTTCAGAGAGCACATGAGTTTTTATTTTTTATTTTTTTTAAACTTGGTAAAAAGTTGGTTGAATAAAGGAGTTGAGTAGGTTGCTTAAGCAACAGCATAAAAAGTCAAGGGCAGCATTAAAATCCATGTTCTAAGCCCAACCCTAAAGTAAGAACTTCATCGTACTATATAGATTAATTTAACATATTTTTCAGACCATACAGCACACCAGATTATAAGGTGCATTAATTAATAATAATTATCGATATCAATCAAGATTTCTATTTTAAATCGATTTATTTTCTTTCTATATTGTCCAGCCCTGATAAAGACTTTTTTTTTTTTTAAATGACCACTGGTGTGTTAGATTTTCTTTAATTATTCAGCCTTTTTGTGAGAAAGTTGTCTAAATAATCAAAGAAAAAAAAGAAAAAAAAGAAAAAATAACCCAAACCCTGAAACTTGAATGTGCAGCAGTCTCTTTATCATTTTCCTGACCGGGTCAGAACCAGGACAGATCGGCCCTTCAGGTTCTGTTACGATAGATTGTTTTCCTCTTTTATTAGCTTATGGATTTAATGTAAAAATATTTATCATAATTGCTCTTTTGCTTAATTAAAAAAGTAATAGATAATTCTTAATACTTTAAAATAAAAAGCACAGCAACTAAAGTTGAAGTTAATATAATTACTGGGCAGCTTTGGAAGGAGGAACGGCTCATCTGACTCTCTCTCGTTCTCATTTGATTGTTTTACCGGCTAAAAACATTTAATATACTCAGTTTTTATAGTTACTCTTACATTGTCTATCAAATGAATTACTTCAGGTTTAAGGACTGCAGGATTTTTATTATTTTAACTATATTTTTTGCCCTACTTCTACTTCCATGATGAACAAAAGCAAGACATTAGCATTATACTAAGACTTTAACCGACAGAACAAGGTTTTTGTTGGCTGGAGGGAATTATTGAGATCAACGTAGGCTCTGGAAATTAAACAGCTCTACAACAAACTTTGTTTCACTCGACGTGTCAAACAAGCAACGCACAAACGAAGACACTCTGGACCTGATTATCAGCAAGGGTGTCAATATTTCCAACGTCTCTGTAACTGATGACGTCCTGTCGGATCATTTCTCCGTTATCTCTGAAAGTACGATCTCCGTCGACTCACTCTTATAACAAAACGTTCTTTTACAGACAGAACAGCTGAAACCTTCAGTCAAACCTCCTCCTCTACCTCATTTCAGCACAAAAACACAATAGATGAGTTAGTAGATCATTTCTATTAAAGTGAATGTCGTCTCTGAGAGGAAGAAACCTCCGTGGAGAAATGCCCCATCAGGGAGATGGGAAAGATAACTTTGTCCTAGGGCTGAATGGCGTAAAACTCGACTTCACGTTTATTATAAACTCTAAAAAGAGGCTGAAAAGCTATCACTCATCACCAAAACATGCAAGAGAAACCTTCTTTGCAGAAATCATCAACAAAAATACTTGTGCTTTATCTGCCAGACTCAGTTAACTAATTTAAAAACTATATTTACATGACGAGGCAGTAGCTGTGGTGTGCCTGTGAGACAGCGCTGAGGGAAGCGGGAACGGTCGCAGCAGCACTCCAGAACTACTGGTGCTTCCAGTAAAGTCGCCGTTAAAACAAAAAAAAAAGTCGCTTTTTGAAAGAAAGTCACTAGAAGGGTCTGAAGAGTCCCTAAATAAAGCAACAAAAACTTTAACTGGACAACACAGGGCTGTAGTTTCTAGTTTTTCTTCCCTCCTGAGAGCAGCTCAGTAGCTACTAGCTGCTTCACAGCCAGACAGGAAGCAGCAGGCTGTGCTGGTTCTTCAAAATAAAGTACATTTTAGCGTTTCGTTTAGCACTACTATAAGTGCGCAAATATAGGTTACATATAATATAGGGTAAATATATTTCTATGCTTTACATGTTTTATCATATATTTAAAAAAAACATCATTCTGAAGGGGTGGCGGCTTTAATGTTGCTGTGTCGGTGCATTAAGATCAATCACAGGTAGAGGAAACCCTGCCTTCCACTGGAGCTTCAGAGATAGACTGTTAAATACTTCTGTTAGTTTATAAAAATCACTGAAGATCGTCTGGTTCTGGTTTATTCTGCAGAACCAGAACCAAACATGTCGAAGTGGTATTTGGTTCCTATGCTCCACAAATCTGGAACAAACTCACAGAAAACTGTAAATCAGCAGAAACTCTGAGTTCCTTTAAATCCAGACTGAAAACTCGCCTTTTTAGTTTTGCTTTCAGCCATAATAGCAGGAACATTGACCAACATGTTTGAGGTTTTCACCTGATAAAATTAAATGTTGGTTTCTGGCCTCACAACCAGTGACTGTTTTGATATTTTTATGTTTTCATGATGCAAAGCACTTTGAACCACCTTGCAGCTGAAATGTGCTACAAAACTAAGCTGGACTTTATAAAGAGAATTCTTGCATTATTTGTAATTAAAAGGGTCAAGAATTCATCCTTTGAGGTAAAGAAGCTGATTTTAGAAAATAAAAAAAACTTATTGGAAATCAGCCACCACACATTTCCACTGCTGCTGTGACGCTTTATCTCTGGTGGTGAAGAATCTTCAAGAATCTTTATTTTCATTATGTGTTTATCATAATTATTTTATTTTTTAAATGGAGACGTTTGTGAAAATGGAAGACCTCTTTGCCATTACCCTAATCTTTGGCTCAGATTCGGCTGCTCCAAACTTTGACATAATCCCTAATCAGAAGAAACCTGCTGGTAAAATTAAGAGAGATTAAACTGAAATCTGCCAGGAGTATGAATATTGTTTGTTTTAACTATAGATGAGCAACACTGAAAACTCCACCTTCACGAAAAACTATCGTTTTATTCACATTTTAAGGCAATGGGCGGACAAAACAAACAGTACTTCCTGTTTATTAGTTAAAGGTGCTACCTGGATGTAGTTGTAGGGCCTGCCGAGCGCCGCCTGAATGGAGGTACGAGGCGTGGCGTTGAGGTGGCGCCTCACGGTGGCCGACGAACTGTAGTAGCACACCTCATACAGAGGCTTGGACTCTGGCGGCGACAGGTGATTCCTGAATGATCAAACAAATTAGCCGTTTTTTAGTGCGTCTGGTTACATTTTGGCATCTCCGTCAACTTGGCGAAGCCCAAAGCTACTTTAGTTTTTTTCTTACTTCACTAAACTGTCAATAAACTCCACGGCTTCGTTCCTGAGAAGCTCGAAGGGACTCCTCCTCTTGGACCTGCGGGACTCGTTCATCTCCAGCAGCGTCTACAAACAGGAAGCCGACAGCTGAGTCTCGGCTTGATGAGAGAAAACCGAGCATCCGACCTTTTTTCGGTGCACGAAGGGTGCAGCTACCTTCTGCAGCTGGAACAGGTCCGTCTTCTTCTGGAGATCTTTCACTGGAGAGGTGAGGTTGTCCTCCTCGCCGGGGGCCGCCACTTCTGCAGCAGCTGCTCCAAGAACGACAAAACTAAAGCTCACTTTAAAAAGCTCATTTGATTTTTTAGGAGACGAGCGTCAGAGACAGCAGAAGCAGAAAAATAAAAACCGGCTTTAAAATTAAAAACATGTTGAATATTTTCACCGTCCAGCTGCTTAAATTTGGCCAGCAGTTCCTCCAGCTGGACCCGAGCATTCTTCATCTGCTTGGACTTGACAGGCTGCAGAACCTCGGCGCACTTCTGAAGCAACGAGATCAGCTCATCCTTCGCCAGCATCCTGAGGAAGACCACCGTGGTTAGAACGAGTTCTGCACGACATAACGCCAACGTATCATCATCTCAGTGTCGGTGTGTCTAATGTTGACGTTGGTAACAACCGATGGGGGAGCGATCAGCGTGGGCTCATGTACTCCAAGTGTTACCAGCTTGACTTTTCACAGAGCGCTGCACACAAGCGTATTGATGGAAATTTAAAATTCTTCTTTTAACGTATAAAGCCCTTAATAATCAAGCTCCATCATATATCAGAGCTCTGATTACCCCGTATGTTCCTAATAGAGCACTTCGCTCTCAGACTGCAGGTCTGCTGGTGGTTCCTAGAGTCTCTAAAAGTAGAATGGGAGGCAGATCCTTTAGCTATCAGGCTCCTCTCCTGTGGAACCAACTCCCAGTTTTGGTCCGTGAGGCAGACACCCCGTCTACTTTTAAGACTAATCTTAAAACTTTCCTTTTTCACAAAGCTTCTAGTTAGAGTGGCTCATGTTACCCTGAGCTACCTCTGTAGTTGCCCAGGCGAAGGAGTAAGTGCTGAACCCATACAGTACACACTTTTATTTGGGATATATTTCAGTACAAAAACTTTTTTTTTTGTTGACATCCCAAAAAAAAAAAATTAACAGAAATAAACCTTTAATATACAATAATCTGTAAAATATGAATGCCCTTGTATTATTGAATATGGCACCATCTAGTGGTAGAGATAGAGATGAACCAAAACTGCAGATGTGTCGCCTACAGGAGAATAACAGAATCAAACTAAATCTAGGAAACGTTTCCCCGCTTGCTTCCAGCTAGCCGAGCGCTGGAGGCTTACCCTAAGAGCTTCATGGCTGACTGGTAGTCCTCGCTCTCCCACACGTTCTTCTCCAGACATATCAAATGGAGCTCTCTGATCTGAAACACAGCAACACAACATGGAGACAAAGGGGACTCCCACACACCGTCGCCGGCAGGACGTCTGGGAACCAAACAGCAGCTGAGATGCAGCCTGAGGAGGGGGGGGGGGGGATACTTGCCTGTTTGCCCAGAGGGTAACGCGGTAACGAGGAGGTCAGGGTGTGCAGACAGCGCAGGATGGGATAGTAGTTCTTGTGGTATTTATGAAGATCCTTAAGCAGTTTCTGACACACATCCTTAAAACCAAAACAAAAAGGTGTTAAAAAAAAAACTGTTTTAGCAACAATTAACCTCTGGTTTTCATACAGAGACATCTCACCTTCAACTGAGCGTCGTCTGTCATCAAAGCGTCCCGTTCCTCCTCCTCCTCCTGTAGAAACCTACAACATCCAATCATAGAAGAGCGTCGTTAACGAGCGCGGCCGTCTCTGGTAACCCTGGTAACGAAACGCCTTCCTGACCTGCTGAATGACGGCAGCCGCCTGATGCGCTGCAGGTCGTCTGGACCGAGCTGCCGCGCGTGAAGCTGAGCCGCCTTCTTCCTGCAGCACAGCGAGCTGAGAGGCTGCGAGTGAAAGTGCTCCAGCAGGGCCAGCTGCAGGAAGCAGGGGGGGGGGGGGGATCCAGAGGTTCAGGCCGCTATGTTTGCACGTCTGAATGTTTAAGGGAGCGACTGGAACCGTGAGCTCCTTACCTGCAGACCCTTTATGAAGTTTCTGACCGAGAAGTCGTGGTACAGGAAGATGCTCACCAGCACCTGCATCACCCTGCCGCTGAGCTTGAAGGGGAAGCTGGACGTCAGGATCAGCTGCAAGGAGACGGGACAAGACGGAAACTCATGGGACGAATCTGAAGGCAAACCAACAACCACTCCACAAATCTGGCTTTAATGAAGAAATCCTGTAAGTAAAACGCGACGTGTGGCAGAAAGCCGACACTCCACCCACATGGTTAAAACATCATGCTGTGGAGATGCTTCCCCTCTGAAGGGAATGTGGGTGGAGCCAAACCCGTAGAGACTGAGGCGGAGGTCCACCTTCCAGCTGGCAGGGTTCCCACACCTTGGTGAACATCAAATTCAAGGACCTTTCAAGGACTTTCCAGGACCAATTCCCTCAAATTCAAGGACCACATGTGGCGGCATTTACCTACTGCGACCGCTGAATAGGTTATCATATTTTAATACAATGCAAATTCAATAAAAGACTAAACGGCATAGAAGTTGTTGGGTCAGAAGCAATGCAAGAAAGTGGACTTAATTTATAGCCTACGTTGATATTGATCATATTTATAGCCTACATTTATATCCACAGTACATGGCTATGCCATACTACATTACATATAAGATGTACATTAGTCTACCGTTTCATGGAGTTTTATGGAAAAAAGTGCAGCATTGAGATGTTCAGAATTATATCAATTTGTTTCACTTACTTTCATCTTTGATTAAGCTAGTTTTTGACTTCTGTTTAAAGTGCCACGGTTGCCAGAAAGCTGCTCAGAGATACATTTAAATCATTTTCAGGCTTTTGTTACCTTTGTTAAAGACACAATTTCAGTGCATTTTACTAACCCTCCTCCTTTACCCGGGTTTGAGACGGACAAAATGAACCATAAAGAGACACTATGGCGGAGTTACACATTTTTTCTTTTCAACTTTTTTTTTTAACATTTTCTTTTTTCTCCTGTGGTCCACTAAGGAGCCTACAAAATATGAACATGTGGCTGTGTGAATCAAGTGCCGTTATTTATTTAACATAAAATATTTCAAATTCAGTTATTTATGATCAACCTGCGCCGTCAATCCTGGCTCATGCGCGCTTCATTTTCAATCTGGCGCTGAGGGTAAACATGCTGTGGCTCTGACTGCAGCGCTGAGAGGGACTCCTGCGGTAGCGGGAGAACGGGGGGAGGCGCCCCACGGCAGCACCTGCCGCTGGAGGACAAGAGTATGAACGATGCTTTCACGTAAGAGTCTCCAAAAGTCGCTAGATTTGTCGGTAGTCGCTTTTTTGAAAAAGAGTCGCTGGAGGGGTCTGAAAAGTCGCTAAATATAGCGACAAAGTCGCTGAGTTGGCAACACTGCGTGAATGTAACCTATTGAACGCACGTAGGTCTAAACCGTAGCCTACCAACTAACGAAGAAGAGCGAACGTACTTTTGCAAATTAAAAGTCTGCGGAATCAACATAATTTTAAAAGATTGTGTGGTAGTAAAATAATGACACGAGTCGTCATCCGTGTGAACTTTCAACCCCACAAAAAAAATTCAAGGACTTTCAAGGACCTTGAATTTATTTTTTCAGATTCACAAACTTTCAAGGATTTCAAGGACCCGTGGGAACCCTGAGCTGCACAACGAGCCCTAAAGGCCAGAGCTACACGTGACGGTTTGGATTAAAGCTTATTCATGAGTTAGAACGTCCTAGTCAAAGTCCAGGCTGTGATCTGGCTGAGAATCTGAGGTAAAAAAATCAGACGTTCAGACGCTCCGCAGCCAGCCCTACCTTGTCGATGACGGTGGTGAGGTGCTGGGTGCAGGACAGCGACTGGAAGAGCTCGATGCAGAGCAGCGAGGACACGGAGTTGGGCAGCATGTGGCGGATGGTGCTGGGCGCCGTGGCGATCCCAAAGATGAACATCAGCGGGAGACGCTGGACGTACCGGCTGCGGGACAGAAACGACAGAGATGCGTTTTCCTCCCGCTGGGACGGAGACGCAGAGTCGCACCTTAATCCATCAGTCCCCCCCGCCCCCCAAACTACCTGCAGATGAGGATGAAGTCCTGCAGGACTCTTGGGTTGAACGCCTCCAAGTCTTTGAAAATGATCACAACAGGAGGCTGACGATGCTGCTCGTCTACGGCGGCGCTGCTGCGTTTCTTCCCGGGGGTGCCGCCGCTGGAATTCTGTCAGAGGCAAAGAGACGAGCCGATATTTACCAGAGGAGCGCCGTGGAGTCAGGATCGGCCGTCTGAATGAACGCCGGGGGGGCCTCACCTTTGTTTTTGAGATGTACCAATCACAGAGAGCCTGCAGAGAACAGAGCACGCTGTGGTGGCGCCGAGAGCCGGTCTGCTGAATCTCCTCCTCCTCTTCATCATCGTCGTCGTCCACCACAGTCCCCATCACTCTCTCGAGGACCCTTTTCATCAGCTGCTTCAGAGCTGCAACGACCAACCAGAACAGACCTAAAATGTGCAGATCTGTGCCGTAGAATTCAAAGAAACCGGCCAGATTAAGAGTTTTAAGCCGTTACCTCCACACTCCTTTGCCTGTAGGGAAGCAACGTGAGGCGTGACTGAATCCCGCAGCAGCTCAGACAGACTCTGGAAGGTCAGGTCATGGTCCGGGACGTTCACACCTGCAGAGAACGCACTCTGGAGTAACCTGGGACCAGACGGGACGAGCGCACCAAACCGCAGCTGATGAACGGCCGCTTACCCAGAACGAGCGCCGCCGTGGGGATCTCACTGGCCCTCATCTGTGACGCCCAGTCGCTGTGCTGACGGCTGGAGGAGCACTTCCTGGTGAACTCCAGCAAGCTGTCCAAAATGTTCCTGTGGAGCTCGTCCTGCAGAGCCTGGAACAGAACCACAGCGGGACGAAGAGGACACGTTCAAAAGAAGATCGCTCCTATAACGTTCTCAAGTTAAAACTATCGGGATGCACCGATATGAAAATCCAGGCCGATATCGATAACAGATATTAAAAATGCTGTCATGTCCGATAACCAATGTGTGTGTTTCTGCACACACGTACATTTCTGTGTTTGTCAAATGTAGTACTGACTGAAAACTTTGCTAACTGAATTTCTGAATATTGGTTATAGTCTAGATCAGGAGCGTCAAACTCGTTTCTATATGGGCCCACTTTGGCGTCGTGATGTCATCAAAAAGGGCCTGTTGCACCTGAATAGATGATACTTTTAATTTCATTTGACATAGAAGATAGGGCTGGACGATATAGAAAAAAAAAAGCATATCGATAAAATAGAAAAACTGATCGATATCGATAATTATCAAAAAAAAATTCTAAATATACATTTTAAGTGCAGTCCTGGCCATTTTATGCTGTTGCTTGATGACCTACTTTAAAATGAATTGATTCAAACAACCGTTTATTCAACCAACGTTTTACAAAAACTGTATTAAAAAGTTTTTATTGACCCCTGTTTTTTGTATTGAACCATAAGTCTATTGATCGATACATATCGTTATTGAATTATCGTCCAGCCCTAATAGAAGTACAAATAAATAAATAAATAAATACCATAGTAACATAAAAGTAGCACTGAGACACCCAGTTTATACAGTTTATCTTAAAAAAAAAAAGTTGATATTGTGGTGAATTACTCTTTAAACTCATCATTCTGCATCACTTTTTCTCTTGTTGGACATTTCTGGGTTGTTTTAGTGTGTTGTGGAAAAACTGACATCTAGTGGTAGGATGCTGTTACTACACAGTTAAAAATAATCAACGTTTGCTACAGGAGGCTCAGTTTTAGCCACTTTATACAATTTAAAAGTATATATGCCTCTACTTTATGACATGATATGCCTTTTTGGCTCTCGAGGGCCGGATAAATTGCCTTGACGGGTCGGAATCGGCCCGCGGGCCTTGAGTTTGAAGCATGGTTTTTAGCCTTACAGCTATTTTATCTCGGATTCGTATAAAAACCTCACAATCCTGGCTGCGACGCATCATTTTTACCGACAAAAACTACATGACCAACCCCCTCCCCCTCTTGAAACACGGGCACAAAGTTAAGAGGGAAATAAACATCAGTTGTTGATATTGGCCCAGTTTTACTCATCGGACAATACCGACGTTAATGACGATATATCATGTGTCCTCAGTTAAAAACGCCAAACAATGTCCAGCTGGAAGCTGATCCTCCAACTGTATTTAGCTCCATCCACTACGACCAACCCCCCGGTCTCTGTGGAAGGAAAGTGTTCCCACAGCATGATGCTGCCACCGCCATGCCCCACCCAGAGGATCGTTTGTTCAGGGCGAGACTCTTATCTGACCGGGGAATCTTCTTCTGGTGTTTGTTGTGAGCTCTGCGTGGCTAACAGGACTTTTTCATGCCATCTTTCAACAAGTTTCCTTCACATAAACTCTTCCATAAAGTCCTGTCAACCAATCATCCAAACTATTCCAGAGCAGCCATTTATACTGAGACTTAATTAAACACAGGCGGACTCCGTTTACTTATTAGGGGATTTAGTAAGGCAACTGGAATGTATTTGGGGGCATACGAGTATAGAGGGCTGGATGTAAACGTGCATCGCTCTTGAGATTTTTATTTGGAAATCTTTTTATAAAACCCAGACGTCTTTTTTTTCCCACTTTCCAAACATCGTGTTGTTCTTATAACCAGTAATGCGTCCTCACCTCAGTTTCCGTTTTGATTTGGTTCCACAGATCCAAGCAGAGCTTGAAGCGCATCTCACTGCTTTCAGCGCCTTCACAGCCATGGCTGAAATAACTCTCTGCAGAAATTATTTAGGATCAGACAAAAAAAAAAAACATCAGTACAAGTGTTGGATCAGCGGTGTAAAATCCCAGAATGATTATGACAAAATTAGTTTCGTAGTTTTCCACCTGCTCAACAACAAGCTAAGAAATATTCAAATCAAATAAAGTTGTAGTCAGATTATTTTTTGTGGGAAGCAAAATGTAAATAATTCAAGATCTGAAATTTAAAAAGTTTAAATTTTGTCTAATAATGAAAAACAGATGCATTCAGCATGCATATCATTCAAAGATGCTCAACTAAAACAGACTAAGATTTTGATTTGCAGCTGAATTTTAGATTAATTAAAAATAAATAAACAAAAACCTCAGGCATCAACTACTTAAAAAAAAGATGTTTTTTTTTCAAATGGCCCCTGGCCCTCACTTTGGACACCCCTGTGCTGGAAAACAAACTCATGTCTCACCCAGATTAGGACTCTTCTTCTGCTTTTTCCTTTCGCTGGGTTTAAATACGAAGCAGCCCTTAGTGGAGAACAGGTCATAAAAACCACGTCAGTTTACAACAAACATGCATCAATAAACGTCTCACTGATCTGGATTCGGCGAAATTGTTGTTAAATGGGATGAAAGTTGTTACCCTGGAGAAGGAAGACGTCGCCATTGCTGAACAAACCTGCAGCTGGACGCGCTCTTGTTAGCCACTTAGCGAGCTACTCAGACTGTTTTTTAAACCTCCGGCAGCTTCAGGTGACGTAGCATCGTTTTTCCCGCCAATATGACGCAGATGAAAGGCGTCGGTGTTTAAGGTCTGTCCTGAATCCGCGTGTGTTGCCTATAGACATTATATACGGTGTTGCCCGTATAGCCCAAGAAAAGTGGTCACTTTTTGTCAAAATGGCTGATCATAAATCTGAAGATGACGTGACCGTTTCAGAAAATGTGGTAGATGAGGCACAAATGGAGAAAATCACAAACACACAGAAGCCGGACTGCACGTCGCCGTAGAAACGATTCATAGGCCGCCATATTGGGAGTGGCAAATTCTCTTAATGATCAACTAAGATAATTTTAGTAAATATATATATATATATATATATATATATATATATATATATATATATATATATATATAGCTGTTCCTGTGCAATCATTGATATTGCACCTTTTCTCACATCATTGTATAAAAATGCTATCTTTTCTCTATTTAACTTATTTTTTTAAAAACCTTAATAGGCCAACAACTGCAATCCTTACTCTGGCTGCATCTTTCCACTCTTATTCTAGCCATTCTAATAAGTTCATTCTCATGTTACATTACAACTACATTTAGGTTAGACTAGGTTGTTTCTTCATTACTGATTTAGTGTGAAACTGTTTTTGCTACCGTCGCGCCCATTGTGATACAACAACGTAGTTTCTTATATTTTTGTATTTTTATAGGGAAAGGCAAATCTTAAATTTTATTTTGTGTACATTTACTATTAGTAATATATTTCTTAAGTGTGGTAATTTCATGTAAAACAACACCCTTCTTACCTGATCTTTAATCATATTGCCACCACACTAGGGAGTAAATAATAGGTTAAATTAAAAATATCTTTGCCCATATAAACATAATCTCAAATCTTTGTAGCTTTAATAACTTTGGCTCTTTAAAAATGAATTGGGTTTTTATTTTTGACCTAACAACTTGTCAAAACCCTTACTTAAATTAACCTTTGAAATCATAGTAATTGGGATTCATACCTCATTAATTAACTTGTGCTTTTATTTCTGGTATTTCCCCTATAGTTATTTCCCTAAAAGTATTCACTTTTGCATCAACACCATGTATATATTTTTTTGCATGCCTATAGTATTGTAGTGTAGCACTCAGTGAAAGGGTGCGTAAAGTGCATTTTTGGTACTTCATTCCCATTACACTGGCGAGTGTTGACTAAGTGGTTAGTGGAGGCTCCCTGGTTCAAAACCCAGACTGTCACTCTGGGTCCATGCTCCCGTTTCATTGGTCAAATTTCAAATGATTATTAATATTATAATTACAATATCGCCTTGAAAATGTTTCTACAACTTTGCGATTTTCAATTAAAACAAGAAGAGTGGACACATCTACCAGATCACAGTAAAATTAAATCCACAAAAACATTTTGCCATCTTGACACAGAGACTGTAACTCATAAGTATTTTAAAATTTCACCCTTAAATATAATGCATACTGTTTCTGTATTCATAATATAAAAAAGGACCAGTCCCTCAACACGTAAAGTCAAGACATTAGTATCTTACAGGCCTCTCAAATTTAATCAGAACCATAACTGAGCCACGTTCTAGTGTTTACAGATCAAGCAGACCATTTTATAAACCAATCTAAACGATAAAGGAAAAATATCAGATCTCCAGACAGTGTTTTACAAAAAAAAAAAAAAAAAAAGACCCAGTAACATTTTATTGAACACTTTGTGGAAGACATGTAAATATTACAGATAGGTCTACTAGTGTTGAAAAAGGATGAAATAAATACAAACAGAACTTGAAATCCCATAGGGATATATTAAAAACATTGTTTTCTTTAAAAGTGTCCATTTAGCAAAAAGAAAAAAAAAAAAAGAAACATCTTCAGTACTAAGCATAAATACAAACATGATTCTAAAATCTATGCCCTATAGATTACCTGGTTATTATAACTAACATACATATTTAAAATCATCCGAGACATTATTTAATGAAGTATAAAATAGGCCATTTCATCGTCACCTGTGGTAATGACTGTTAACAGTTGGAAATCTGATGCTTTATGAAACAAAACCATTCTGCAGCATAACATCTCAAATCCTGAGTAATATTGAGTTAAAAACCAAACACTGGGCTATGACCTGCTGAGAAGCCACTTCTTAATAATAACCATCGGCTTCATATATTGTAACTGCTTGAGCACGGACTCCGCCCCTTCCGAAAACGTTTTATCCATAACAATTTTTACATTACTCGCCGACTTAAGATTTAGCGGATTTCTGAAGTCCACCACGTCGCTGCCGTTCGTCAGCTCGTTAACCTTCTTGCTCCTGAACGCGGCTTTCCGTTTGAGCGTCTGCTTCCGTTTGGGCGGCACGTCCGCGCCGGGGTTCTCGTTCAGTTTGCGCTTGCACGCGTTCGTGTTCGTCGTCTCCGTGGTCTCCAGAAACTTGAGGAAGGAGTCCTCCAGCCCTAGAGGCTTGAACGGCTCCGCGGGGGCCCCGTCCTCCCGTTGCTCCGGGGGCGTCGGGGTCCCGGGATTCGAGTTCTCGGTGGAGCTGCTAACAGTCAGGCGGTTCCTCAGGGTCTGGATCCTCTGTGGACAGGCTGGTGTCGGGTGGGGAGGCTTTCTGGGACGCCCTCTTTTAACGCCTCCTTGTGCCGCGCTGGAAGCTTGAGATTCTGCGGTTACGTCGGCGGGGATCTTGCTTTCTTCTTCTGGTGTTTTCTCCTCCTCATCCTCCTCCTCTTCTTCCTCTTCTTCCTCCTCCTCCACCGCCAGCTCCCCCTCCTCCTCGGTTTTCTGCTCGGCGGGCTTCTCCCCTTCGTCCGGCTCCGTCTCGGAGGAGCTGGACGCGCCCTCCGACTTGCCCGCGTCTCTGAATCTGGAGCGCGAGCACTTCTTGCAGAAGATGAACTGACTCCTCTGGTCCTCGATGTATCGCTCCGTGAGACCGTGAGTGGCGTAGTGCTTGAATATGCTCCGCTCCGCCCGCTCCACGGCGTCGCAGCCGATGATCATGCACGGGTACTGCAGGGCGGACTTCTTGGTGCACATGGCCGACGCCTCTTCGTGGGACTTTAGCGTAGGCTTCCCAAAGCTGGTCCAGTGTTCGATGGCCTTCCCGTCTTTCTTCTTAGTGTTCTTCTTCTTCACCTTGAACTTGCTCTCCACGTTTTCCTTCCCGTTGTTGACGCCCGGAAAGAGCCCGATCGATTTGGTCCGTCGGCCGTCCGTCGACTTGGGGTCGTAGACGTAGTCGTGCTTCTTGATCAGGTGACGCAGCAGGTTGGACTTTGTAGTGTAGACGCGGTCGCAGCCGTCGTACTCGCACCGGAACGTCGGGTCCACCGAGCCCCGCTCGGAAACGGCGATCTCCTTGTGGTAGTTCTTGATGTGCTCGATGTACTTCTCCACGGAGTCGAAGGGGAGCGCGCACTCGGGCCGGTCGCAGCTGAACGTGCCCAGGGCCATGCTGGCCAACATGGCGGTGGCTTTGTCGCAGGTGAACTTGTGCAGCAGGAGGTAATGCTGCACCAGCCGCGTGATTCCCATGAACACCCTGGAGCAGTTCCTCACCTGACACCTGACCTCCTCGTCTGTCCCGACGTTCTGACTGAGCTCCGGCTCCGCCTCCGGCACGTCTTCCTGGGCCTCGGGCTCGGCTTTGGCGGGGGGAAGCGACGCCTGGTGCATGGCCCTGTAGTGGAGGATCAGGTTCTGCTGGATGGTGAACGCCGCGGTGCACCCCTCGTGAACGCAGCGGTACGGTCTGTACGGACTGAAGGCGTTGTCCGCCGTCTCGCACAATTTGAGGCTCAGCCGCTTCGGGGCTTTCTCCTTCCTCTCCTCCTTCGTCGGCGTGCTTTTGGAGCTGCTCGGCTTCTCGGGGGAAGCGCAGGCGGAGGCGCCGGGGGTCTGCGGCTCTCTCGCTACGTTCTGAAACGGCTCGGGTCTTTCTTGGTGCACGTCTGCCTTGGTTACCGGACTCCGTTTCTCTTTCACGCAGGAATTCACTTTCTTTTTCGGACTCCTGTGCACGACAGCTGCTTTGGGGCGCTCTGGGGTCAGTTTAGGAGCCGGGGGCGGTGCCGCGGCCGCCGGCGGCCTTTCATTCAGGTAGTTTGTGGGCGACGGCAGCCGTGTAACAGTCAGTACCTCAGGTGTCGGAGCCTGATTCGCTGCCTCTCCCGGAGCGACTTCAGGAACCTGTGGAGGAGCGGCGGCGTCGGGTTGAGGAGCTATCGCAATGTCGACTGGTTCTTGTTTTAAAATAGGCATCAGAGGTGCGGATCCCGCGGCGGGGGGGTTGGGGCCGCGCTCGCTGTTGGGCTGACTGCCGAGCGCGGCGTCCTTGTTGAGCCTGAAGGCGCGGCGGTTCCGCGCGCTGATCTTCAGCTTCTGCATCTCCGCCTTGGACAGCCGGTGGACCTTCTCGTAGTGGATCCTCAGGCCCGTGGTTCTGGTGAACGTCTTCAGGCAGACCTGGCAGGAATACGGCGACAGCTTGAACGGTGTCCTCTTCAGCTCTTCGATCACCTCGTTGGAGAGGTCGTGTATCTTGCTCAAGTGTTTGAACAGGGACTCCTTCGTCATGAACGAGTACTCACAGTCGTCCTGGTCGCATTTAAAAGGCTTAGGCACCTTTTCGCTGGGTTTCTCGTTGCCTTTGCTTTGCGTTTTACTCTTCTCTGCTTCGGAGGCCTTCTCCTTCTGCTCTAAGGCCATGGCGGCGTTCCTCATCTTCTCCTGTGCCGCCTCGATCAAGTCCAGCTTCTGAAAGGCGCTGGAGATTTCCGTCAGGTTGTCCTCGCGGGAGGGGCCGACGCGCGGCGGCGGCGGCGGCGGCTCGGGCGCCTCCGCCGGCTTCTCCTGCCGGCCCTCGGGGCAAACGGGGAAGGGGCTGGACTCGTCCGTCACGCTTGTGCTCTGAGGCTCCTGCTTCAGCATCACGGGCAGAGTCAGGGCGGCGAGGCTGGACGAGGCGTCGGAGAAGTCGCCGTTCGGCACGCCGAACACCGCGCCGTTGGTGTCGGGCACGTGGGGGTCGTTGAGGAAGTCCAGGAAGGACGTGGGAAGGTCCGCCGTCAGGTCGATCTCGTCCAGAGGTCGGCACTGGGAGCGCTTGGAGAGATGCCCGCCGAGGGACTTGGTGCTGGTGAACTCCCTGAAACACCTCCTGCAGATCACCTTCCCGTCTTTGATGATGGCCGGCCACTTGGTCCGCTTGCTCAGCCGGCTGCGCTTTGCCTTCAGGGCGTCGGGCTCGCCGCTCTTCTCGTCCGGCGGGTTGGCCCGGCAGTCGGCGTCGGGGCACTCCTCGTCGTACGGGAAGTCGGCGGGGACGGCGGCGTGCGGGCTGCCGACCAGCCCGTCGCCCGGGTTGTCCATCTGCCCGTCGCCGGGGTTGTCCATCTGCTCGTAGCCGGGGTTCGACCTGCTCTCCGTTTTGGCGACCGCGCTGGGAACCTTCAAGGCGACCTGCGACTCGGGGCTCACGCACTTCAGCGGCACGTCGACGGAGGAGCCCTGGGTGAGGCAGGAGTTTTCGCTCGCCGCGTACGGCGTGTGGTAGCTCCCGTCGGGAAGGGTGTCGACGGTGGACAGGCTGTTGCTGCTGTCCAGGTGGTGTCCCATCAGGCCGGCGCCGCCCTTCCTGCCGTCTGGATGCTCGGCGTGCATCAGCCCGTACTGATGTCCTCCGTTGTGCATGTGCCCGCCGTTGTCCAGCATGAGGGAGCTGGAGACGTACTGAGACATTAGGGTCGACTCCGAAGGCGCAGGCGACATGGCGGGAGCGTGCATAGCTGCCATGGAGGGGTCCCGGTCCGAGGGGTGAGGCAGGGGGTTCTGATAGGGGTCTGCCGGCCAGGCGGGATAGCTGCGGGACGAGTACTCGCTCATGTTGAAGCTGTCGGGGTAGCAATTGTTCATGGGAGGAGACCACGACTGCGACAGGTCCGACTGCATGACTGCGGCGGGGTTGCTCCCGGATCCCCAGGAGGGGTACACCGAGGGATTGACCATCGGGGTTATAGGCACGGGCTCGACTGACCCAGGATAGCACTGAGAGGGTGAGGCGGAGCATCCCATCGGATAATCCATCTGCTGCACGGCTGCTTTGTTGCATAGTATCGCTGGCGGGTGGGAGTGCTTCTGCCCCTTTTTCGCCGTGATTTTGGCCACCTTGTTGTACTTCTTCGCCAGCTTCCAGTCTTCGAAGATTTCCGGGTGCTGCTTCTTGACGTGCCGGGACAGACTCTTGTTGGTGCTGTACGCCCGGGAGCAGACGCTGCTCGGGCAGCAGTGCAGGTTCTCCTCGTTCCCCGCGGGGACGCCCGGCACGCCGGACGGGTATCCCTGCATGGAGCCGGGCACTTCCGTCTTGATCTGCTTGGCGGTGAGGATCTGCGGCGCGATCCTCTGAAAGTCGCCGCGCGGCGCCTCCTTCGGCGGAGCTGGCGCGGGATTGGCCGCGCAGGGGACCGGGTACGCCGGAGGAGCGTGGAGCTGCACGTGCGGCACGTCCGGCGGCAGATTGCCGTCGGCGGGCGCCGGGTTAGTCAGCGGCGTGAAGCATTGCTCTGCGTCTTTCATCCCCGGAACTGCCATTGAATTCAACATGTTCTCGATGGAGTGCTTCACCTTCATGTTGGCGGGATCCTTAGCCACCCCTGGTGAGCGGCACGACGCCACATGTGCCTTTGAGGCTTCCTTCATAAGTGCGTCTCGGTTGTAGCCGGCGAGCTGCGCGTCGTCGTGAAGCGGCGCGCCCTCGGGCGGAGCGGCGGGCTTTGCGGGGAGCGCGGGGTTTTGGTTGGAGACGACGAAGCTGCTCACAGCCTCGTTCGCCCTGTGATGCTCCTGGTGAGCCAGGAACTCGGACTCCGCGTAGAATATCTTCCCGCAGCTCTCGGCCGGGCAGGTGTAGGTGAGGTAGTGCTGGGCCTCGTGGTCGTACAGCAGGTAGGCCTCGCCGAACACCTGCCCGCAGTTGGGGAACATGCACTGGGCTTTGAACTCGCCGTGCGTCTTCCTGTGCATGAGGAGCTCCGAGTTGGAGTTGAAGTTGGCCCGGCAGTCCAGCTGGATGCATATGTACGGCTTGTTGCCGCAGTGCATCTGCAGGTGGTCGTTGAGGTGGCGGACGTTGACGAACTGCCTCCTGCAGTACTGGCACACCACCTTCTGCTTCTGGATCTCCAGGAACCTCGTGGCCTCCTCGTCGTCCTTGTGGGAGCGGACGTGGGCCATCAGGTTGCGGAAGAACTTGAACGCCTTGGTGCAGTTTGTCACGGGACAGTAACAGTCTTGGCTGATCTGGGTGTCGGGGCGGGGCTGCTGCAGCTTCACGGGCGACGCGGAGATGTCGGCGACTTGGGGTTCGATCTTCACGGGACTCATGCTCGCCCTGGCCACCGCCTTCACCATCTTGGTCAGGCTTTTGGGCGACTGGGGCGCTTTGGTTACCTTCCGCGCGGCTTTCATCGCCGCCAGTCTCTCTTTGCACGACTGCTTCACGTGCGATGCTACATGCGGCTCCAGCACCTCCCTGCTTTCGAAGCTGTCGGCGCAGATCGGACAAAGGTACACGCCGTCTTTGAAGTGCTTCTGGGCGTGACGGACGATTCTGTGGCCCAGGAACTCCTTGTCGCACAGGACGCAGTACTGCATGTAGGCACGCCAGTTTCTGAAGCGGGCGGACACGAAGCCTTGCTCCCGCAGCTTCTTGGCCTCTCGGTTCTTCTCCTTCTCGTCGGTGATTTCGTTGAGCTCGTTGGTGGTGGTGAGCAAGAAATCCTCCAGGTCTTTGTATTCGGGCAGCTTGCCGAGCGCGCTCTCCACGTCCTGCTCGTCCGTGTCGTTGAGCGTGTCGATGGACGAGACGATGGCCGCCTCGTCGCCCATCAGCGCCAGGCAGTTGCGCTTCAGCGTCTTCCAGTCCCAGAACTCCGGATCGAAGGGCCACTGCGTCTTCAGGGCCAGCAGCAGCTCGCAGCGCAGGGAGTTGGGCACCGGCAGGCTGCCGTCCTCCTCCGGCTTCTGGTCGGGCTCGTTGTACAGCGACTCCACGGCGTAGTACGAGTCGACGGTGGGCTGCAGGAGGAACTCGGTCAGCTGGCACGCCCGCTTCACCTCCAGATCAGTGGGCAGCAGGCAGGAAATGGTCTTGCAGAGGGTAGACTTGCTTTCTTTGTGGTCACTGGAGGTCATTTTTAGAGCCTGAATACACATTTCTACGCAGACTGGAAGCCCCACCTCTCCAACCTAGAGGAAAAAAAACATACAATAAATGCCAAGAAATTACTTTTATCCCACTGAGGCGCGAGTTTAACATCAGCACACATTTAACGGAGGTTTTACAGTGACTCTAACAGGTAAAGGTGCGTTTTGCTTTACCTCGTTTTGGATAACTTTGATGAGAAACAGAATGTGGCAGACATTTCCGCACAGGAGGGCCATCTCCTTGCTGTGTCGGAGAAACGAATCGGCGGACGCCTCCAGCCGCATGAGCAGCTTGCTCCAGAACAGCGTGAGTTCCCTGGAAAACGCACAAGAAAAAGAGGACAGGGCTGGTAAATAAAGGGGGAGGCATTGGGCCCAATTACAGGGAGAGATCAAGAGAGCAGGACTACAGAATCGGCCAAACCCACAAACCACTCCAGGGCCGATAAAGCCAAGCTTAAGAGTAGGGCTGAACGATTTTGGAAAATAATCTAATTGCGTTTTTTTTTTCTTAATATTGCGATTTAATGAGATTTTTTCCCCCCAGTTTAATTTATCATGTCTTTTTAAACATATACAAACAACAAATCATTTTGTTTCCTCGCTGTGCAGATTAGTTGCTAAAAGACCCACAGCATCTAAACTCAGAGCAGAAATTATTGCGTTCTGCCTACAATATATTTCAACCAAAATTGCAATTTTGACTTTTTTCTGCATTAACCACAAGCAACAAAAATGGCGTCTAAATAAAGATTTTTGTAAATAAGGACTATTTAAAACAAGAACTTTTAATGTTTCTATTAATCAGAATATTATTCAAGAGAACAGCTTTTAGTTGAGTTGGACATCAATCCTTGTTGAACATAAAGTGCAACCAACAAGCAAGTCTATGTATTAAACTGATTGACCAGAACGTAATGCTATGTATGATTATATAAACTCTAAAACAAGTATTACAATTAGATTATCTCACTGCTGCAACTGTCTTTCCTTCCACGTGGAGGCAAACCCACTTTAAGCATTTTACCAACACCTAAAGTACGCGTCTAATTCCCTAATTGTTACATAGCCAAAAATTGCAGACCTCTGTGATTTGGAAATTGCGTTTTTTTAAATCGCGATTATATTGAAAATGCGATTAATTGTTAAGCCCTACTTAAGATCTGACAAAATCTTTTTACTTGATGGGAACCAGAGATTAAAAAGGGGCAAATAAGCAGCAAATAAGCACCGTTATCTCACGAGTTTCTTTAAAACTGTACAAATGAAAACAAAACATCTGAAATTGATTGACTGACTTCTAAAAACTTTGCAGACAACTGCCTAAAACTGAAAGCAGGTGGCAGCCTGTGGCAGATATCAACTAAAATCTGGTTTAACATCAAAATATATGAACAATCTTCTCATTTATCCTTTTTTTCCCCCTCTTGGTTATTATAGTAAAGATAATCGTCCATCGGCTGCAGCACTCACCAGGCACAGTAAACGTCTCCCTGAAGGAGCTGTCGCTTCAGAAAGGCCGTGCACAAACACAGCGCTGCCTTCTCATCGCCCTCCGACTCCAGGTTGCAGATCATTTCCAGAGCGTCTTTGCAATCTATCGACGAAATCTGTTAAAGACAAACCCAGAAAGTACGTCAGTGAAATATATAAAGCCACTCTGAGTCCCATTCCTTGGTCATAAAGAGTCTCTAAAGGTCGGCCAGACATCTGAACTGACCAGTTCTGCTCAAACACATCAAAATCTGGATAAGTTTTATTTCTTTTATTCAGTAAATGCATGATAACCTTTAGTTCCTACTAGTCTGGGCCAATACACACATAAACCAAAAGTACGCAGAGGCAGAAGTTTGGAGCGGAACAGGATAGACGAGAAGAGCTCGGCACATTTTTGGTGTCACCGAGTGGAGATTTGATTAGATATTTTATTTTTTGGATGGATGGATGGATGGATGAGCAGATTATAAAAGAATAAAACTCCTTGAGAACGGTGCATTTTGTTGTTTTGAGATTTTCCTACTCGGTGTGACGGCAGGAAATGACCCGCGGAAACACGCAGGTAAACTCAATAATAGACCCAAAAAAAACGGTAAAACAAACACAGGTATGAATAAATACATAGAAAATATAAATCCTTAAACATACAGACATAAAAAATGCTCCTGTTGCAGATCTGTGTTCTGGTCTAGATGAGTTCTTGTTTTTAAGTCTCTTCTTATCTTTCTGAGCTGCTGCACCTTCATGCACCCTCCCGTTCCCTCAGGTCAGCTCATCAGTTGCTCCCTGATGTGCCCAAAACTAACCGTGAGCTTCGGGGCGATCGTGGAACGATCTTCCATTGTGCATTAAAGAGGAACTCATCTCTCTGATTTTAAATAGCTACTTAAAACTCATCTCTTTGCTTTTGCATTTGACACTGTGGCTACGTTCAAACTGCAGGGAAACGCGACCCAAATCCGATCCGTGCCACTTCCACGTGTGGTACTAATTCGGATGCGTATCGGATTTTTTTCCAAACCGTCCGCAGTCTGAACGGTCATGTCGCATTTTTATCACATCATAGTAGCAGCAGCAGCTACCGCTCCAGAAAAGAACATTAATAGCTGTGCTGCTTTCTTCTAATTAATTTTACTACAATTTACAAGCTGTATGCAACGAAATTTCGTTATGTACGCACTCTGTGCATACAGAATGACAAATAAAGTTGTCTAAGTCTAAGTTCTAACCTTACTTCGTCTTGCTATGATTTGGTCTTAATATCATCGGCTCCCGTTGCTCAACAGCTTTCTAATATTAAGGAGAGACGCCGGCCGCTATCCGTTTTTTGTCTGAGGTTTTTTTTTTAACCATATTTTCAGACCATAACGGATTATAAGGCGCACTAAATATTCTAAGTGTGTAATATCACTCCTTCACGTTTACAAGCTCTCTGTCAGGAGGACAGAGTAGCTTTGTGGTCCTGAACCGTTCGCAGTCACATTTTATAGTAATATGGACGGCAACCTTAAAAAATTAGATTTCAGCAACAACAAAAAAAAAAGAAAGAAAGAAAAATAATTGAACATTAAGACCTGCGGTGAGAACGTAGCCTAAGTGAGATGTTTATTTTAGCCTGTTAGGTTAAGTTACTTTTATTACAGACTTTTAAGTTCATATTTTATGCTTTTATTGTTTTATCTAATTTATGTATTTCAGTCTGTGTATTTTTCTACCCTATTGTTTACTTAGGGACATTTTAAAGTGCTTTAGAAATAAAGTTGGTTTGGATAAACTTTAAAACACGCCTCTCCGGCTAGAATTTCGGGTCAACACTCTAGATTTCTCTTTTTTTTTTATAAAGTCCACGCGTTGAAGCGTGAACTCAGGAAAACTGAATGATTTCCACAGATTAGCTTGTATTTAGCTAGATTGAAAACAGCGTTTGTCCCGTTAAATATGGAAAACTCATGAAATTCATCTTTTTTTTGGCTCGATTGTTTATTTTAACACATGTTTGGACCAGTTTAAGAGCCACTATATGTGACTTTGCCGATCTAATTGTCTTTAGCAGCTCCGTCGTGTGACTTCTGTGTAAGGCGGCGGTAAACGAGCAGCCGTGTCTTACCTCTTCCCTCAGCTGCTCCTGACTCTTTGTCATGCAGATGCAAACCAAGTAGGTCTGCTTGAAGTTGCCTTTTCCTTCATACCCTGGATAATCCGAGCAGATCTTCGCCAGGACAGCAGCTTTATCAACGCTGTCCACTTTGATAAGGTGCTTGATTCGCATGTTGAGAAGTGTGGGGCCTTCGGATTCAAGATACTCGTGCACTAAGGGGCCAAGAAAAGCGAGAAGGAAATCACAGTAAGCGCCTAACTAACAGTTACTCCATGCACCGACAACAGCAGATTTCGACATGATGTGTCTCGGATCATTAAGGATGGGAAAGGGGGGGGGGGGCACTAACCTTGATCAGGCCGAGGAATCTGATTGGACAGGATGCTGCTTAATGTGGTGTTGGCCCATACGCCGTCCTGCTGTGCCAGAACTGAGAGCAGACGGAGCTGTGTGCTCCCACTTTCTTGCAAAAGGCTGTGTGCCAACTGCAGCAGAACATCAAGAAATGTGCAAAAACTTCACAACTACGAAGCTTTCAGTTACACAGAATTGCAGAATCTGACGTCTGGAGTAGCTTTACTGACGTAAACCTTGCCTTTTTAAAACATAAATCATACTGCATAAACACGGCATTAAACCGCTCCTTATGATCGCAGAGATAAGCAGCAGCAAAGCTGTAATGAGCGGCGGGATACTGACCTTCACGGAGGACTGAAACTCCTCCCATAAGGCACCAGGGACATGCTGGGGCACTGAAAGCAGCAGCTCCACACAGCTCCTGTGAATCCAGCACAGCCATTCGTTAAAGCCCCATTTAGGTCAAGGATGTGCACACATTCAACACAAAGTGGGGAAAAACAGGAGAGGGTAACAGCCGCTCTGTAGGCGGAATAAAAGCTGACGAACGGAAGGAAAAGGTTGACATTTTTAACGAAATTACAGAAAATCTGGATGATTTATAACTAAATTAGATGTGTGATCCTTATAATTGTTAATAAAAAATAAAAAAATAAAAAAAAAACATCCTGAAAGTGTTACACCACAACTGGTTCTTACTTCTGCTCCTTCTTAAGGGTCTGAAAAAAACAGTTTTCCCTCGTAGGAACGTTCAACCGTAACCTAGGGCTGAACAATTAATCGCATTTTCAATATAATCGCGATTTAAAAAAAAAAACTATTTCCAAATCGCAAAGTCTGCAATTTTTGGCTATGTAACAATTAGGGAATTAGACACGTCCATTAGGTGTTGGTAAAATGTTTAAAGTGGGTTTGCCTCCACATGGAAGGGAAGACAGTTGCAGCAGTGAGATAATCTAATTTTATTACTTGTTTTAGAGTTTATATAATCATACATAGCATTAAGTACAGATCAATCAGTTTAATACATAGACTTGCTTGTTGGTTGCACTTTATCTTCTACAAGGATTGATGTCCAAATCAATTAAAAGCTGTTCTCTTGAATAATATTCTGATTAATAGAAACATTAAAAGTTCTTGTTTTAAATAGTCCTTGTTTACAAACATCTTTATTTAGAGGCCATTTTTGTTGCTTGCAGTTAATGCAGAGAAAAGTCAAAATTGCAATTTTGATTGAAATATATCGTAGGCAGAACGCAATCATTTCTGCTCTGAGTTTAGATGCTGCGGGTCTTTTAGCAACTAAGCAGCACAGCGAGGAAACAAAATGATTTGTTGTTTGTATATGTTTAAAAAACATGATAAGTTAAACATTAAAAATCGCAATATTAAGAAAAAAAAATCGCAATTAGCTTATTTTCCAAAATCATTCAGCCCTACCGTAACCTGGGACTCTAAAATCTCGCCCCGCGTTTCGACACTATTGACGTGGCGCCGCCTGTTGAGTCGATCTAAATCTTAGTCGGTTAGAAACCATCAGTAAAAATTATTAAACGTCGGGTAAGGGAAGATGGATGAAGGCAGGCGGCTGAGCTGAGCCGCTGACCACAGCAGTGATCGACGGTACGGAGGCAACGCAATCCTTAAACACTGCATGCTTAGAGGCTAAATTAAAGGGAAATGCTTGATGCTAGTTCTGCTGTTGTTTTGGATATTTGTACATTTGCAACGTCTGGTTGCATGAGTTGTCAGCTATGATCAGTTAACAGGCCTCTGGGTACACTTCAGTGTGGGCGGATAGCGATCTTACTGCTGGCGTCACGTCAATTAGCCAAGTAATTTCAATTTCCGGACTCCACACTTTCCTGGATTAAAGTTCCCGGTCTGGGGGAGTCGGCTTGTTCAAACAGGAGGGGCAAAAAGTGGGATTAAAGTTTCATTTTTATTACACCCAACTACACTTTTCTGATGTTTTCAGATGAGAATGTGGCTGTGTGAAACTCACCGAGACCCCGCTTAATTGCAAAAGTGCTCTGAGGTTTTCGGAGATGTCCGTTCTCGCTGCATAAAACTAAATAAAAACTCCCGCTGGCTTTGTTGAACACACCTATAGCTCAGTCAGATGCCTTCTAACCTTATTTCAGTGTTTCATCTGTTAGGAGCAAACCGGTTTGGCTTAGATTAAATATGAGCTTCATAGCGGGATTGTTTTATTTAACTTATCTAGGAGACTAAACATGAAAATGAACAATTCGCTCTGAAAATGGTGACTTCTAATGGTTTTCAACAGTACTGTCTTTTCAGCCGGAGGACTCTTAATCCCCCCAAACGCAGGGTTGTGTAAATATTTGCTCAGTAACATTATTGTTGCACCCTTTGGCCCAGGTTACACAGTTTATCTGAAAAAAAAACCCTGTTAAGTTTGGGGTGAGTTATACTTTAAGTTTTCTTATCGTTGCCATCTGCTGGATTGGAGGAGTAGTGCAGTTTACTTCACAGCTTCCCCAAACGTCATTAAGCTGATTTAAATCAATTTCCTGCTGCCTATCAGAGCAGAAAACGTGCAAATTACCCACGATTCCTTTAACCAGCATAAATATATAGTATAATATATATTGACTCTCTTGCAGCTTTTCTGCAATTTTCTGTAGGATACATTTCCGACTTTCTGTGACTTTTTTGTGATTCTCATAATATAATATAAATTAGTCAACAACAACTTGACTAATTTTTCCCTTTTCCATCGGAAACTTCCCCATTTCCATTAGTCACTTTTCATTATTATTTTGAGTATTGTTTTCCCTTTACCATTTTATTTTTGTGGTTGAAATTAGGGTTCCGAAAAAACAATTTATTTTCTTACAGAATTATATTTTTACTTATTTTATTAATTTAAAGATTTGTTTGAAAAGGTCCTCTTTTCCTTAATTAGTTTGTTTCCTACCATTCGGTACATTTATTCTCGCGTGATTTCATTCTGACGGGATTTCATAATCACGTAACTGGTAATAGCTTGTCACCATCAGTGTCTCGTTAGACAGCTGCTGCTCATCACACAAGGTAGGAGATGCTATTCGTAGCTGCCACAGCTGGGCTGCAAGCCGTTTGTAAACGTTATCTGATGCTTGTGTTGCCGCGTCCGACTGATGCCTCTCCACTTTTAGAACTGGTAATTGTTGTTTTTGTTGTTCTGGAGCTAGCTTGCTAACGCGAGGCTCCAGGTTATTGTTTGGGCTCTGATGGGTAAATGCTATTGCTATCAAACTTTATTTGAATACGCTCAAACATTTGTATTCTGAATGGCACTGTTACTGTAATAAGTTACCATCTAATGTAGAACAGATTCCTGGATCAATGTGAGCTTCTGTGCTTTCTGTGTCTCTGCTCTGTCTTCTCTAAGTCCCAGTGGGTGGAGGCAGATGAGCGTTCACACTGAGCCTGGTTCTGGTTCTGCTGGAGGTTCTCCTCCCTGTTAAAGGGGAGTTTTCCTCTCCACTGTCGCTTCATGCATGCTCAGTATAAGGGATTGCTGCAAAGCCATCAACAATGCAGACGACTGTCCACTGTGGCTCTACGCTCTTTCAGGAGGAGTGAATGCTGCTTGGAGAGACTTGATGCAACCTGCTGGGTTTTCTTAGAGAGGAAACTTTCTCACCAATCTGGAGGATCTGATGGAGTCTGACTTTGGAAAGAGCCTTGAGATGACGTGTATCATAAATTGGCGCTATATAAATAAAATTGAATTGAATTGAAATAATTCTTAACCTTGAAGCATTAAACTACAAGATACACTGAAATGGTGAAATGCTAATTCTATATTATCTGCTAAGGTGGAATATTGAGAACTTTAATACTTGAAGAGTTAATTTTATTTATGTTAGGAATTTATTTACTATAATGTACATGTATTGATTATATTTATATGATTTTTGATACTGTTAAAACCCAGGGTTATTTATTATTAGGCCTTTTTTATTCAGGCCAGGTTCCTGATTCCTGTCTGTTGCCGATCTGATCAAACTGATGGTGAGCTAACCTTAATCAGAACCAGGAGATCCGTTAAATCCTCCTTCCAGGGCGGTAGGCGGTGTTCAAGGCTACAACCACATTCTCATTTCTACTCTGAACTCAGCTGGATCCTGACAACAGCCCTTTTACTCCCTTCAGGGAGTTGAACTGCTGGAACTTTTTGCTTTGGCAGAGAAAAAACATTTGCGGGGATTTATGGAGTTAAATTTTCAAGTATCTGTCTGTAAATATTTTTGTAAATATTATATAAACACAAGTCACTATATTTTGCGCTATATGGTTGTCGGTGTGTGTGTGTTGACAATGTACCACTTCCCTCCAGTAGACAACCAAAAATCTTCTGATCCAGCTTCATCACTATCCAACTCGTATAAATATTTGATAGATAGATAGATAGATAGATAGATAGATAGATAGATAGATAGATAGATAGATAGATAGATAGATAGATAATACAGAGTAAAACTATGTCTAACACAATAAGAATATTGTGACTGACTTTCCAAACCAACTACAGGAAGCCAGTTAAAGGTGACGAGTGAATTTCTGGGAATGGCAATTTTACCACAGCGTAAAATAATATCATGTGAATTCCTCAGCCTGAAATACAGCCGAGGTCAAAAATGAATGGCGCCACAAACAATAAAAAGAAGAAAAATGGGAAGGTTGAGGGACGATGCAATGAATGTAGAAATGTACTCAGACTCAGACTTACTTTAATGATCCCAGGGGGAAATTATTTAATTTCCCCCTGGGATCTGACAGATGGATTGTGGGAAATGTGGATCTGTGTGAGACTTGACCTGCAGAGACCTGACCTTCACACAAACATCTGGGTGTCCTCTGTAGACTATTTCCACTTTCTATGTCTACATTTAATTAAATCTGTGTGTTTACTCTGGTTTTATCTCATTATCAAATACAATGCATCCATATCTACCTAATACATAAGTTCTGGTGTTATTGTTTAGCCAGGATTCATCACAGGGGCTGATTTCCACTCATTTTATTCTTTTTCTAATCACGTTTACACTACTGGTTATATAACCCAAAATACAGGCCAGGGCTGGAAATAAACGTGTGCTATTTCACACTTGCATAAAAAAATAAAAATAACCAACAGGAGATCATTCGTTCTTTGGTAAAGAGACGACTCGCCGGTTTTACTCACAACGCTAACTTTTCAAGTAGGAGTGGCACGTTTTCACAATCGGAGGAGAGACAGGAAGCAGCCTCGGCGAAGCTGAGGATGGCCACGGTGTAAACCTCCAGCAGGGGCAGCGGGTCTTCGTCCGTTTTCCAACGACCAGCATGTTCCACCAGAACCTGTGGGAAACACACAGCAGCGCCGGCATCAGAAAATGGGTTGCACACCGTTACCATGCAAAACCAATGGTCGAAACAGTCACATAATGTGTTAATTAAAACACTTTGTTAATGAATATTTCATAGTTTTGCTTGAAAAATAACCTGATATATAAATACATGTAATTTTTTATTATAGAGGCACCGATTAGGCTATTCTCAGCAGACTATGCTGCATAAAAAAGAATAGAAGTGCGCTGCTGGTTGTAGTAGTTTTGAATCCAACAGAAGAATAAGAAATGACAAAATTATCATTATTTATGCATCGAAGATTGGGTCCACATCTGATTTTTATGAAACTCACATTAAAGTGCATCAAATCTTTCAGCTAAATGGTGCATTTGTCAACCAAAAGCAGTGGGAATTTTTAGTTTTGATCCATTTAATGAACTTAGCGATCATTTACCCTTAATCGGGAGGTTAAGGGGAAAGAAAAAAACAAAAATAAGATTATTTTTTTATTCATTAAGTGCCTCTAAAGTTTCCCTCAACATTTTAAGTCCATAAACACATTACCCACCAAGGCTGGACTCTTTTACACTTCTGTAGTGTTTAACAGAAAACCCGGAACAGCTTTTTGTCTGGTCGTTTTCACCTGAAATACCTGAACAGGTAAGATGCGCACAGATTGGTTCCCTTTTTTTTTAAAAATCACCATCCAACTACTTATTATATTCTTAGACGCGAGCCACTGCATTTGTGGCACACGCTCACAAAAGTAACTTGATTTTACGACACCGTAAAATAAAAAAGAACGTGTGGCATGCGCTGTTTTAGCACTCCTGTGAGATTTTTACACCGCGTAAGAGCAGAAGCTGCAACAATTACTCCACCAGAGATCAGAAAATGTGCTCGTTTTCTGCCTGATTGGCTGAAAAATAATGATTTTCTATTCCTTAAATGCATAAAATCACCGTTCTGTCGTTTTCAGTTTATTGCTAGACTTAACAAAAAGATGCGATTTCATGCACTTTTCATATGATATGAATAAATGAGAACGTGATTGGTGGGTCAAATTCAGAAAAACACGTTTATTTCTCGCTGATTTAACACGGGGCTGCACAGTGGCTAGCAAAAAGGGCCTGGGTTCAAATCCTGCCCTGAGGTCAATGGTGCAACTCCAGCTTCCTGCCCTTAGGTGAGTCTGTGCATGGCTGTTTGCCCTGTGATGGACTGGCAGCCCACCTTTTGCCCCTATGACCACAGGAAATAAGCACCAGCCCCACTTATTCCACAGATACGCAGGTATAGACAATGGATGGACTGATTTAATGCTTCAATGCTCATCGCTTATTTTATTTACAGTCTTTGCACATCTTTTCCATTTGCTAGGATGGAAACTAGGACAGGGACTACCGGTACCTACTTAGACATGTTGTATTGGGTTTATGGAAATCAGACCAAGTTTAGGGCTCTTGCTGTGTTGCATTAATATGGGTATTGTTGTATTTTCTTTCATTTTCTGTTAGATTTGTGTGTATTTTCCCCTCTTTTGTGTGCCAATTCTCCAAAGTTACTTTATTCTGAAATCCACTGCAATTCACTGAAATTCTCAAGCTGTATGCAAATGAAATTTCGTTCTGTACGCACTCTGTGCATACAAAAGGACAATAAAGTTTGTCTAAGTCTAAGTCTAGTCCTTCATAAAAAAAAAAAAAGACAATATCAAAACTCAGGAGCAAAGAAAACCGGAAATAGTTAACAACGTGAAAAACTTAAGTTTGGTGATTTTAACGCAACAATCAAATGTTGGCACTGAGAATATAAACTGTGACGGCACAAACCAAAGCAAAGCATGGCTGCTCTGCACACAGATCGTTTCTCTTACTATCATGAAACGAACGTAAAAGTTAAATAAATTCCCAGTTGAATAAAAAAGCGAAGCTCCAATCTGAGGCCAATCCGGGCAGCCCGGCTTTCACCAGTCCAGCATGGAGTCACATGGAGACCTGCGGTCCTCTGTAGGTAGCCGGGGCTAATTAATGAGGAGGATGTAATGGAGTCAGTGACCAGTGACACACTTTTCCCTCTAAATCACGCTCTCCGGGGCAGACGGAGGAGGAAAAGCTCCATTTCTAACCCAGACATCAGCGTAAAGCGCGTTGATGGCGACGGCTATTACGCTGTAATTAACATCTGCGCTGATGTAATTAGCGGGATTAATTGGAGGAAAAAGGCCCGGGCTAGCATCCTGTTGAAAGGGGGGGGAAGGAGGAAAAGCACAGCCTCTGCGCGATCAATGAAGCCCCCCACACAAAAGTGGCCCCCCATTTTAAAACACTTTAAAACGCTGGTTTTAGCCTCGCTGCGGCGTTTTCCGAGCCTTAAGGGAGCGAATTTCTCTGTGCACATCAATGCTTTCGCTAACGCAGCTTTTTTTTTTTTTTTTTGCACAGCATGACCACCGCACAGGGCAGGCAGAGGAGGAGGAGGGGGGGGGGGACCCTGCATACCAGCTAGCAGCATTCATCTGGGCTATCTGGCCTGCAAAAGGCGAGCAGTAAGCTGCACAGTTGGCAGACTCTGCAGCGACCTCGCCTCGCTTTCACAGCCGGACTTTGCACATAACTAAATTTATGAAAACGGAAAACGTCTCCGTGGGCTTTTTTTCGGACCCCACGCCTCTCTACCCTGAACGTAGAAATGCAGGCGACTAGCTAAGCTGCTAGCTTCCTTGGCTACATTGTTGTAGCAAACGTAGACGCGCATCCTCGGCCAGGAAGCCAGAGGGGCTGCAGGCTTGCCCGGGATGAGCGGCGGCGTAACGGGCTAACCTGGCAGAAATCCTGGCAGAAGTGCAGGGAGGCTTCCAGCGGAGGCAGGCGGCTCTCCTTTAGAGCCGCGGTCAGAGCCTGGAAGCGGCCGCGGAGCTCCTCGGTGGCTTTCCGTGTATCATATTCCTTTTCTGTCTCCCCCTCCGCCATCTTCACAACAATCACGACCGCGTACGCACGCACAGATGTTACGCTGCCAGACCCTGCACACGCACGCGCACGCAACAAGGGGGGAAGGGAGCTGGCGGTGGGCTCCTCCAAAAAAAACACACACAAAAAAAAAAAAAAAAAACACACACACACACAAAAGACCCTCGATGTCAAGAAAGCATCCACACAGAGCCGGATCCACGGTGGAAGGAGGCCCCGAACCGTCAATTCTGGGGGCCCACCTCTTGTTAAAAGTGTCCTGCCACGTATTTAATTCACCTTAAAGCAAATATCAATGGCCAAAAGTGATAAAATTATCCCAAACGGAAGATTTTACTAACTTTGAAGAAGTGCTGGTTCTACACCAAATTTACCAGTGGGGGGCAATTTGGGGCCAGTGTTTTTTTGTTTGTTTGTTTGTTTTTTATAGGGGTACATAAAATAATCAAATAACAGGGCACTATTTAATCGTTTAATAATATTAAGAGAGCCACCTGTGGCTGTGGAACTGCAGGTTTCAGACACTGAGCTATATTATACACTGGAGTGTTATTACGAGTCGCTTTGAAGCCACCAGCCGCCATATTGGTACTCCCTATTTCCCCCCAGTAACTAGGGAATATGTGCGCTACAGCATCGAATAACGAGGATTATCTCATGTTCAGGGGGACTTAAAACTTTTAAAATGTCAAATGCCATATACTTTTATGTTATGTTCTAAAACTATCAAGTACTGAGAAAGTCATGTGCTGAAATATTTTGCATTTTATTTATTTAAATATATATATGTAAAATTTATAAATATATAAATAACAATATACAAAAACATATATTTACATATATGTATACATATATATATACATATATTCATATACACATACTTATATATACATATATATATATATATTTCATATGAATAACGTAAAGATTTTCAGCACCTAATTTCCTAGTAGTTGATAGTGTTAGTACATCCACTGACTGTAGAATTACCTGTGAAACGTTTTCACTCAGCCAGAAAACTGCTTGTTGTTGCAACCAAATCCTATGGGATTCTGTGAGAGTAGGGAGGAGCAAGATGGCGGCCAGTGACTTCAGTTTTTCGGCAAAATCAGCACTCCAGTGTATAATATAGCTCAGTGGTTTCAGACCCCCGATCTAGCAGATGAAAACTGTGATAGCTGAAGCTAAACGTGAAACGCCTTAATTTTTAAATCCTTGCTAGAGTGAAACTGTAAAGGTAAAAAATAAAACTGGTCAAAGTGACCAATCAGATATGGTTTGTTCTCTAGTGTATATAATCGGAAGAAGTGTATTTAATGTTAGGCCTTTTAATGTTATTTCTTTAGTACAGAGGTCATAACAGGGGCCAGGACCAGTTCTACAGGGGCACTGGCCCCTGTTGGTCCCTGTCTAGAACCGCCCCTGCTTTGGAGAAGGATGCGGAGCCGGTGTTCTGTTGGTGTGGCTTACCCTGTCACATAACATTAATTCTTTTGATATTTCTTATCTGTCGCTGTAGACTGTTTTGTCGAAACAACAGTCTGTGAAGCGGCGTGCTGGTGGTTCTTGCTTCTTTGAAATTTAAATTTAAGAAGGAGAATGTTTTTTTTTTGACAGATTTTGAGGAGTTTAGCCTCAGTCAAGTTGGGGGAAGGTGCTAAAAGCTAGTAACTTCATCCAACAGCAGAGTGAACTATTTCACAGGCGATTAAACCATTTTATGGCTCCACTTGCTAAAAATATATAGAAGACTTCAGTGTGCATTTCGTACAAGGCATGCAATTAAAGCAAAGCAGCACCATGTAAGTTGTGACCCAAGAATTTGTCTAATTTGACATGTGATAAATGGTTTTTCAGTCCCATATATGGCGCTTGCGCATATGGATGCTTTCCTTATGAAAAACTTGCCAATGTCTCTAAGACTGCCATAACAACAACACCAAACTGATATGATACGTACCTGATCAGACATATTTCGGTTCTCTGATGTAGGATTTACTCTAGAGGAGTGAATGTTGCCTCCATGACTTCTCAGGCTGCTGCTCCAAAGTTGTCTGCGACCGGATTCCAAAACATGGAGGGAACCTGTTTAATTTTGCGACGGTGCAGTGTTACTAGTGGATACATGAAAGTTACAGATCCAGCACCCCTAGGGGTTAAAAGTTACATGGTGCTGCTTTAAGTAATGTGGTAGAGTTGCCGATTTTTCCAGAAGTTTCACCAAGTCCCTTTTTGAATAACTGCCTGTGTGAGTAAGACCGACTTACTTGCTGCCTTCCGCTCCTTAGAGGGGATCTTGTGATGAAAATCTTCCATATCCACTCTTTTATTTCTTTCTACTGAGGCCTTCCTCTTCTTCTTATAAACTTGTACGCCGTTCCCTTCTTCCGACTCCCAGCCACATTCAAAGTATTTGAGCAGCGGAGCTGCAATAAACGGCTAACAACGAAGCTAACTGCTAAGCTAACCGCTAAGCTAACAGGATATATAAACACTAGAAGTGTGCATGCGTAGCCAGCAAGCGGAGACTCAGAAGGAAAGAGTGCGCACACTGGCGTTAGGTCAGCGCGTCACAATGATTAGCATGTCACATCATTGTGGGACAGTCAATAGTTAAGGTGATACTACACCTGGAACTTCAGGGACAAAGGAATGAAAGCACGACCAAAACTCAAACCAATCCCTGATTGGTTTGAGTTTTTACAGCCCTGCAGCTCCCACAGAGATTGATTTTTTAACCTCCTTTTTTCTGAAAACGTATAATGTTTACTACTTACAGGATAGAAGGAGGATTTTACCTAGTATAACAAACAGTGTTTCTGAACAGGATTACCAACTACAGTTTTAATATGCAATATAATACACTGATTCTTGGGAATTTGGATAAAGCAGGTTTCAATTTTGAAAAATAAAAAGTTAGTTAAATAACAAAATCTGAAGGTATATTGTTATAGACCAAGATCTTGGCTGTTCAGCAATGTACTGGTGCAACCTCCTCATTTTTACACACAAACCACTTGTAGTCGGAGGTATGCCGAATTTACAGCGCATGTACATAAACCAAGTGTATGCTGTTCCGATGGGTATGGTGAACCGTCAGAACACCGGCGACCAACCCCCCCCCCCCCCCCCCCCCCCCCCCCCCAGGTCACAGGGCGTTCCACTTCAACCCGGTTGGCCATTTTTGTAGTACGAACACTGTATATTTAACACTTCACCATGTCCTTGTCTGCTCATATTGTGTCATATCTGGTAAGGGTTACTGTTGTTTTCATATTTCTTCAGGAAACAGAGGTTTATTGTCTTTTTGGACCTCACCAGAACTGTGCCTGGGCCTGTAGGTCTAAATCTAATAATAATGCTTTTATAGACACAAGCTTGGCATCTATTTATGAAACTTAAACTGCTTGAACATTATAGCTGATTCACATAAATTAGCTAAAATAATCTAAGCGTAACTTATAACTGATTTTGCCTACTTATTTCCTTTAATTTAGGCTTAATGGGGCGTAGGTTTCAATACAGTTGCAAGTTTTCAAGTTAAAAGCTTGTCGCCAGCTCCTGCCAATAGGTAAATAAAACAAAGGTAAAAATCCCTACATTGGCATTAAAAAGTGCCTTTTTTCTTCCTTTGCGTAGACCAGTGAAAGATTTCTCATTCACCTGGATGTAAACCAGGTGTGTACTTAACCGGCAACACCAGTACTTTTCTGGTTTAGGCTTAGTCCAGCGATTCAGTTTTTAATTTTCGTTTAAAAACGCTCTTCTATCTCTATCTTGCCTTGGTAAAAAGTGTTGATAGTTGCTTGTCGATCATGGTATCACCATGGTCATGTTCACAGCTTGTCCAACAAGATGGGCTGTGGACTGCAAAAACGGAACTAAACATGATATTTGTCCTTGATTTGAGCAGATAGGTAAGATGATCTGCCAATGGAATGAGTATTTTGACCCCTAAAATAAGCTAATCAGTTATTCTGCTGTTGAAATAAGAATATGGAAATTAATTGTTTCTATTTTGATTGAAAAATCTTATTCCACTTGGAGATCATCTTATCTATCTGCTCAAATCAAAGGCAAATTTCAATAAAATGTTGCTTACATTTTAGTTCAGTTTTTGCAGTGTGGATACAAGTTGTGACAACCTATTACATGGGTAGGGACCACGGCAAGCAGGAAGTTGTTTTCTCTGACCTATAACTATTTGTTCTACAAAATGGAGGCAGGGTTTGTGCACTGCTGGCAGAACCCAGGAGGGGAGGGGGTGGTAAAATTTACTGTTGCATTAAGTGACCACAACCCCATGCATTCCACTATGAATAGTTTATTTAATACCATTGCAGTTCACGTGAACCCATCTGATATGAATGCAAGTTCGTTTGTGGGCCTCCAGGCCAGCAGGGGGCGCTAAGCAGTCGCATAATTTGCTTTTACCTCGTACTGGCTCTGCATCCACGACCCACTCTACACACAGGCGTGTGATGTATTCATCATTAAACAATCCTTGAGTGACACTGAGCTGTACACGAACCCTCAGAAACTTTAATGACGCAGACCATAAATTATCTCTGTTAAGACTAAATGGTTTGCTAGCATGTTCCAGTGATAAAGTCCTCTCATGTTTCCTGTCCCCACATGCAGGGATATGCGGTCCCAGCCATAGACATAATATAAGAGTAGACGCGTCATTGGGCGCGTTCTGCCTATGCTGCGATGCGTCAGAGCGTCCGCCATCTTAAATGTGGCAAATCTGCAGTTACTCTGTCACTTATACAGTATCAGAGGGACTTTAATCTCTGAATATACTTTGTACTCGTAGTATTTTTTTGTAATATTACAAGTTTATTTTCGTATCCCTTTAGCTTCATTCTCCTGAATTTATTCTCCTAATGAATAAAAATATTTAAAATAATCTAACCTGGCCTTATTACTCCAGGAGTGAAATAATTCAGCAAACTGTGATTATTCTGGAAATGTCCCCCCTTAATTCTCATAATATGATGTTTTTATCATAACATTATCTCTTTTGTGTTTGTTTATTTATTTTTACTTTATTGACGTAGGACTTTTTTCCTCATATTATTAATTTTACCTCTTAAATACTCACCCGAAAAGTCTGTTCCTAAAGGTTCACATGTGACACGGTTTTATGAAATAATCAAGACCACAATGTTTAGATTTAACAAATTGATCCTTATATTAATAACACATACACACACATATATATATATATATATATATATATATATATATATATATATATATATATATATATATATATATATATATATATATATATATATATATATGTATATATATATATGTGTGTGTGTGTGTGTATTTACTGCAGCACAGGAATGAGGCATCTTCTCTGATCCACGTTCACAATAACAGAACTCAATTTTTTCTGCCACATACAATATAGCGGTGACGTTGACGTGCGAACCTGCGCCCTATGACGCGTCTACGTATATATGTCTGTGGTCCCTGCATGTGGAAGCTTATGACAACATGGATTCAATGTGAGTTGCTCAAAGGACCTTCAGCAGAGCCAAAACAGTCGATGAAAACATAAAGTTAGTTGAGCTTTTTCTAATAATCGATGTGAACATAAAAAAAAAATGCTAAGAGGTATGTTTCTTAAATCTACACTGTAAAAGACTGGACTGCATCTTTTAAAAACATCTATTCAGTGTTTCTACCTCATAAAAAGAGCTATTTTACAGCCTTTATTGTTAACACACTACACTTATTTAGTAGCAAGAAGAAAGCCAGGAGAATCATGAAAAAGTGAAAATAAAATACATGAAAGTTTATGGTTGTCATGTTGGCATTAATAGTTTTTTCTGACACTGTACCCATCCTGCCTTTTTTATCGAATTAGGCTCGAAAACAGTTCAAATCCTTTTTTTACTTTCATTTTTTTTTAGTTTGTTATATAAAACATGTCAGATTCAGTAAAGGAATCAAAGCTTAACTTGTCCTGAAGCTACACATCACGCTGGATATTTTGAAAAGAAATTAAATATTACACCTTCATGATAACCGCTTGGTGCATTTTTTTAATTACTTTCAAGTTCTCAGGTATTGATACACAGTTATCAATGCAAACACGGAGCCTAATTACACATCACAGAAAAAGAAACGCTACCAAAAACATTTGGCGATGGCCAAACAGAGAGCAGCTTGTGCATTTCAGCAGAGCTGGGCGTGGGAGGACGGCTGCAAGTCGCCACCTTTCATATCAATTTGTGATAGTAGCAGGTGCTGCAGTGACACTCTGTGTGGTTTCTCACTGTTATGTCATCTACTTTTGTCTGCAAAAAACGAAAATGAGAAAAAGAGAAAGGGGTTAATTAGCAAAAATAGGTGAATAATGTCGATGATTTGTTATTATTTTTCTCTGCTGAAAAACGGAGTTCTATGAAAAATCAGTACCAACAAACTTAAACAGAGCAAAATATTCCAGGAAAAGGTCTCAAATTCTAACGAGATACACAACAAGGACCTTTTTACATAAACCATGGGGAAATAAAACTGAAAAAATACATTTCATAATATGAACACAGTAGATCACATAAAATAGATGTACTGTCAAATTAATTTGGAATAGGTGCTTATTTTCCATGTTGGCTGCCTTGATTTTATCATATGGCCAGAAAAAAAAAATTATAAACTAGTTTGGTTTGCACCCTTAACAGCCTAAGCACTGACTCCCAATGTCATCATCCTGTCATTAAAGGACTAGAGCTGGAAGCAAATGGACATCTGCTGAAAATGACTCCATTGGCTTCTGTAAACATAATTAATTGGCTTTATTTAGCAATTTTTAAATGTCACAATGACAAACACAATTGTTTTCCCTTATGGGCTACAAGTAGAGTAGCACTACATCTAAGAAGTGTATATATTTATATAAATAATGATAAATATTATTATGTACATTTAGGGCTGGGCGATATGGATTAAAAAATAAATCTCAGATTTTATCATACCAAATCCGATTAATCGATTTTTTCCTCCTTTTTGTTTCATAAAAAGAAATTAAAGAAATTATTTTAAAACCTTGCTTTTTATGTCAAGTATATCGTCAGGGAGTTGACGTGAATTCAAAGTGCAACTAAAAACAAGCTGTGAAACATGCTTGTAAAACAAGATGGCAGCCGTGCCATTATAAACAATGAAAATATAACAAAATATTTGCTGCTATTGGTATTACACATTGAGCTAAGAACAGGCTTCACTGCACTTGTGAACTTCAAACTAAGTTAAAAAAAAAAAAAGTAAATAAGTAAATGAAGTACCTCGTATTATGGTAAAAAAAGTTTCTACTTAACAATATTTTGACAATACATTTGCCTAAACATATATTCAGCATCACATGCTGTTCTCTTCATGGAAACACAATGAGTCTATTGGCAAAATAAAATCTAGATTTTCCAAAAATGAAATCTTAAAGAATTGTAAATTTAAATTAATCGATTAAATCGATTTATCGCCCAGCCCTATGTACATTGTACGTTTGTTTCCGCCACCCGTACCTCGTAGCTGTGCTTCGCAACGCAGCACTTTGCCTCTGAAGTGATGTTCTTCGGGATCGCCATCGTCTGTATGGCTGTTTGAGGCGTGGGGTACGCTCGGGAGAAGCAGCAACCCATGCACTGGTAGAGCGGACGATCCCGAGAAAAAAGCCTGTTCAGTCCCAGGCTGCATTCCCCACAGGCCACTGCAGAACCAGAGGCAGAACGCAGAGAGCAACACTGTGAGCTACGGCCCTGATGGGTGTCATGGAGTAAAACGCTGTTTGTTCCCCCGATTTCACGCCTTTAAATGGTACATAAACTCAGATAAATATTTAAATTGTTACATAAATCCTTTCAAAGTGTGGTTGTCACAGATAATCCTTACTGCTTGAGGAATCAAAGTTGGGATGAGAATCAGCTGCGTTCAGTAGAAAATACAAGAGAAGAAGAGACACGCCGGCTGCCTTCATGCAGCCCATAGTCGTGACAGCAGATACCTGAAACACGGAGACAAAAAGGCACGATCGTTAGGAAATGTGTGAAGTTTCAGGGAACCGAAAGGCAGATGCTCACTGTTACCATGTTGAGATGAAGTTTCCTTTCATTGCGCCTCTTTGCAGGACTCCTTTATATGGAGGGAATAATGCTCCACTTGAGCTAATTTTATACCCGCTTACTTCCTGGATTAGGTGAAACCTGCAACCTTATCACAGATCTCAGTGATGCCCCCTTTCCTCTAATCCATTTAGAGCCCAGAATGATTAGAGCAAGTTGTGGAAACTCATAATATGCTTCCCCCATCCCGGCAATGGATGTTCTCTTTAATCCCTGGATCTTTGTTACCTGGTAACACAAGGTTGTCGTCTGTCAGGTCAGGACAGAAAGAACCACATTAATTAGGGAATTTGTTCAGCAGTTTCCAGAAGGCCATTTGTCCAGAGTGCAAACAAGTGTTTAGACTGCGTGTTTTTAAATTAATGAGCGGTCTGATATTCAATGTTTCAAATGCAGCTTTAAAGCGTGTTTTTTTTTAATAGCTCTAAAGGAATAACAGGAGGTTTTATGTCTGCAAGGGTTTCCTTTTTAGGTAAAATGTACTGACCTTATGGAGGGGGAGGCTGCTTGAGGTCAAGTGCCTTGCCCAGGGACACCTCAACATGTGGCGGGCATCTAAGCTGGATCCGAACCGACAGCCTTCCAATGGCCACATGATCGCTCCTGCCACTGAGCCACACCAAAGGTAATGAGGCACTGGCCTTTTTTTGGCACTAGTGGCCTTTATCTGACAGTAAGCGGACTGAAAATGGGGTTGAGAGAGAGGAGAAGACATGTGGCAAAGGTCCACAGGGTGGGACTCAAACCCGGGACCGCTACGTTAAGGCCTGAGGCCTCCGATCATGGGCGGCGCGCTCTACCCCTTCACCACCGCCGCGCCCAGGGAGGCACAACTTTGAAAAATACAGTGACTCTATTTGATTATGAAAGCAATTTGTTGAACTGGATTTTTTTTTAGGGGTGACATTCAGGCTGCTGGTAGTCCTGTTGTCTCAAAGGTTTGGGGTTCAAATCCTGTCCTGGGGCAAATTTTTCCTGCATTTGGAGGTTTGCATATTGATTTCTCCCACCGAAACATTAACTGGTGGGTTATTGGGTGAGGTGTGAGTTTGTGCTTGGCTTGTTTGTCCCGCCTGTCTCTGTGTTGCCCTGTGATGGTTCATATTCAATTTTCCTTCCACTTCACAACATTCTGAAGCAATCTGTGTTGGTCTGTCACATAAAAACGTACATATAAAATCAAAAATCTGTGCTTATGTCACGCGCAATGTGGGAAAGTAAATGAGGCCGTGTAACTGTCTATACTATTTGAAACCATAACAAGCCAATGAGCTTTTAGAACAGCCCTGCTCTAAAAAAACTTTATCACTACCAGTTCCAAGGCTATAAATAAATATTCAGGTTAAACAGAAATTTTTTATATATTCTTAGATAATGGTTTGACAGCGTGTCAGAAGGGAGGAAATTAACAGATACAAGAATATAATGACATTATTTTGTTGAACTTGTGTGTGATTCATATTATGGAGCTCAGCACAGCATAAAAAAGGCATAAACTGACGTGGTTGTACAGTGAAGATCATGAAGACGAGGTGGTGCATCGTTTGGGCGACACTTATCGATTCTCAGTGTGGGAAAGAGATTTGCAGCACTGAAGCTGGCGTTAAAATTGGCGACTGAACAAAACCTGCAAACAAGAGAAATAAAACTAAGCGTAAGAAAGAAGCAGAAATCTAAACGTTGTGTGGGAGGGATGAAGACTCTGGGTTGAGCCGAGACAAATCGCCTGGAGCAAACTGTATGCTGTTTGTTCTTGGTTCACTTCGTCTCAGTTTACTCGTACGGCGCCGAATCACAGCGAAGGTCCCCTCGAGGTGTTTCACAAGACAAACAGATCCACTTTGTACACAGAGAGAAATGATCTGAGCAATCAAATCACACTGACAGATTCAAACTGGATTACACACATCAGATTTACTCCTAGTTGGGAAGCACTGCAGTCACATTCAGTCCATTGTGCCAGAAAGCGCAGCAGACTGCATGAAATGCAGCAATCCCTTCGCCTGATAAGGCAACCCCCCCCCCCCCCCCGAACTTGTTGAATTAGGTTTAGTCAGGGTCTTCAAATGAAAACCTCTACCTGGCAAAAAAAGCAAAGTAAAAACTTTGAGGTGCTTGCTTCTAAAATGTTAGAAGCAAGCACCTCAAAGCTCACATTGGAAAAGGTTTCAGCCTCTCTCTATAGCAGGGCTGTCCAACGTGTATTTGTGGCCCCTTTGCTGATTTTCTGCGGCCCCTACCAACTGCTATTCAACAATGATTTGGCCCCCCAGCACAGGTGGCTGATGCCGATATTTTTCAGATGTTTTAAGGCAAAAATCTTTTTCCAGTTTGAGAATATGTGGAACAACATAAAGTATTCATCTTTTTACCGATCTTTTTAACAATCTATTTAGTAAACAGGAGACTGAATAGAATTTGCTCAAATTCAGACTTTAGGACATCAAAATCTGCTTTTATATTAATTTCTTAAAGTTGCCTAAACACAGCAAGCATTTTCAAAGACAGAACCTAAACCCTAACCCTTTTCTTATAGTTGAGAACAGACAACAGTTTGACCTTTTTTTCTGTCTTTAATGTGGCTAGTACGCAAAAAATATTGGATCTCCAATGACCGACACATCCATTTCCTAGAAAAAAATGTCTGAATTAAAATACTGCATGCTCATATTTTGTAGAGCAGATTAAAAAAAAGTTCACAATATTATTTGTGGTAGTTTTAGTTGTTTTTTTTCTGGCCCTTGAGTACTTTAGATGTGAGGAAAGGTTTGGACACCAGGGTGGAGTCTTTTTCTGAGTACTTTTTAAACATTGATTTACCCACAGTGGTAATAAGGCTAAGCATATATATATATATATATATATATATATATATATATATATATATATATATATATATTTGTTGTCTGTGTTTCTTCCAGTTTTATGAGGATTTCATTGCAAATCCAGGAAGGGATCCATGAATAAACGAGAAGCAACTTGATAGTTGATAAGGAGTTTCCATTTGTCCGCCCGCGATATCTGAAAATGTCAAGGATGAATATGAATTTATTTCAGGTTTAATTTGTGGGCTCACTGAAGTGCCTGCGTTCTGTGTCCTTGGTTGTGTTGGTGATAAATCCTTTGCCTGTCTTATGGGATGAGTGCAGTCATTTTATAGCTTTGAGGGTTTCTCTTGACAGTCTTTCACTGCTTTAGGTGGCATAGCCTCAAACAACAAATAGAAATGTTAATTTAGTAGTCAGTGAGTTTGTGTCTGACCAGAATCAGGACTAAACCATAGAGCTGTGATCTGATGTCGTATAATCCAGTTCTGAAATGGCTGAGGGTTGATTTGTGGAATATGAATCTCTTTCTTGGTCCACAAAGCTGTGGGTTAACTTGCTCTCTCTGACCTGCTCCCTTGAGTTCTAGTCTATTAAACGAAGTATGTTTCCAGGTTTAATGCCTCATGCTCTTTTTAAAACACTGGCCTCATACTTTAGGGCATCTCTCAAAATGTGAATATTATTGAAATGGACATTTACTCCAGTACGCTATGCATAAAAGTGAAACTTCTACAGAAATATAAGACACAAAGTGAGAAATATCAAGAGTTTATTTCAATTAATTTTGATGATCACGGCCTCACAGGTAATAAAAACTCAAAAATCCTGCTATCAGATAACTAGAATGTTACATAGGAGCAATAAATAAGTATTTTTAATTCAAAAATGTTATATTATTGTAATGATACTGTCTACACAGTCATGGAGAAGACTGAAGAACTCAGTTGTCCAGCAGATGATCACAGACAGCCTGTACATGGACAGCAGACCACAAAAGGTCAGTGGTAAAGAAGCTGGCTTCTCACAGAGGGCTGGATACAAGTGTCTCAATGGAAAGTACTGTACAGTCCCACATTTCTGAATTTAAAAAATATTTTAAAATTGCTCTGATGAACAATGTTATCTAAAAAAAAAACAATTACGTTTGCTCCATCAAGGCTTGTTTGTCAGATTAGAAGTCAAATCTGACAAACGATTAAAAATTATCTTTTGAAAAAAATCTATTAGGAAGTTTTTTTTTACATACTCTTCATTAAACCCACATTTCTGTATGAAAAACATTTCTATTGGTCTGATGTAATATTCTGATGTTAAATGTCATGTTTCCTTTAGGTTGTAAGCAGAAAATCGTCATATTTAACAGAGAAGAAGGCTTGAAGGCGTCAATTAATCTATATAATGAGTTTCATTTAGTGGTGGAGTTACTGCAATAAATGAATTTCTGTAGTCTAAAATCATCATTATCTGTGAACTATAAATCAACAGAAATGGATGGCTGAACTATATCACTCTGTGTGATGAATCTATATAATATGTGGAATAAAGTCACTTTTTGCAGATATAATTAATCTCTTGCAACAGAAGACCATGTTAATATACATCTGGGTTCACTGGTGCTTCTGAGGCTCCAAGATTGTCCTAGATTGGCAGGTTGATGTACAAAAGTGTTTTATTATTGCATTTCTGCTAAATTGTAAACAACGAGTCTCAAAATCTATTAAGTTCGCTTTGAAGGATGAATTTGTCCTCTATGTGGTGATACCATGACACATTTTTATATTTATAGAATTATCAACTTAATTCCATTAATTTAATTAATTACATTTGTTGCTAAGGGATTTCAAACAATTTTATAAGAATTTGCTAAAGTTTATAAAAGTTAGTCATTCTGTTTTTTTTATGTACTTTTTGGCTTGTTTTGTTTTGTTTTGGAAAAGGCATCATAGAGGGAAATTATGACAAAATTGGTTAACTAAGTAATGAATTGGGCCATAGTGAGCAATAACTAGGTTCTGGTAGATACTTCTATTTATCTCTGTGCATCTGGGAATGACACCAAACCCAATTTAACTGTGTTTGAGTTTAAATTTTTCAGTCCAGGCAGATTTGCTAATTGATCAGTGGCCAGACTAAGTCTTATCACTAATGTCAGCTAACATCAATGAGTTTTTCAATTTTTTTTTTAATTTTTTTTTTTACTTTCAAATTATAATTTTTCATTGTGGCTGTTTTCTATGCAAGGCAATTATGTTGGACTTTAATGCTGGAGTGTAAAACTCCAACTTTCCCACTTTGAATTTCTCTTAATTTCCTGAAGCATGGACATATCAACTTGTTACGGCCAAGGAAGTCAGAATACCATGCCTGAGCCTTCAAGAAGGTGGGCTCCAGCAAAAGAAAACCACACCAGGCGCCTTTCCTTTCCTTTCAGCTACAAACAGGAAACCGAGGCTAAAGTTCTCAAAGAACTGCAGCAGTCAGATCTGAATTCAGCATGAATGCAGGAGTTCATCCAGCATGTATCAAGGGTTCAGGCTGCTGGTGGTATAATGGTGTGGAGGATGTTTTCTTAGCATGCTTTGGGGCCTCTAGTACCAATTAAGCATTGCTCCACCTCCTGAGTACTGTTGCTGACCATCTCCTTCTCTACATGACCACAGTGGACCCATCTTCTGATGGCTACTTCCATTATGATAATGGACAATGTCACAAAGTAAATGGTAAATGGCCTGTACTTGATAGTCTCCTTATCCAGTCCAAGGACCCCAAAGCGCTGTACACTACATTCAGTCATTAACATGCTGACAATGGTATGCTAAATAGTAGCCACAGCGCCCTGAAGCAGTCTGACACAAGTGGGGCTTCCATACCATTGACGCCACCAGGCTCTTTGATGACAGGCAAAGTGTCTTACCCAAGGACACTGTCAGATTAGTAGTTCGAACCGGCAAACCAGGAGCCACAGTCGCAGGCTCCGATCATCGCTAACCTGTTTCTCTACTTTACTCCAAGACCCCAACATTCACCAGATCTCAAAAGATCTCAATCCAGTAGACACAGTTAACATAAATTATGAAATAAAAAGTAATTATCACGTCTGTTCTCTCATAAAATGTGTTTGACGTTTGACTTTTCAGCCTTTCTGTTCCCTTTTGGTCTTATTTGGGTTGTTTTCTGTGTAAGTCAAATTTTTAAAAGGTGCGGGACACCGGACAGACATGTGTGTACGGTCTAACACTTTTTTACCTACATGTGACTTCATGCTTGCGATAGACTGGTGACCTGTCCAGGGTGTACCCCGCCTCTCACCCAGTGACAATGAGATAGGTACCAGCACCCCTGGTGACCCCAACAGGGATAGATGTGTAGGAAAATGGATGGATGGATGGATGGTGGCTTCATACTGGTCTCTAAATGGCTATCTAAAGGCCCCTGTGGCCAATCAGTGATTTTTATGTCATTCCTCAGCCAATCAGATCAATTCATCATATCTGGCATTTAAATTTCCAGCCCAGGCAGCTTAGACGTGCCAATGTTACTTAAACATGCAAAGCAAGTGGAAGAGTTAGAAAAACACAAAAAGACAGGAGATAATGGTGACAGCAAAGGAAAAGTCTGTCATTTATTTACAAAATACTAGTGGATAAAGAAACTTGGGCTGACTAGACTTAGAAATTCAAATGACCCATTTTTGTTCAAGCTTTTTGTCGTGTGGTAATCTCTGACCTCTAGTACACGCCCCTAAAAAATGTTATTACCTGCCGCCAGTGGCTCTGGGTGTACCTAATGAAGTGGCCGGTGAAAATGCACTAGCAATCAGGATTACAGTTTCAGTCTATGAAAGTGACTTCATCAGTGACAAAGTGGCTAACGCTACAAAGGGTCTAAGTAAGAATGTACACTTCCTGTTCACCTGTGTTTTTTAAATGTATGTTATTTTTCTTTGTTTTATTAATAACTGGAAAATCCAAACTGTATCTTGTTGGTGTAAAAATGATCTGCTCAATAAAAATTAGGGTTAAAATATATTTGTTCAAAACTTAAATAAATAGTATAGAAATTTAAAAATTATAATTGATATGAACTTGTTTCACTCTCGCTTTGTAAAAATTTTCTAAATTATGAAAGTATTTCTGCATTTTTTTCACCTGGTCATAGTGGTAAATTCTATTCATTGTGGTTTGTTATTTCTTAAACCTATACAGCATTGCCACACAGTGACAGATCTGTCACAGTTCCCATCGTCACTCAATTTCTTAATAGTCCAGACGTCATTAGAACCTTTTCGAGTAAAAGTTGAGCTCAGAAAAACGGAAGACAATATTTCTTAACAACAATTTTAGTAGTAAAATGTGAGAAATTGTTAAACAACTTATAATTTTTGTCAGTCTTTAAGCCTTGGTCTCACAGAATATAGCAAAACAGTTGATTTCTCTGTTACACACTTCTTTCACAATATTAATATTAATATTTTACAGAACTTTTTTATAGCATTTTTACCCACTGACACAATGGGGTCAATGGGTAAAAATTACTAAAGGGGAAATAAAATCCGCCCAAAGGATTTTTCTTTAACACTGGATTATTTTAATCGTTAAAACTATGCTTGTTCTGGTTCCTTTAGGTGTTATTTTTGTGGCTAAATTGGATAGAAATTAATTTCTGACCAGTCTGGTAGGCCTAGATTGGTCTTATTCCTCCAGTTTATGAGAGAGTGAAACATTGTGAGAGGGGTGACACAGTGTGGTGAAAATTGGGACTTCATGGTTCTGCAAATGCTGTAGTGCATAAAATATTTCTCATATATGTTTGGAATATTTCTGGAAATTTGTCCCATTTCTCCTGACTGAACCGGGTCCCGGTTAGTAGGCCTGCTTGGTGCTTTGTGACTACTCTGGCTGTGTTTTTAGGGTCATTGCCCTTTTGAAACACCAATTTGGACAAAAGCTTAAACCTCCTGGATGATGGCTTGAGATTTTGTTAAAATATTTCCACATAATGGTATTTCCTTAAAATGGTAAGCAAAATGGGTCTCCAGCTGCCGTAATTTAGCCAAACACATTTGCTTTACCAAGGGAGGCTTTACATCTATCAAATTACAAAACCCGAAAACCAGCTGCTACAAAAAATCCTCCAAAGGCCATCATGGGGACACCAGGGAAAGACGACCATAAATGCCTGAAAAGGGGCAAAACTAGCAAACACAACACCAGCAGCAAGAATATGGAACAAAACTGTTGGTATTGGTGGAAAGAGCTACAGGGAAACACAGCTACTGTATTATGAATGCATAAATCTGTGCATTTGTTACTTCACGGCTGGACTATTGTAATTCTTTATTATTAGGAAGTCCACAAAATCCAGTGCAAAGCCTCACACTCATAATTATCAAGCACCATCATATATCAGAGCTCTGATTACCCCGTATGTTCCTAACAGAGCACTTCGCTCTCAGACTGCAGGTCTGCTGGTGGTTCCTAGAGTCTCTAAAGTAGAATGGGAGGCAGATCCTTTAGCTATCAGGCTCCTCTCCTGTGGAACCAACTCCCAGTTTTGGCCCGTGAGGCAGACACCCTGTCTACTTTTAAGACTAATCTTAAAACTTTCCTTTGTGACAAAGCTTCTAGTCAGAGTGGCTCATGTTACCCTGAGCTACCTCTAAAGTTATGCTGCTATAGGCTTAGGCTGCTGGAGGACATCAGGGCCTATTTCTCTCACTCTGTCGAGTTCTCCTACTGCTCTCCAATTTTAATTTTTTGATATTATTTAAATTTTTAACTTTATGTTTTCAAGGTTTTTATTCTCTTCATAGAATTTACTCCTGGGTCAATGTGAGCTTCTGTGCTTTCTGTGTCTCTGCTCTGTCTTCTCTAAGCCCCAGTGGGTGGAGGCAGATGAGCGTTCACACTGAGCCTGGTTCTGGTTCTGCTGGAGGTTCTCCTCCCTGTTAAAGGGGAGTTTTCCTCTCCACTGTCGCTTCATGCATGCTCAGTATGAGGGATTGCTGCAAAGCCATCAACAATGCAGACGACTGTCCACTGTGGACAGTCCTCAGGGTCCTCTGACCACCACCAGCAGGAAAGGTGAAGTGTCTTGCCCAAGGACACAACGACTGAGACAGTCCCTAACTGCTGCACCACTGTCACCCCTGCGAGTAGAGAAGACCTGGGAAACCAGCAGCTCCACAGATCACAGCGACCATACAGCCCACCTCTGACTGAAGACACTCTGTTGTCATCCAGTCTGATGAAAAGGAGTCTCAGGCTTATCCACAAGGTTCTCCATTTTATGAAGAATCCTTAGTTCAATTCGAAATCGTTGAAAGAAAACCACGAGAAGTCCTGTTTGCAGTTTGTCACAAGCTATGTTAGGGAAACAACACACACACATAAAGCAGATGGTGCCGAAACTGAACTTTGTGGCAACATGCAAAAAAATGCAGCATTTGTGGGAAAATTAAAACTACATATCTCCACAATTGGAGCATAATGTGTTGCAGCTTAAATATATTTTATTTCACTTCACGTTGTCAGACAGATTTTATTGAGCTGAATCAATTTTTGGCATAAATATGAAAACAAAAAACTATGTGGCAATAAGCCTCATAGTTGATGGGAATATGGATGAAATATAGGACACTACCGGAAGAGAACCAGTCAGCACCTGGAAATGACTTGTGACTGAGGAGGACGTTCTGGTACCAGCAAGACAACAGCCCTAAACATACTGTAAGAACAGCAGTAGTAGTAGATTATAGTATGCTGAAGTGTTAGAATGGCGTAGTCAAAGACCAGTCCTAAATCTGGTTAACAATCTGTGGCAGGACAGGAAGGTTGACGATCACTGATGTTCTAATATCAGTCTGACAGACACTGAGTTATTCTGCAAAAAAGAAAGTGCTAAGGTTTTAATCTGTAGCTGTGCAAATCTGCCTGAAACCCCAAAAGAGTTGCAGCTGTGACAGGGCCAACCCAAACCCTCTATTTCTGCCATTAATATGGATAGCTGCTATAAAGTTCAATTATTATTATTATTATGAACAGTTAGATAATCCGATCATTGACACGTCTACTAGAAACTCATTGCGGCTCTTGCAGTGGCAGTTTACGTCATTCTACATGTATACTGTATATCATCTAGTGTTACTAAGAGTAGCACTCGTTTTGAAGAAAAACAGCTAAAATATATAGAAAGAATAACCCAGAAGAATAATGAAATCAAAGATAAAGCTAGGTTTATATATATATATATATATATATATATATATATATATATATATATATATATATATATATATATAAACAATTTAGCATAAATATTTTGATACTTAATGGGACTTTTAAAAGTTGAAAGCAAGCTGATTTTCTATTAACAGCCACACAGATCTCTTTGATGAACATTACATTCAAGACATTTAAACATAACTTTTTGGGGTTTATTTCTCTTCTTCCTCTTTCTTTGCTTTGGATCTGAAGGACATGTTCTCGCACTGTGCATTGGATGGTGGGAAACTCACATTATCAGGCAGTGTGACCTATCGCAAACACTTTTTTGCATGTATATGTAATGTTTTTTTCCGTAGTGTGTCTGGGCTCTCCCTTAGAGATAGGGTGAGGAGCTCAGTCATCCGGGGAGGACTCAGAGTAGAGCCGCTAGTCCTTCACGTCGAGAGGAGCCAGTTGAGGTGGCTCGGGCATCTGGTCAGGATGCCTCCTGGACGCCTCCCTGGAGAGGTGTTTCGGGCACGTCCCACCGGGAGGAGGACCCAGGGGAAGACCCAGGACACGCTGGAAGGACTATGTCTCCCTGCTGGCCTGGGAACGCCTTGGGATTCCTCCTGAGGAGCTGGCCCAAGTGGCCGGGGAGAGGGACGTCTGGGCCTCCCTACTGAAGCTGCTACCCCCGCGACCCGAACCTGGATAAGCGGAAGAGGATGGACAGGTATATGTAATCATTTCTACATGATGAAAGATATATCAATGTGAAAAATACACAATACTATGATGAAACTTTGTGTTTTTATTATAACTATAGAAATCCTTGTACGTGAAAAGAAAAACAGCTGCTTGTTTTGCTTTTGCCTTGGGCCGGATCTGAGCTGTGACTCCAGTGGAAGGTAGTTCAACGAAATATACATTTACACCAAAAATTTGTTTTTTTTTCTTGTAAAAAAAAAAAAAATGGAGAAAAACGTGTATAATTTTAAAATCTCCCTTAAAATACACTCAATTTGGTAACTGTGACATAAGAAAATGTGGGAATGTTAAAGGAGTATGAAATATTTTTGCCAAGCAGTGTACATACATCCATCCATCCATTTTCCGAACCGCTTTATCCCTCATGGGGTCACGGGGGTTGCTGGTGCCTATCTCCAGCGTTAGCAGTGTACATTTTATGAAAAAACAAAAACAAAAACATTATTATAGAAATCCTTGTACATAAAAAGAAAAACAGCTGCTTGTTTTGCTTATGCCTTGCGCCGGATCTGAGCTGTGACTCCAGTGGAAAGTAGTTCTACGAAATATACATTTACACCAAAAATTATTATTCTTTTTTTTACTTGTAAAAAAATTATTTTTTTTCTTGTAAAAAAAATAATGGAGAAAAACGTGTATAATTTTGAAATCTCCCTTAAAATACACTCAATTTGGTAACTGTGACATAAGAAAATGTGGAAATGTTAAAGGAGTATGAAATATTTTTGTCAAGCAGTGTACATTTTATGAAAAAAACAAAACAACAACATTATTATTATGTCTCTTTTTCTGTGTTTAGATTATATTTCTGTGTGAAAACCAGTGTTTCCTCGTTTGCTCACCGGTTTTCATTTTATTTATAGCTCTTTATTTGATATGCCGGATTAAATTAGACACAGGTCCGTTTTGTCTTCTTTTTTTCGCTGTTGTTGTTGTTTTAACCCACGTCGTCTTAGCGCTAATAAGTGGTGTTTTGAACACTTAGCGGCCTGTTGTTGAGGGACAGCCGTGCCTGTTGTCCTCGCTGTAATTGTGTTGGATGAGGCTGCGGATGACCCGCCGCTCTACAAGGCAAGCCCGTGCAGGGATGTCCAAGAAACCCCATCGACGAGACAAAACTCGAGGCGTGAACGTGGCAGCCATTTTACATCATCAAGAGTGAATGACTGAAGTCGGACCAGTGCCGGGGAGTTTTACACTTTTTCCGTCTTTTAAATATCACGCTTATCTTCCTATACAATCAGCACCACACACTTTGGTGTGCCAGCGGCAGGTAGGGCGAATGCTTCCGAGCGGTCCCGTTATTGTTGCTTTGTTCAGCGCCGAAAAGAGCCCGAATCGTGCGGCGCTGTTTCAAACAATGTGGGAACTGGTGGTGGTTGGGAACGAGTTGTCCAGACCGGCTTTTTGAAAATGGACTCTTCCTATGTGGCGGCACGTTGACTAACCACGCATCCGTTTGGCTAAAGACGCAGCTTTCTGGGGCCTCGTTTAATCACGTTAAATAATAATAATAAAAAAAAACTCGCTTTGACCCACGGTGAGTTCTGTGCCGACAGATAACGCTCTAACAATGGCCTCACTGGTAATACCGTGCGAGTTAGCATTGCTAGCTTCGGCCAGCTCGTTTTGACAGATCACGGACCTGACATGCTCATTGTCAATTTATGCTAATACGGCTCAACGGGGAAGCTTAATATATGCACAAATGATGCCGGCGACGCGATTTAACTGCACCGTGAACCGTTCGTTATGTTTTTTTAAACAAATAGAGGTATTTCGCACTGGAAATGCACACACGAGTCTCGTGTTATTGTCCCAAAAAGGGTCCGTAGTTAGCTGTGCGCGCTAGCCGGCTAGCCTGGTAGCGGTGTCTTTAGTGCCAGGCGCTAAACGTGACACCTAAAAACGCGAGAAACGCCAGAAAATAACAGCTTTTTGGGAACATTTTCGCCTAATAGTGCGGGTAAAAATGTAGGCAGCGTTCTGTTTTTAGCCGGTAAAATGTACATTTTCAGGTTTTAGCAGCGACGTCTTAACCACAGACAGCACGTGTTTGTGGGGTTGAGCAGCGACAGTTTGAATAAATCGGGAGTTTCGGCTAGTTTTCAGTTCCGAGCACAACAAAAATGAGCTGCGCTGAGTTTAGAAATGTGAAGGGAACATTTTGATCAGCTCACGTTGTTGGTTAATATCAAGCAGAACGCGTTGAATTAAAGGTTATGTTTTAAGGGGAAACTTGTATCATTAGGCATGTGCCTCCTCCCTCCCCTCCCCCTCAAAAAATATAAATGAATAAAAAAAAGATAAAATAACGGGTGAATAAACCAAATGTGAAGCAGTACATTTGTACTGGACGGTCAGCCACCGGAAGCCGGGACACATTGTCCGAACACGTACATCAGCTGAAGTCAGCAATGGGGGGAATGGCTAACATGCAATCAGGAGGGTGTTGCTGACACGACTGCTGCAGGAGCTTAGGGATAGAAATATTTTAAGCCGAGAACAAATCAGAATGCTTAGTTTTCTGCCCTTTTTTTTTTTTTTTTAAATGTGTAATAGTTTGGTAAATGCATTGTGTGTCTTGTGCACATTTGGGTCTTCTTCCAAGCTGGAAGCTGTCAGTATAAAGTCATGTCGGGGAAAAGCTTCCAGCCACAGAAGGACTGAAAAATAAAAATCACAGCTTTTCTTTGTGTTTTATTTTTGGGCATACGCGTTAAAAAAAAAAAACAATTAAATTACTCCATATCCCAGGATCACATTTTTTTTGTTTGCATTTTTTGTATTTCTTAAGGTGATATTGTTGACAAATCTGAGGTTGAACACATCCAAAGTCTTGCCCGTGACCCAGGATTAATTTGGCTCATTGCATTTGCACAGATTTCTGGAGACATGGCCACAGAACATATAAATGGAAATGGTCCAGAAGAGCCAATGGACACCTCTGCTGCAGTTACCCATTCTGAGCACTTCCAGACTTTATTAGAAGCTGGTTTACCACAGAAAGTTGCTGAAAAACTAGATGAAATTTACATAGCAGGTAAGGCATTGTGAATACACTTGCATATTGAAATATGCAATTCTTTGTATGAATTCATGCATGTATTGTCATTTTATCACCTTTTTGAACGGGGGAATTGGGATCCTGAAGCAACTTTTTGTGGTTTCCAACCAAAATGGGTACTGCAGTGCTTCAAAAAATATTTAATAATACACTATTGGTGTGATTTAAAATGTGTACTAAAAATACAGAATTTCTATCCCCAACATATTGTCTTGATGAATAATCCTTTTTTTGATGACTTTGCCCAGCCTTGCAGTTATTTTTCATGACGTTTCCTCAGCCAAATAACTTTAGAGTTTTAGGTTAGTTTTTATTTCCTTTCTGGCACTTTTTGTTGTTTTTTTTTTTGGGCACATCTAGAAAACTGCTAATCTGGGCCAGATGAGGCTGAAACTGAAACAGTAGTGGCTGCCTCGATTGACTGGACATGTATTCTGGTTCAGTTATATAAATAAAAAAAAGCCCCCGCCCAGATATGAAAGGGTTGCACTTTGCATGTGTTGTGATTATTTCGAATAAACTGTAATGATTGCAACATAAATGCAGGCCTGTCCACTACTTCAGCCCCATTTGATTAGGCTGTGCAGATACCTCCTCCCTACTTCCAGCGGCTCTAATGAGGTATTAATAATGCACACATGGAGCTCCTGTAGAGAAGTTTGCACGCAGTGTTCTTGAGCCGCTTGTCACAGGTGACTAAAAATTCAGTGTTTATTGTTGGTAGCACATTTCTCTGTCCTCCGTCCTGCAGGTTTGGTGTCACACAGTGATTTAGATGACCGAGCAATCGAGGCTCTGAAAGAATTCAACGAAGAAGGTGCTCTACAAGTGCTTTTCCAATTCAAGGAAAGCGACCTCTCACATGTTCAGGTATTCGTCACGTATTCCTGGTTTATTATTAAAAGAAAATGGGTTTTCATTGTGCCAATCTGCTGCACAGGCTTGTGTGTTTTATCACTTTGTTCACGTTTTAAAAAAAATGTAACAGCAAATCTGGTTCTTTTGGGGTTTTGGAGTAGCGTGAAATAAAACTGTATACTCTTACTACATGTTGTTTTCATCTTTTCTTGTTCTTTATTATTTTATTTTTTTATTTTTTTTACAGAACAAAAGTGCCTTTCTTTGCGGCGTGATGAAGACATACAGGCAGCGAGAGAAACAAGGGACCAAAGTGTCGGACACCAACAAAGGACCAGATGAAGGCAAAATCAAAGTAAGAATCGATAAATAGATGTTTCTGTCAGAAAATCTATTTAGAAGTATGTTTTTTTTTTTTTGTAATTAGTTTTAAAGTTTACACGGTTATCTTATGTTTTATATACTTATATTTTAGGCTCTGCTGGATAGGACTGGTTACACACTCGATGTGACAACAGGACAAAGGAAGTATGGGGGTCCTCCACCAGAGTCGGCCCATTCAGGGGCGCAGCCCACCATCGGTACAGAGGTACACGACCTGCGGCGTTATTTTTCTGTTTCATTTATTCAGATTTATAATGCCTGTATATCCCCGTTTATTTTAAAAGTGCTCGTCGTTTTCTCCTCTGGTGTCCAAATGATGAAACTTAGTTGTCTGCTGTAGTAACCGTTGGTTACAGTGATAGTTTACCGCTAAGAGCTGACTGGATACCTTCAAAAAACAAAAAACTGTCTTTGCTTGAACATTTTAAAATAAAATGGCTGTTTTTGATGCATTTCTTTTAATCAAACTTCCAGATATTCGTAGGGAAGATTCCCAGAGACCTGTTTGAGGACGAGCTGGTTCCACTGTTTGAGAAGGCCGGCACCATATGGGACCTACGCCTAATGATGGATCCTCTCAGTGGGCTCAACAGAGGCTATGCCTTTGTTACTTACTGCACTAAGGAATCTGCGCAGCAAGCAGTCAAATTGGTATAAATGCTACTTATTACAGTCCATATTGTTTTACCGAGACGTTGCGTAACATTCACTCTTATTTCATTAATGCACCCGGATCAAAATGCTTGTTGACATGATGTGAAATGGTCCAGCTCTGATAATAACCTGGTTCCAAGTTTTTTTTTTTTTTTTTTTTTTGCTTTAATTCTGTTTCTGTTTAGATTTTAATTTTAACTCTTCTCTAAACATCCGCAGTGCAACAACAACGAAATTCGACCGGGTAAACACATCGGCGTGTGCATCTCTGTGGCCAATAATAGACTGTTTGTTGGCTCCATCCCCAAGAGTAAAACAAAAGAGCAGATTGTTGAAGAATTTGCTAAAGTTACAGGTGAGTCTATATGACTAGTTCCTGCCTAATCAGCAGTCTCTAGTTTAATGTTGTCTGTTGTACCTGCAGATTTTATAGTATTAAAAATATTTATGCTCTTCAGAGTAGTAATATTAGGATTTGATTGTTGGTGCTTAAAGCAGATTGAATAGGAAGTAACAAAAAACACATTCTTTTTGTTTTTTTTTCCCAACTAAATGTATACATTTTAACTCTTTTGCAATCAGAAGGAAATATTAAAGCTTAATTTTTACATGATTACCAATAATTGTTATATTTGTATTTGTTACGGGCAGTTTGGCGTATCTTAATACATGTTTAATGGACTATTTGTTTTGTCTTTAAAAAAAAAAACAACTTACAGCTGACGTTTTTTTTCCTCCTTGCTTTTTGTCTCTGCAGAAGGTCTAAATGATGTCATATTATACCACCAGCCTGATGACAAGAAGAAGAACCGAGGCTTTTGCTTCCTGGAGTATGAAGACCACAAGACGGCGGCTCAGGCTCGCCGCAGACTCATGAGTGGGAAGGTCAAGGTGTGGGGAAACGTGGTCACTGTGGAATGGGCCGACCCGATCGAGGACCCAGACCCAGAAGTTATGGCTAAGGTAAGCCATAAAGCAGCCATGCTGATAAATATTCACCTCCACGTGGAATTATCTGTTTTCTCAGAAAATAATAATAAAAAAAACACGTTATTTTTCTAGGTCAAGGTGCTGTTTGTGAGGAATTTAGCGAGCATCGTAACAGAGGAGACGCTGGAGAAAACGTTTAATCAGTTTGGGAAGCTGGAGAGAGTGAAGAAATTGAAAGACTACGCCTTCATCCACTTTGAAGAGAGAGACGGTGCTGTGAAGGTATGAAAGAAAAATGAAACGTGATAAATGTTACATTCATATTTTAGACGTGTCATGAAAGGATTAAACAAAAAAAACAACCTTTTTTTTTTTTTACTTTTGCAGGCTTTATCTGAGCTGAACGGCAAAGAACTGGAAGGAGAGCACATTGAGATAGTGTTTGCCAAGCCGCCTGACCAGAAGAGGAAAGAACGCAAAGCCCAGAGACAAGCCGCCAAGACGCAAATGTAAGCGAGAACAATGCTACTCAGGCTAGCTTTGGCAGCACGTAATTAACAAAGCTCCCCTGCTAAATGGAAGCGAGACGCTGCTTTAGTGCCGTCATACTTCTGCAGCCATAATGACACACGTATAGCTGTGAAATCACAAAATGAGCACTTTAAGATGCGACTGTCTGAAAAGTTGGCATTGAAGCTCCATCTTTTCCTCCCCAGGTATGATGAATACTACTATTATGGGCCTCCTCACATGCCGCCACCCACAAGAGGCCGAGGAAGAGGCGGGCGGGGCGGTTATTCTTACCCGCCTGACTATTACGGCTACGAAGACTATTACGATTACTACGGATATGATTACCACAACTACCGGGGGGGCTACGACGACCCCTACTATGGCTACGACGACTTCCAAGGGTCCGTGCGAGGACGAGGAGCCAGAGGAGGAGTCCGCGGAGCTGCGAGTCACGTCAGGGGCCGCGGTGCCATCACACCAAGGGGCCGAATGAGCTTCAACCACCGCGGAGGCCTTGGAGCAATCAGAGGTAACGAGTTCATAAAAAAAACAAAAAACAAAAGATTAGAAAATGTAGAGAAATTTGAAGTTAAGAGACTGACTGTGGGAAGAATGAAACACCAGAGGGAGACAAAATCTCTAAGAGCCTTGATTCCCAAAGTCTGGATTTAAACTAAAAAGGAAAAAATACAGTTGAAATGTTAATAATTATAAAAAACGCAAATCAAACTTGAGTAAATAAAAATGTAGATTTAATTAAAACGAATGATGATGACTAAAAGTTGTCCTAAAACCAAAATGCTTGGTTTTAAGTTTGCTTTTAGAAACATCAGAGGTCTCTGCTGCCCTCAGGTCTGTAAAACACTTCAGGGCCAATAAAAGATGATGATTATTATTATTATTATTATTATTATTATTATTATTATTATTATTATTATTATTATGCACAGGTATATGCAACAAGACAGAAGCAGAAATGAGATTAACGACTTTAAGCCTTAAAAACTGTTAAAATTAAAAAGCGTACAGTGAGTCAAAGCAGAGACTTTAAAATCAAGAATAATGTGAGTTTTCTTTTGGGTCTTTGACAGAATTTATGCTGCTTAATTTTGTATTAGTGGCAGAGGAGCTCTTTTTTTTTCTTAGGACAGAAAATCAGATAATTAATGTTTTCTGCAAGTTGTTAAAACATTTATTAGTTTCTGCATCGAACTGAGAAAGAAATGGTTAAACTTTCCTGGTAACATTTTGATTTGTGGTTTAAAAACCTTAAATTAGAACAAAACAAACAGCCTCTGTTGTTTGTTCAGAAGACTTCATTCCTATAGTTGAGTTTTGTCGTTTCTCTCATTAAATCTTCATTTTGGTCCTGATTTGAGCTAAAAAAAAAAAAAAGTTGGCATTCATGTCTTAGTATTTAAAATAAAAACTAAGTGCATCATTCAGCAGTTATGAGCCTAACTGTGAAAATGTATGCTGTGGGTTTTTTTCCCCCAGTGGCAGCGTGTAAACTATTTATAAGTGAAGGATTCAAAACATGAGCTTTGTGGAGCTCCAAACTAAACTGTCCTGATATAATTAAAAGAATTTGACATGAGTTTGTTTGGTTTTCAGCTGTTTGTCAATGTTGAACGTTTCTTTGTGGCTAACTTTTATTTTCTGTAACCCTTTAAGTTCTTAGAAAGCACAATAATGGAAAAATTTACTGCAAGCCGTTCTGCTTTCTGCTTTTTTTAAATTTTATTTTTAAATAACCGGCTCTTCTGATTGGTCCAGCAGGGAAGCGAGGCCGAGGGCGTTCCTGACCTGTCACAGTGGACACTGACTTGATGTATGGGTTCACACCATAAGCTGCAATGGATGTTGAAATGACAAGAGCGACGAAAAAGGTCCAGTGAAATTCCAGCCTTACAGCAGACGACGAAGAAGAAACATCTCCCCTCCACCCATTAATTTTTTTTTTTTTTTTTAGCTCCCACTCCCCCAGAAACTGCCACCGTAAAAGAAAAAAATCCCCAGAAACCGATTGGAAGATCCTGAATATACCCATAACAGCCTCTTTGCTCTGACTCCCTGTATGTTGCTGCCCTCCGGCTGTATGCATTGCCCTTACAATCGACCCCTTCCCTGTCCCCGAACATGCCATTTTAAAAAAAAAAAAGAAAAAATGAATTATTGAAGAAATTGCACTTTTTAAGTTGTTAGGTTTGAAGTGGCTCAAAGGAGCTTGATACTATTGTATATTTTTGTGCTAATCGCAATTTTTATTGTCGAAATATCCATGTTATTGTTTGATCTGGATGTTTGAAATAGAACATTTGCAGGGTTTTAGGGTGTGTCCACCTGGCATGGATAAGTCAGGCATTCCAGGAAAGTGGTTCTTTTCAGAACTTGTCTTTAAGGGTTGGTTGACTACCTCAGTACAGAGGACTGAACTACCCGACCTGTACTGTAAATAGGGAAACTATATAGATGAAAGCAGGGCTCGTTTTCCAACAAAATATGCACAAGAGCTGCAGCGCTGAAAGGATGTACTTTATGTAATATTACTCCTGTTAGCTGCAGCTCTGCAGGCTGTAAACAGTCAAGCTGGGCATGCAAAACAATCTCATGTGATGAGTCTGAACGAGCCCTGCTTTTCTCCTATTTTGAACTGAATTAGCTGCCTTGCTTCTTCAGAGTATGTAGTTACTGGTTGTATAGTTTTTCGGAAAATGTTACGTTTTTGTAAAGGCTTAAAATCAAAAGGCATCCAAATGCCTTTTGATTTTGAAGAAGAAGAAAAAAAAAACACAGAAAAAAAAAAATAAGGCCCTGCAGTGTCTCTTTTGTGCCACCGTTTATTCCACTGGGTGGGTTTTTATATTTCATTGAATGCATTTCCCAACACCATCAGAATAATGTCGGCTTGTGTAAAATCATGATCATCTCGAAGGGATCCCTTCCTGCATCATAGGACCGGCGTCTACGTGGAGGTTTATTCTGATGGGTGACTGAATTGCCATATTTTCCAGTCAGAGCCCAGGTTGGAGCGGCCGTGATTGTGGAAGGGATCGCAGACCCACAGTGGTAGAAGGGATACTGCAGTGAATAATTTGTTTCCAAGTATAGCATAAAGGAAACTGTTTGTCAATCCCAGTTTTCTATACAGTTAACTCCCTCAGTAAAAACCATAACAACCACCTTTTTGGAGAAAAAAAAAATGTTAGCAGTTTTAAACTATTGTTGGTGGCCAACAACATTTTTTGCATTCCTGCAAATAAATTGTTTTATACTGTAAAATGGAGGTGAGTGTAACTTATTTTTGTAATAAAGTTTTTGATTTCTATCTGCGTCTTAATCTCTGGGTAAATTATGTTGGTGAGCGTCTGCTATATCTTGAATTTGTTTTTTAGGCCATATTTACTTTATAATGTGTGCATGTGGCGTTAAAATGAACAGCAGAGCCTTTTTCCGTGTGGGAGTTCATGCCTTGCAGCAAGAAGGTCCTGGGTTCGGATCCTGGCCCAGGGTCTATCCGCATGCATGTGTGGGTTCTCTCCAGGTACTCCAGCTTCCTCCCACAGGTGTCCTGAGGTGTTTCCCCTGTGATGGACTTAGCCGCCTGTCGGCCAATCAGCTGCGACCTCGCACGGTTAAGTGGGTATAAACATAGGTGACACTCAAAGAAATGGACATCCTGTTGACAAAATACAACTTCTGTGATTAAGCTGAATATATATAAATATATATTGGCAGACAAATCTTAACCAACATAGTTTGTAAAAGTAAATCAAATAATACATTTACAGCGGTTAAAATAAAACAAGGAATCCACATAAATCGACCCATAAATATACCTTTACGCCTAATGCGCCATGATTGATATTTAAAATCTTCTGTGTGACTGAAAAAATAATGATGGGAGGGTTTTTAAATGTGGAGACAAGTGATGCAGCAGTTCTGCAGAAAAGCTCATTGGGTTGTGGAAATCAGGCCATATGGGTTCTAAAAGAACCTGAACCAGAATTACTGCAGATCTTTAATTAATGGGCCGGGGGGGCTTCAGAGGGACATCCCCTGGGAGGGGAGGGGAGCCCGGGCCACACCTAGAACCAGGGGGTTGCCTTTGAGTTGCTGGGCTCTCGGCTCACTCTGGTGATTTCATGTTTTTTTATTTTTATTTTTTTATTTCAGATGGTGAAAAATCGAAACAAATACAGGTTTCTTCTGCTCCTCTCTCTGAATATTTAGTATTTTAACAATACTCGAACGAAAATAAAATAACCCCTTTTTTTTTCGTTGTAATATACATTTAATAAAATGATAAAATGGTCCTAACATTTGATCCGGGATGATGTTCTGGGATGGGAGGACAGCCTAATCCAAGGCGCGGTGTTTGGTCAGAGACTACAGGAGCCAGAGGCTGGAGCGCAGCGCGGCGCGGCGCGGTGACATCACGCGTCCCCAGCGCAGAGAGACAGCCAGCAGGCAGCAGGCAGCCCCTCAATGGACGGAGCTGACGGGGGCAGCACAGCAGCCATTACCCAGAACCCGACCTCCGTGAGCTCCACGGCGCCCTGCGTAAAACCACGCTGCGTGATCCTGATCCCCGACAGCTGTGGACGGGCTGCGCGCCTGCGCCGCTCATCCAACCAGACCGCTCACTGGGCCATTTTCTGCTGAACCACCTTCGTGCTTTCGGCTGGAGAGCAACAACAGCACCATAAACCCGCTGGATAAGTGTCCGCGGATTTTTATTTACATTTCCCCCGAATCGGAGTCGCCGCAGCGTCTCCTCTTCGTGGCGACATGGAGTAGAATCAAAGATGGGCATCAGAGCCTTGATGAAGCTGGCAGGACGCGGGATGAAACTGGAGCGGCTCAGAGAGCTGGGCAGACAGTACCCGGTCTTCTGTTTCCTGCTGCTGCTCTTACTGCTGACCACTGTGCTTTTAAACAGGTAAGCAAACGCCACGCAGAGTCCCTGAACGCACCGCGCTATGATGTAATGTCTGTTTGTCAGGGGGGGAGGATGATAGGGGTTGGTGTGATTTGTTTTCACAGGTACATTCACATTATGATGGTGTTCTGGTCCTTCCTGGCCGGCGTGGTCACCTTTTACTGCTCCCTGGGGCCAGAGTCTCTGCTGCCAAACATTTTGCTGTCCATCAAATCAGAGACAAAGGTAGATCAGATTAAAGCTGCTCCCTCCGACCTCTGGTTACACATTGATAACGTGAGTTAATCTTCCCTGACAGACCTTCCAGCAGGAGCTGTTCCCCCTGGGCCACAGCTGTGCCGTCTGTGGGAAGATTAAATGCAAAAGACACAGGTAAACTAGCAGTTTGTCACAATTCAAAGGTTTGTGTGTTTTACTGGGGCTTTAAAAGTTGGCCAACACAAAGCAGAACACTCACAAGGACATTGATAGAGTTTTCTCTTAATTTTACAAATATATTTGTTGTATCTGTATTAATTAGGCCCTCTAAATAAAACCCCTTCCCCCAACTTTTAGAAATCCCCTTATTAGCAAAAAGAGTCCACCTGTGTAAAATTTCATCTCAGTTTAAATGCAGCTGCTCTGTGAAGGCCCTCAGAGATTTGTGAGAGAACATTATTGGTACAAACAATTTGAATAATAATCCCTCAGAAAGCAGACGAGACGAGCAGATATTATCCAGCATAGATATGAGGGGAACATATCCTGCACATATAAAAAAAACACCAAAACAAACATGTTCATGTAAATCTCGACAGCAGAAACAAAGTAAAGAGAAAACATAGACTGATAAAAAAAACAGAGTAAAGATGACAAAAGGAGTTTGAGGAAGCAATAGTTATTTTTCTTTTATCATTCGGGTGAAAATTGAGATAAGGAGCACAGCTAGCAACAGGAGCAAGGAATCCAAAAGACTGGACGTACCCAGTTAAAGAGTTCTTTGCATGTTTTTAGGGAACCCATGACTACCTTAGACTGGACTTTATTTATGTTGTCATTTAGATTTGCATCACTGAAGGCATATCTGGTATAAGATTTAATTGGTACGGCTCAGAAAAGGTGCAGAAACAAAAAGATCGGCATCAACAGTTAGCAGAACTGGATTGAAACTAATCTTAAAAAAGGTTGAAATGGAAAAATAATTGTATAAAACAGACAAAATCAAAAATGCAAAGGGAAATAATTGAAAACTATGCTGAGAGTTCATACGCAGGTAAACTAATGAACACGTCCCCGTTACGCTGCTAGAAAGCAACAATGAACCTGTCACAAACCTGTGACGATTTTTAAAACAATATGTACATTAATACCTGAAACATACTGAATAGTTTAGTTTTTTTTCTTGTCCACACTCCCCACCAGTTTGTGGCAGTATTGCACCGTTCTGTGTCTTGTCGAAAAATACAAAAAAATCTGAAGAAGAGAACATCAGGGGAACAACCACTGAGCTATATAATACACTGGAGTGCTGATTTTGCCGAAAAACTGAAGTCACTGGCCGCCATCTTGCTCCTCCCTACTCTCACAGAATCCCACAGGATTTGGTTGCAACAACAAGCAGTTTTCTGACTGTGTGAAAACGTTTCACAGGTAATTCTACAGTCAGTGGATGGACTAACACTATCAACTACTAGGAAATTAGGTGCTGAAATATTTTACATGTTATTCACATTAAATATATATATATGTATATATAAGTATGTGTGTGTATATATGTATACATATATGTAAATATGTTCTTGTATATTGTTATTTATATATTTATAAATGTTTTTTTTATATATATATATATATATATATATATATATATATATATATATATATATATATATATATATATATATATATATATATATATATTTAAATAAATAAAATGCAAAATATTTCAGCACATGACTTTCTCATTACTTGATAGTTTTAGAACATAATATAAAAGTATATGGCATTTGACATTTTAAAAGTTTTAAGCCCCCCCTGAACATAAGAAAATCCTCGTTATTCGATGCTGTAGCGCACATATTTCCTAGTTACTGGGGGGGAAATAGGGAGTACCAATATGGCGGCCGGTGGCTTCAAAGCGACTCGTTCTAACAGCCGGCGATTAGCACTCCAGTGTATTATATAGCTCAGTGGGAACAATCAGCATCATGAAGACCATGTGACCATGAGACGGGTCAGGGAGAAAACTGTGAAGCAGGATTAGGTTATAAGAGATGGATGGAGATAAATGCTGGAAGAAAACCTCCTGGAAGCTGCAGGAACTTGGCTGGAGGTTCACCTCCCAGCAGGACAACCGCCCTAAACTTTCAGCCAATGTGCTGAGACTAAAGCATATCCAGATGTCAGAATGGCCTAGTCAAAGTCCAGACCAAACTCTAATTAAGAATCTAAATGTTAAAGGATATTGTCCAAATAAGAATGAGTACGAGTGGTAGAGGCTAAATGTAAAAGACCTGCAGATTCAATGACAACAAAAGGCGGTTCAACTAAAACATGGGAGCAGAGGACAGAATTCAGATGCATTTAATTCATTTTTATTAAAAAACTAAACTAAAATAAAACCATGCACTTTCCTTGACACTTTATAATTATGCACTACTTTGCTTTTTTTCCATAAAATCCCACTAAAATACATTACATCTTGTGCATCCATTGTAACAAAATGAGAAAATGTTTTGCTTTTATTACCAAACAAAGAAACTAGTTTGGTGAAAACGAGGTTAAAAAAGATCCGCGCTGCCAGCTAAGATGGTCAGTAATGACTTTAACGTGTGGTTGGCTGTAATACGGTGATTCTTCTGTCTGTCAGACCAACGTTGTTACTGGAAAACTATCAGCCGTGGCTTGACCTGAGAATACCCTCTAAGGTGGATGCTTCCCTGTCTGAGGTACGACGTCACTAATAAAGCAAAAACAAACACTATTTTAAATCCGGTGATCTCATGTCATACTTTCTTTTTTAACAGATTCTGGAGCTTGTCTTAGAAAATTTTGTATATCCCTGGTACAGGTAGGTATTTTTTAATGTTAATATTTAACTTTGAGTGTAATGTGTGATGCTGCTTGATCGTAGTGACACAAGGACTTCTTTCAGAGATGTCACGGATGACGAGTCATTTGTGGACGAGCTCAGGGTGACGTTACGCTTCTTCGCAGCTGTGTTGGTTCGCCGAACTCAAAAGGTGGCAGATTCCGACATTATTCTTTATCATTATTATTAGATTTTATATTAATTTTTCCTCCATTTCCTCCAAGGTGGACGTGGCCTCAGTCATCACCCAAAAGCTCCTGAAGGTTTCCATGAAGCACATTGAAATTATCAGCAAAGCCAGACAGAAAGGTATTTGCTGATGTCAGCAGAGTGAGTCCTTAAAAGGTCCGAACAGCTCTGCAGGTAATTTTGCTCTTTTTGTCCGGAGTAGTAAAGAACGCCGAGTATCTCCAGCAAGCTGCCCTGGAGGAGTACGGTCCTGATCTCCATGTGGCGCTCCGCAGTCGCAGAGACGAGCTGTTCTACCTCCGGAAGCTAACCGAGATACTCTTCCCCTACATCCTGCCTCCCAAGGCCACAGACTGCAGGTAATACCAGCTACTGCTTCCGTAGTTGCTTGAATAAATCCTTTTTTTAGTGCACAGCATGAATGCATCATAGACTGTACCTTGCAAAAGTATTCTGAAGCACAAATTTCTGTTTTTTTTTTTTTTTTTTTAAATCTCTGAGAATCTACATGGTTGACCAACAGAGAGGCGCATAATTGTGAAGCGGAAGCACAGGAATCCATGATTTTCAGAATAATTTGCAGTGAGAATACTTTAAAAGCGTGGCATGCGTTAATATTCAGCCCCACAGAGTCCATTCTGTGTGGAACCACTCTTTGCTAAATGTTTTGATGTCAGCAGCTCTGGCTGCAGGTTCAGGGTGTTGTTCCAGCTGGAGAGGTGAACCTCCACCTCAGTCTCAGGTCTTCTGCAGCCTCCAACAGCGTTTCCTCTAGGATTATCCTGGATTTAGCTGCATCCTTCTCCCCATCAACGCTGCCCTACTTCCGTTTTCCTGCCACCGAAAAGCACAGCCAGACCCTGATGCTTCCACCTCCATGCTTTAAGACGGCATGGGTGTTTTAAGCACAGAGTTAAGGGACATATAAGCAACATCAGACGCATGTCAGCAAAAGTCCACATTAATAGTGACGGGGCCGGGTGCACTGGAGATCTTCTGTAGTTTTTCCCACCATCGAAAGCCTCATGAAATTATTATTTTGTTAATAAACAACCAGGTTTTCTCTCCCTGCACCATTCTCTTCTGGCTCGTCATTGTAGACGGACTCTACCACTTGGGTAGAGAGCCGGGACCGGAGGAGAACCTTTAAGTAACCGGTCAGAGATCACGGAGGCCTAAAGTGTAGGAAGTTCTATATACTTATGTCTGCTGTCCCAGGCCCTTTGGTTGCACCAAAAATAACCTCAAATAATCCCAAAATGGAATAGGAATGCTGAAAAATCCAAAGTCAGACACATTTTATGACCGAACAGATGTGGTGATGTCCATTTTTACACATTTCTTTCTGCAGTTATTTTGGGGGCAGCACCTGAGCGCCCCCTATGGACAAGCCAGCAGCACCACGACTTCTTCTGGATCTCTGAACGAAGGATTTTATTTCTTGTCGTTCTTCCAAAAAGACTAGATTTGCGGAGTGCTTTACCAGTAGTTGACCCGTTAACAGATTTTTCCACCATCTTGCAGCTCCTCCAAAAGTACAATTTTTGCTTGCAGATTAATATATTCGCGGTGTGTTTTTTATATGAATTTAATGTGGCAGAACAACACAAAGTAGTGGATAACTTGCATTCGTACCCCCTCAGTAAAATCAGTTGCAGCCGGTTGGCTTCAGTAGTCTGCCAGTTATTAAAGCAGGTTGTGTTTAATTTATCCTGAAAAGTCATGTGGGAAAGTTTAAGGGTGTGAATAATTCTGCAAGGTTGTCTCCCAAGTGGAAATGTGACGCCTTCTGCTTCTCCGACTCTTTGCTCTTCTCAGATCTCTAACTCTCCTGATCAGAGAAGTCCTGGCCGGTTCCGTCTTTCTTCCTTCGATGGACTTCTTGGCTGATCCTGTGAGTTCTCACCTTGTTAAAGGCAGACGTGTAGAGCTGCGGTCACTACAAATCTCCTGCTGATAGACAACACGTTTGACAAAATAAAGATAAATGAGCAAACCTCCCTTTGTTTACCTTACAGGACACGGTGAACCATTTAATTTTAATATTTATCGACAATTCCCCAGTAAGTATGTTGAACCTTTGATCACATCTCACCAACATGTTTAAGGAGTTTTCATTTCTTTCATAATGTTGCAGAATGAATTAATAATAAACAAAAACGTCTGTTTCGTGTATTTATGTATTTAGTCATACTGAATCAATTAGAATACTGAAAAGTTTATTAATTTCAGCAGTTTAAACACAGTCTATAGGTTAATTGCACACAGACAGTTGCTGTCAAGCCTTTATTTATTTTAATTTGACGATTTTCCACATACACCCCAGTAAAAACAGCATTTAATATTAGAATAATATATCAGACCAATATTTAACAAAATAATAATGCAGAAATCAGGGATTAATGAAAAATATGTTTAATACTTCCATTAGGGTTTTAATTTGTTTTCAAAAGGTACTTTAAATCTGAAAATTTTGTCTAATTGAACGTTATAATTGTTGAATATGACTGCATTTAATGATGCATTTATTTGTTGATGCATTTATTGATGTTTTTATTGTTCCTGCAGCCTGAAGAAGCTACAGAGCCGACTTCTGCACTTGTGCCATTTTTACAAAAATATTCTGATTCTCGCAACAAAAAGCCCTCCGTAAGTGCTTTGCTCTTCATTTAGAGTAGTGATAAATTACGAGTTTCTTCTGTCTGTCCATATTTTCAGACACGAAACGTGTGAAATAACATCAAACAGAAACCAAATGAGCACATAAAGCTGACTGTGAGCGTCTGAAACCCGGATCTTCTGTCTTTGCTGTTTTTTTATTTTTTATTTTTCTGCACCAGGTGCTGAAGCTGGAGTTGAGGGAGATCAGAGAACAGCAGGATCTCCTCTTTCGTTTCATGAACTTCCTCAAACAAGAAGGAGCTGTGCACGTGCTCCAGTTCTGCCTCGCCGTAGGTGAGTGCTCCCTGTTCCCACCTGGACAAAAGCAGCCAGGTGATCTGCAGCCCGGCCCCATAAAAGTCCTCCATGTCACGTCTGACTCTTCCAACCTCACAGAGGAGTTCAACGACAGGATCTTGTGCCCGGAGCTGTCGGACTCGGAGAAGATAATGCTGCACGAAGAGGTGAAAAAGATCTACGAGACCTACTGCTTGGATGAGAGCGTCGACAAGATCCGCTTCGACCCCTTTATAGTGGAAGAGATCCGAAACGGTATGAAAGAGGGAGTTACATTCTTCTAATGTTAGCTTTGTAGTTTACAAATGGCACCCAATTATTTCAGGGACGATTCCTCGTTTGTCTCCTTTTTTTTAATGTTTTACTGTCGCCTCAGGGATCTTTAGAGTGCAGCATCTATATGTGGTCAGGAAATAAGCGACTTATAAACGCTGTTAAAGTCAGTTTAAGTTGCTGTTGGGAACACTTGGGTATTTCTTTTCTTTATCCTTGCTTAAAAAAACAACCTAATTCTTTGAATTTTCTAAGCCTTCTTGCATGCAGTGCTGTTTAAAAGGCTGTGTTTAGATTTTCTCTGTAATTATTGCGCAGTGGTGGCCTGACAAACATTATATTTTTATATCAATCTAAATTTAAAAGATAAGAGGACAAACCGAAATGCGTTTACAAAATGTATTTATTTACAAAGCTAATTATGCATTTATCACTTTTTGGCATTCACAGTGCATGTCAACGTTTTCACATTCGGTCATGACTTTAATGTTTTTATTTAATTGGAATTTTGTGTGACGGGCCAAAACAAGATCATAATTGTGAAGTTGTTTGCGTTTTTATTCCTCTTTATCTAATACCCGTAAAATGAAACTCCCCATCCCCATGGTGTAACTCTGTAGCGGCAGCATCATGCTGCGATGAATTGTGTGATCTAAAGTAGCTACAAATCTAGTCATTTGAGTCCAACAAACCAATCAGACTGAAGTTAAATTAAGCTTTTGATCCTTTTTTTTATAGTAAAAGTGAAGAAATCTGCCACACGTTTATTTCTGTTCCTGTTTTCTTTGCTGTCTCAGTTGCCGAGGGCCCGTATGCAGAAGTGGTAAAACTGCAGACCATGAGGTGCTTGTTTGAAGCTTATGAGCATGTGCTGTCCCTCCTGGAGAACGTTTTCACCCCCATGTTCTGTCACAGCGATGAGGTTAGTACCTGAAGTAGAGATCTAAGCAGCCAAATACTGGGGTTTCAGTCTAAGTCGATAAAAAGACCTGTGAGAATCACATTTTTTTTAACTCATTGGTTTAGCCAAATGCAAATTGGAGTTAGTTCGCTGCTCATCCACCAATCAACACCAGTCTTGTCGTCAGAGACACATACTCAGCCGGCCAATCAGTGCCCAGCTAACACCCCCCACCCCAACAGGCGGCTTCATTAAAGAAAACCGGCCACTGGCCAAAGTCAGCAGTAATTTTACTCTTTCTGAACAACAGTAACTAACAGTTAAAAATCTGGTTTCTAAATAAAAAAAAAATATTGATAAGTTAATGTTTAAGGTGGGAAAACTGCATTTCTCTGATGGATGCTGCTGTAGTTTATATGCGGTGCCATACTTTGCAGCAACACGGCGGTGGTTAAGCAGCAGCGTTTTGTTTTTCCCTGCAGTATTTTCGGCAGCTTCTGAGAGGCGCCGAGTCCCCGGCCAGGAACTCCAAGATGAGCAGGTAGGTTCCAGCGTACCGTCGGTTTCTCATCAAATATCTCATAAGTCAAATGAAGTCGAGACAGATTAACCCTTATTTAGGCTCTACAGCTGCAGAACAGTGTCTGTTGCATCGTTTACGTCGGTATCGTTCCACTTTAGTCTTAACAGACCATTTAAATTACAGTTAAATCCAGATATGTACATGCGCTGTGTGAAAAGACATTTTTTTCAGTGTTTGACATTAAATCAGACTAAACTGGTCCGGTTTCAGCCCAGTTAGGATTACCAAAATAATTTCTATATTCTAAACGATGTCTTTATGCTAAACCACAATAATGGGAGAGAATGCTGCTAACTTTATCAGCAGTCAGACGTTGACATGCATGTCTTCAGTATTTAGTAGATCTGGCTTTTAAATCGAATGAGGTGTGGGTTTCCTTCCTCAAGTTTTTCACAGAATTTGCAGGAATTTGGGTCCATTCCTCTGGACAGAACTGCTGTAAGCGGGTCAGATTTGTGGCCCGCCTTGCTCACAAACACCACAAACATTTCCTGGGACTTAACGAGGGCTTCGTGATGGCCGCACCATAAGATTGAATTAAGCCAATTTGTAACTAATTTCTTGGTAATTTTAGGCTCGTGATAAATTTGGAAGACCCAGATGTGCCCAATGTTCCTGCTTGAAGTCCTGAGATGTTGCTAAAATATGTCCATTTAATGTTCTTTCCTCATGATGCCATCGGTTTTCTGAAGCCCACCCCACCTTCATAGTTGGGATGCTCCTCCCAGGCTCACAAGCTTCGCCCTTTTTTTCCTTCAACATTTAACGTTGTCGTTAAAAACACGTTAATGCTGGTTTCCCCAGATTTCCAGACATGCCTCCAAATAATTAAGTTATTTTTTGTCCCTGAGTGAATTAGCAAGCTGTAATCTGTCTTTTCCGTCACTGTTTTAAGTACTGGCTTCTTCCTCTCTGAGTGGCTTTTCAGCCCATGTCGTATTTTAAGTAAAACACGCTGGATATTTGTGGGACATCATGAGAAAATCATCTGAAACCCTCCTCCTTCCTGAACGGCTCCATGCCCAGACGTTCCCATAGTGCTGATTTCCTACGTATGTTTGAGCTGTTGACCGTGGCAAAACGTTTAAAAAACTGACACCCTCACGATCATCTGGGCTCTCCTAAGTTCTTCTAAAATGATATAAATCTTACTGAACCAATTAAAATTATGTCTTTAAAGAAAAGAAAACAAATCTGAAAAATTCTCTCTTTTTCTGATTCTTCCATTTTGTTAAATATAAATAATTTTGTTGGTTGACTGACCTAAAACAGGAAAAGGTTTAGTCTGATTTCAAGTCGCTGTTAAATGTCTTTTAACGCAGGGCAGGATTCTCGCCAACCCCGACCAAATGACCAAATGATGGCTGCAATAAAACATAGTTTAAGCTGCTGCACTTTTAGCAACTTGTAACAAATTAACTCTTGATTAGTTAATTAGTGGCTGCCATCTTTCAAAATAGAGAAAGTTAGATTAATTCAATTAAGACTTGGCCTTCAAAAGAAGTTCTCCTGCGTCATGAAGTTAGCACTTTCCTAGAACGTTATTTTTTTTAATAACAAGCGTTTCAGCTGCTTTCTCTCAGCTCCACCAGACACAAACAACCATGTAGGAATATCTCTGGGAGCCGCAGCAGCTAGTACAGTCTCTCTTTCACTGTTAGTGTCTTTGTAAAGAGTGAAAACATCTAGACCAGCAGTGTCCAAACTTTTAAGCTATTGAATAAAAATAAATAACATAACCAAAATACTAACCCTGGCCAACAAAATGTGATCAACTTAACAAAAGATATTAAACTGTATTTAGCCTATTTTTTTAAATCAGATCTTAATGCACCAAAGTCTGCATTTGAGTAAAAGTTGCACTATTTACTATTAAATTAAAGAGAATGTAAAAATTTAGCTTATTACAAGACAAATGCTTTTTGTTGTACATAAAATTCAATTGTGAGATTTTAACTATAATATAATAAATGTCTATAATAAATGTACCCTAATTAAAAATAAAAAGCGATGGTTGGCCAAAGTTTTCTTGAAATTCAGATTGAGGGCCGCACAAAATCAGCACAGGGGCCACACTTTGGACACCCCTGATCTAGACTCTCAGGGGAAACCCAGATTAATTAGACGAGCAAAAAGAATAACAAGGTGTTCACATTAAAAAAAGACTGTTATGAGATCAGCAGCGTAAAACATGGCTGCATGGCGTGTGTAAAATCGCAGACAGTGTTGAGTTTAATGGGGATTATTTAAAGATCAATGATCTGATCCTGGGGATTGGAATGGGACACTTTAGCTGCAAATTAAATTCATCTAAATATGAAGACTCAGAAATAAAAAAAAAAATGCTGTTTTTTGGGAGCGGAGATTGGTGTGCAGGTATCCGCGGTGGCCTTCCACTAACTCTCTGTGCATATTGTTCCAGAAATAGCGTGAGTCTGGATGACATTCGGTGAGTATGAGGCATCAGTGGGCTGACCAAAAAACAACGACTGGCTTGACAGGGTTGCACGCAAGATTTAAAAGACGCTTCATTCTTGCCTGACGAGAGCTGTCCACCGCCTTTACTGGGACATTTTAATGGCTTAGGTTTAAAACATTATCAGCTGTAAAACAATAATAAAAAAAAAAATTGATAACAAATGAAGTTTTTCTCCTAAATATGAGTTTTTTTTTTCTTGTTTAAATGGAAAAGAAGGGAGAGTTCAGAAAGATGGCCTTTATGGTGATCAAAGCGGTTCTTTGCTTGATTTATAGCTAAAATTCTCGTTTAATGCTGTTTTTATTAAATAGAAGCAGACTTGTTAAGAAGGCAGATTTTAAAACTGTAGTGTTTTGGGCTACGAAATTAGGTGCTGGGTTGTACTGGTGCCTTAACTAATTCAGTGTCTTCTGAAAACATTTATACCCGTTTAACTTTTTCACAGAATTCCCTCAAACTTTAATGTATCTCATTGGGATTTTATGTGACAGACCAACACAAAGTACGATGGACGTCCACCTAAACTGACAGGCTGAGCGTAGAGAGCATTGATCAGACAAGCAGCCAGGAGGCCCATGGTAGCTCTGGAGGAGCTGCAGAGATCCTGGTAGCAGTGGAAATCACAGGGAGACATGGTGATGGCAGTATCATGCTGTGGGCATGCTTTCCCTCAGCAGGGAGAGGAAAGCCTGTTCAGAAAGATGGATGAGGACCAGCCTGGAAGAAAACGGGTCAAACGCTGATTAAGAGTTGGGACTGGGGTTGAGGTTCGGCTTCCGGCCTAAAATCACAGAGATGTAATGAAAAGTTTTGGTTTGAAACACATTTGCATGTTAGAATGGTCTAGTCCAGGGGTTCCCAAACTTTTTCAGCCGCGCACCCCCTCCCATGTCCCAGCCGGGTTGACGCACCCCCAAGATTAATATATATGAAAATTTCTTCGTAGAAGAAGATTTCTTCTAAATAAATAAATTTTCGTGTTAATAATGTATCGTTCCGTTATGACACCCAAGCACCAGACGAGGTTTTGCTGCTAACACTTTATTTTAGGACGAACAGGACAGGAAAGCTTTCACTCGGCCAGTCCCCGAATCACGACTCCTCTCCCCTGAAGCCACACATTTCTTCCGCTATGACTCCAAAGAAATCTGATTTAAAGCAACAGTAAGTGTGCAACAGCAGTGGTGGTTCAAGACCAAATTTAGCAGGGGGGGCAGGGTGGGGCCAGTGTTTTTTCACAGGGGCACAGAACAAAAGATTGGGGGAAAAAAAGCCTAAACAGGTCAACATTTCATTGTTTAATATATTAAGTATGCCAAAGAGCCAGTTGTGGCTCTGGAACTGCAGGTTGCAGACCCCTGATCTTTTCTCAATATGGCGGGAGCTTAATGTGAAACAGCTAAATTTTTTTAAATTATCGTTATTTTTTATATTTATTTTTGAATTATTTTGTTATTTTATTATTGGGTAAAACCATAAACGTAAAAAATACAACTGATCCAAATGACCAGTCAGTCACAGTATCTTTGTCAGCATTTATCATCCTAAGAAATTTAATATCATGTCTTTAGTACAGGGGCCCTAACAGGGGCCAGGAACAGTTCTACAGGGGCCCTGGCCCCTGTCTAGAACCGCCCCTGTGCAACTGTATTCAGCAATAAAGTCTAATAAGAATCATCACAATACATTTTTATTTATTGATTAAATTAACAGTTTTTTTAAGCTTTACAAAAGAAATGCTTGTTTACACGCATTGTGTGGCGGGAAAAAAAACACAGTCAGACGCCATTACAGTTTTCACCTCGCGCACCCCCTAGTGGCAGCTCGCGCACCACACTTTGGGAATCCCTGGTCTAGTCAAAGTCCAGATCTAAATCTAATCGAGAATCTGTTTCAGTACTTGGAAAAACTGATGTTTAATCTGGCTTAGCTTGACCTATTATTGTAAACAAGAATGGGGGGAAAATGTAATTATTTTGGTGTGAAAAGCTGGTAAAGACAACAAAAAAACCCCCCAAAAACTCGCTGCTTTAACTAAAACCAAAGGCGATAACTACTTTGTGAGGGTCTGTCCCATAAAATCCCACGTTTGTGGCTGAGCTGTGGAAAAGCTGGAGAGTCGTGGCTACTTTTGAGAGGCAGCGTAAACTTTGGGACGCCTCCTCCACCCGGCCTGCCCGCCCCGCCCGTTACTCCATCTCTGTTCTGCTGCCACCATTGCTCTGTCTGTGACTGAATGTCCCCCCCCTCTGATTCCCCGACCGCCACACCGCCCGCCCTGACACCACCCTCCACGTGACCCTGTTCTGCTCATAGCTCCTGGGACTGGAGCCCCGAGTCCCCGTCCTCTGGCAGCTCCTCGCCTGCATCCTTCACCTCCCTCCATGCCCAGTCCACGTTCACAAACTTCCCATACGGCTCGCAATCCCACCGCCACTCATCGCCCAAGTAAGTCAGGGTCCATCTGTGTGGTGTCATGCCGTCCGCCCCCCCTCCGTGTGACCCCCCCCCCCCCCCCCCCCCCCCCCCCCCCCAGACGCCTGCATGGTAGGCCAGATGCATGGAGACGTCTTTTGATTTGGTTTTATTCAGCTCGTCTCTTCGGTTGGGTGTGAACCCGTGTGCTCTGTGTGTTCCCTAACCTATCAGACACAGGTGGAGTATCTGGACTATTTTGTTGTTATCTGGTTGACTTGTGGTTCAAAACGGCACAATGGCCTTTTTTTAATTTTTTTTTTATTTACCGGAGATTCCAGATAGAAACCTGTGAAGTCGACGCTCACTGCTCTGTATCTGTTTCTGCTGTTGTCCCACATTTTTTTGGCATTATAAGGCGACAGCAAAGGGACATTTTGGTCCTGGGTTGATTTTTGTCCCTCCTCTGTAAAGTCTGCTGCTTCGTCTTCTTCTGTGGCTCCCGTCCTGTCAGTCTCCCGAAGCTGCATGCGCTCTGCTGAAGTCACGTGAAACCCACCCCTCCCTAACACCCACCCACCCCTCCATCAGTCGTTGTTCATTATCCACCCTCTTCATGCTGCAGGAGCACGTCAAAGAGGGGCGAGTCCTTCGGGATCAGCCGCATTGGCAGCAAGATCAAAGGAGTGTTCAAAAGCACGACCATGGAGGGCGCCATGCTGCCGTCCTACGGGCTGGTGGAAGGAGAGGACGACATGGTGAGGGCGGCTCTTTGCTTTGGCTCTGATGGCTGCATCTCTGTTGCTGATTGGAAATTAGTCTAACCTGAGTTCTACGCGCCAGAGAAGCTGTAAAATGCAGAATAAATGTTCTTATCCTACCAGCAGCCAGATCACCGCCACATGGGGGCGTCAGCGAGTAAAGGGCCTTTTAAGTTTCCCTCTGGAAATAAATCAGATGTTAGACTAACAGTAGGATGGAGCACCTTCCTTCCTTCCTTCCTTCCTTCCTTCCTTCCTTCCTTCCTTCCTTCCTTTTTTATCTCCTAGTGTCCTTTTCTTTCCAAGCATGCCTTCCTTGCTATCCTTTCCTTCCTTTCTCGCTTCCTTCCTTTTTTTCCTTTTCTCCTAGTGTCCTTTCTTTCTTTCAAAGTATTCCTTCCTTCCTTCCTTGCTTCCTTCATTCTTTCCCTGATTTGTTCCTTTCTTCATTCCATCCTTGCTTCATTCCTTTATCTCCCAGTGTCCTTTCTTTCCAAGTATTTCTTCAGTGCTTCCGTCATTTCTTTCCTTATCTCCTCGTGTCCTTCCTTTCTTGCTCCCTTCTTTTCTTTCCTTCTGTTTTAGTTCCCTTCCTACATTGCGTCCTTTCTTCTCTCCTAATTTCCTTCTCTTCTAGTGTCCTTCCTTCCTTTATCTCCTAGTGTCCTTCCTTTCTTGCTTCCTTTCTTTCCTTCTCTCCAAGTGTCCTTCCTTTCTTGCTTCCTTTCTTTCCTTCTCTCCAAGTGTCCTTCCTTTCTTGCTCCCTTCTTTTCTTTCCTTCTGTTTTAGTTCCCTTCCTACATTGCATCCTTTCTTCTCTCCTAATTTCCTTCTCTTCTAGTGTCCTTCCTTTCTTGCTTCCTTTCTTTCCTTCTCTCCTAGTGTCCTTCCTTTCTTGCTCCCTTCTTTTCTTTCCTTCTGTTTTAGTTCCCTTCCTACATTGCATCCTTTCTTCTCTCCTAATTTCCTTCTCTTCTAGTGTCCTTCCTTTCTTGCTTCCTTTCTTTCCTTCTCTCCTAGTGTCCTTCCTTTCTTACTCCCTTCTTTTCTTTCCTTTTTAGTGCCATTCCCACATTGCTTCCTTTCTTTTCTTCTCTCCTAGTTTCCTTCTCTTCTGGTGTCCTTCCTTTCTTGCTTCCTGTCTTTCCTTCTCTCCTAGTGTCCTTCCTTCCTTCTGTTCTTTCCTTCTCTCCTAGTGTCCATTCTTCCTTCCTTCCTTCCTTATCTCCTAGTGTCCGTCCTTTCTTTTCTTCTTTCCTAGGGTCCTTTCTTTCCTTCCTTTCATCCAGTCTGTTTTTTTTAGGTTTTACTTTTAAAGCCAGATCTGTGAATAAATCTTCTAGAAATTAATTGCAAACGTTTGTGTTTTATAACTTTGAACGAACTCTGAAAAAAGTGTGTTTGTCCTCCACCTGTTTTATATGCAGCAACACATCTCAGCGCTCATGCTTGTGTAACTAAAGTGAACTCAGAAAATCTTTGAAATTAATGACATTTTACTGGAGATTTTCTCGTCTTCATTTTGCAGCTCAGAGATTTTAATTAAAGTAAATATTTCCTCTTCATTTAATGCAAAAGCCTAAAATAATTCACGCCTCTGTCAGATTTAGATTTAAAAAGTTTTTATTTTTTACTCCACTGAGATGGCTGTAATTAATAGAAAACAAGACCTCTATCTCTCAAAAGGTAAACAGAAGATATACCAGGACTTTGATTCTGGGAAAAATTTACATTTAAGAGAATAAATGGCTGTTAAAAATGTTAACATTCCCATTAATGATGAGAAAAATCTTTGACATTACAGTATTCAAACCCTTATAACTGGTATTTCTGTTTCTCTTCGGTGAGGAGCTCCAAGTCAACATGGATGAGCTCCTCGCCATCACCCTAATCTTTAGCTCCCTCCCCACTACTACTGGGCTGCTGCTGAACTCCCAGTCAGTAGAAACTTGTTGATAAAATTGAAAAATCTCAAATCTTCCAGGGGTTTGGATAATTCTGCGCTTAACTTTATGAATAGTTATTATTTGACAAAAAAATAAAAGGTTGATGAAAGGAAACCCTAAAATGCGTTGTTCGCTCATGTCTTCAGCCACTTTGCTTTGCTCCAGTGCTGCAGTTTATTTTATTTTATTCTATGTTGTGTTCCACTTTTTCACCCTAGAATAAACATTTTACCTGTGTGGTGAAGAAACTCGCCGCTAAGCTGGAGCATCAGAGAAATCTAACGATTACGGCGCGGCTGTAACCTGCTGCATCTTTAACTCCGCCTCTCTTTTAATCTAAGGTAGAGGAAGCCATGATGGTGCTGGAGGACGACTCCCCCATGGAGGCGGCGTCCACACCCAGCACCCCTCGTAACCTCTCGGCCTGGGACATCACGATCCCGTACATCGATTTCTACGACGACGACGTGAAGAGAGAGAGGATTCCTGTCTTCTGTATCGACGTGGAGCGAAATGACCGCAGAGCAGGTGCGCTCACACCTGGTCCTCTTCGCACGTCAGGTCCACCATTCTGGGACGTTTCTCTTTGTTAAGCTGGTAAATTAGTGAAAATTAGAAAATGTGTATATGCACGGCCCGATTAAAATTAGAGGAACAGTTTTTAATTGCAGTTGAAAGTTTTTCTGGTGGAGGCAACAGATATCTTCTTTTTTTTGTTTACTGCTTTTCAGCAGTTTAGCATTAGACCATTAGTTTAGCATTAGACCATTAGAGTCTGTGTCACAACTGGTACCGTGAGGCGATACCACTGAGCTATATAATACACTGGAGTGCTAATCACCGTCTGTTAGAACGAGTCGCTTTGAAGCCACCGGCCGCCATATTGGTACTCCCTATTTCCCCACAGTAACTAGGGAATATGTGCGCTACAGCATCGAATAACGAGGATTTTCTCATGTTCAGGGGGGACTTAAAACTTTTAAAATGTCTAATGCCATATACTTTTATGTTATGCTGTAAAACTATCAAGTACTGAGAACGTCAGTAGAAATATTTAGCATTTTATTTATTTAAATATATATTTAAATGTTATAACATTTCTAAATATATAAAAAATATATATATATATATATATATATATATATATATATATATATATATATATATATATATATATATATATATATATATATATATATATATAATGAATAACATGTGAAATATTTCAGCACATAATTTCCTAGTAGTTAATAGTGTTAGTTCATCCACTGACTGTAGAATTACCTGTGAAACGTTTTCCCACAGCCAGAAAACTGCTTACTGTTGCAACCAAATCCTGTGGGATTCTGTGAGAGTAGGGAGTAGCAAGATGGTGGCCAGTGACTTCAGGTTTTCGGCTAAATCAGCACTCCAGTGTATTATATAGCTCAGTGAGCGATACCTGGACCCTGCAGAGGCTGCACAGGCAGTCCAACATAGAGGAGATTCTAGGAGCCAGGCAGTTACTCTAGGAGAGCTGGACCGGGCCGTCAGAGGTCCTTTACTCATCAGCAGGACCAGTATCTGCTCCTTTCAGCGACGAGGAGCGGGACAACTACTGCCAGAACCCTACAGAGGGACCTCCAGCGGGCACGAAAGTCTCAGACCAAACCATTAGATCCAGAGAACATGGTGGTCTGAGGAGGCCTCTCCATGGAGGGTGAAGGATTGATAGAGCCTTGGCTGTGAATCTTGGTGGGGGTTTTCCTCACGGGGAAAGAATCTGCAGGCAGCACTTGGAGGACGAAGGGATTCGTACCTTTAATTAGCCTCCACCGACCCAAACCCAACAGAACGTCTCTGAGGCGTCATGTTTAGGTCCGTCCGGCGCCAGCAGGTGGCTCCTCAGGCTGTCCAGGAGATCAGGACGCCGTCCTTCCTCTCTTTAGTCAGCGGTTTTTCAGTTTCACTTTCTCTGCGGCTTCAGATTAAACCCTGCAGGTTGATCATTTCCCCTTTTTCACCCAATACTCCGGCATCCTGTTGTTCCCGACACGTCACCTGATCCACACCAGAGACCCAGCAGGATTGTTCCGTCCAGTCGAGATCTCACGCGCTTTCAAAGTGATCATTTATTTTTTCTCTGAGTTTAAGATGGTGCCGTTGAGTGTGAACAAAATTCATAATTCTTGCAAAATGGACAAATGCTGAGAAACGGATAAAAAGAACAACGTCACTGATTAAAGGGTTCATTATTTCACAACTTTTTGAACATTTCCTCAAATCTAAATCTGATTAATTCAACAGCAGAAAAAGCGACATCCTGTGCAACATTTAAACATGAATTTCTGTGAGAAATTATAGTAAAAAAAATGTAATCGCTGCTTTTTTGTCACCTAAACATTTTCGATCATGAAAGTAATTTTGATATCAGACAAAGTGAGAAGATACAAACTGCTCATGAAGTGTTCCTGTTTGTGTCTGACAGTGGGTCATGAAACCGAGCGCTGGTCGGTCTACAGGAGGTATCTGGAGTTTTATGTCCTCGAATCAAAGCTCACCGAGTTTCACGGTAAGTTTTCTCCGTCTCCTCTCCGGTAGAGCTTTTACATGTTTAATGTCTGGGTTTCAAACCATTTGGAGTATTTATTTTTCTAAAGAAGTTTGGCAAGTGGCTCTTTAGAAAATGTCCTTGCTTTAACGTAGAAGTAAACCTAAATCACAGAAATGTCTGTTGCATTATTTAGTTTGCTGCTGTGTGTTTCTCTCTAAAAAAAGAGTTTGTGCTCTGTAAAGGTTCATTTCCAGACGCTCAGCTGCCCTCCAAGAGAATAATCGGCCCAAAGAATTACGAGTTTCTGACATCCAAGCGTGTGGAGTTCGAGGAGTACCTTCAGGTACGTGTGTGAGGAAACATAAGGAGAGGCTAATTTCTGCTGAAACTGGGGCAAATTACCGTTTTTCATTGTCTTGGAAAAGTATTCACACCCACTGAACGTTTCACATTTGGTCACATTACATTATAAGAATATTGTGGTTGTAAAATGGGGGGAAAACAGCAGGTATGAATACTTTTCTAAGGCTCTGTATATCCCCGCTGTTAGATAAAGCATCTCTAAAGTTTACATTTTTCTCAAGATGGTGTCTTCAGGGGTTACAAATTACTTTGTCCAAAAGTTTTCTCCGTAAACATAATTTTGAATCTGCAGTTAGAAACTAGGTGTGTCTACCAAAGCAGCCCCCCCCCCCCCACCCATAGCAGAAACAAAGTTATTCTGATTTTATCAGTTTAAACTGAACTTTCACTTTCTAAAGCCATTTTGATCCCATAAATAATTAAACCCCTGCTTTGGCTTCTGGCAGTTATTCGTTCTCGTCTGTTTGTCCCGTAAATAAACCAGATGTTAAATCAGAACCCCAACATCGCATTTAAATTATGTGGTTTGAAAACCCAGAACCGAATTTAATACCTGCCATCTGTTTGGTACGATTCGACTGTGAACAGCGGCGTGTTTTCTAACGCATTCATCCTTTTTTATTCACCCCTGTCATCCTGAAACCAACTGGAAGGACCATCACAACAAATTTCTTTCTTTATTTTCCTTTTTTATTCATACGGGTAAATCTCACTGAGACAAGGTGTCTCTTTTCCAAGAGAGCAGAAGTCAGCATGATTTACACACCAGGACCTGAATTGGCAGCACGTTCGAGTTATGTTGAAGTACATAAACTGACATGAAATGAATTAAAAAAATTGTAAACACCTTGTTTTTGTCACACTTTTCACCTGCTTTTAGTCCCAGATGTCCATGAAATCCCATCATTTCATCCAAGCCCCTCTGAACAACATGCAGCTGCAGAATAATCCACTTTACCGTACGTGCTTTTTTTAAATCTGTGTCCTTTTCAGAGACTTCTGCAGCATCCTGAGCTGAGCAACAGCCAACTCCTGGCTGACTTCCTGTCTCCTCACAGCATGGAGTCTCAGTTCCTGGACAAGATGCTGCCGGATGTGAACCTGGGTACGACAGGAGAGCGGTCTGTCCCCGCCTGGATGTGGAGAGAAGCGATGAATGAAGGACAAATCATGCTTTTAGCACAGAATATAACAAACAGGCTGTTCTTCTTGCAGGGAAAATCATCAAGGCGGTGCCCAGCAAACTGATGAAAGAGGTACAGAACAAACTCCTTCAGGAGCGTTTATGTTTATAGTTTAGAGGCTATGTGTTAAATTTCTTTTTAGTTACTGTATGACTCTGCTTGTCCCTCCAGGATTTATACCAATCTGAAGATTTACAGACATTTATGTTGACTTTTAATAGATGCATAACATTCATTATGATTTTCTTTATTCATCCAAATTCTGGAACTTTTTGCCTCCATATTTTACTCATAATGTCTTGCGTATTTTGTTTTTATTACATTTTTTTCCTGTCCAGAAAGGACAGCATCTGGAGCCTTTCATCCAGTCCTTCTTCAACTCCTGCGAATCTCCCAAACCCAAACCGAACCGACCTGAGCTCACCATCCTGAGCCCCACGTCAGAAAACGATAAAAAGGTTGGCCGCCAACATTTAAAAACCTTCTGACCGTGTTTCTGTTGCTTCTATGTGGTTCATGCCGCTTAGATCATCTAAAGCAGGGCCGTCAAACGCGTCTCTATATGGGGCCACTTTGGCATCATGCAGTCATTAAAAGGGCTGGTTGCACCTGTATAGACGATACTCTTTATTTCATAATTTCATCTCAGTTCACATAGAAGTATAAAGAAAAAACACAGTAACATAAAAGTAGCACCTTAGGCCCAGTTTATACAGTTTATATGAAAAAAAGGTGATATTGGGGTGAGTTACACTTTAAACTCTCATCATTCTGCATCACTTTTTCTCTTGATGGACATTTCTGGGTTGTTTTAATGTGTTGTGGGAAAACTGACATCTAGTGGCAGGATGCTGTTACTACACGGTTAAAAATAATCAACATTCGCTACAGGAGACACAGTTTTGGCCACTTTATACACTTTAAAAAGGAGATATGCCTCTACTTTATGACATAATATGCTTTTTTTGGCTCTTGAGGACCGGATAAATTGCCTTGATGGGCCGGATTTGGCCCGCGGGCCGTGAGTTTGACACCTGGGATCTAATGTATAGCTGCTAGCTTATTGTTGTAGAGCAAAGTTGCAATACTGAAACGAGCTAATTGTTTTCCATCTGCCCAGTTCTTTGATAGTAAACGGTTGTTTAACTAGTTTATCAAGTAAAACAAAAGTCGTGGTTAGTTACATATTAGTTCACTATTTTTAGCCTAAAATAACTTTCTTAATGAATAAATGTTTTCATGCAAGAAACCTGTCACATGCACAATTTTCAAACGCTACGAGTTTAGAACAAACGTGATGAAATTATTCTAAAAGCTTTGAACATTTCAGATCATCTCTCCTTTATTCCCATGTTTCTATGTTAGAGCCGCGATCCCAAATCTGGTTGACCGCGCATGCTTTTAGCAGTTTGAATTGGAGCGGGACGTATTTATTTCTCCTGTCTTAAATTTCTCGCAGCTCTTCAACGACCTCTTCAGAAACAACGCCAACCGATCTGACGTGACGGAGAAGCGACACAACCAGAACTACTTCATGGAAATGATCACTGTTGAAGGGGTGTATGATTATTTAATGTATGTGGGTAAGTGATCAAACAACATGTTTACATAAACTGAAGGCAGTTTCATTTATTTAAAATGCCAATATATATATTTAAAGTTGAATACTTGAATTTCTTAGACGTTTGTCTTAATATTTAACCCCTTAGGCCACTGAGCTATATTATACACTGGAGTGCTGATTTTACCGAAAAACTGAAGTCACTGGCCGCCATCTTGCTACTCCCTACTTTCACATAATCCCATAGGATTTGGTTGCAACAACAAGCAGTTTTCTGGCTGAGTGAAAACGTTTCACAGGTAATTCTACAGTCAGTGGATTTACTAACACTATCAACTACTAGGAAATTAGGTGCTGAAATATTTTACATGTTATTCATATTAAATATATATGTATATATGTATGTATGTGTGTATATATATATATATATATATATATATATATATATATATATATAATTAAAATGCAAAATATTTCAGCACATGACTTTCTCAGTACTTGATAGTTTTAGAACATAACATAAAAGTATATGGCATTTGACATTTTTAAAGTTTTAAGCCCCCCTGAACATGAAAAAATCCTCGTTATTCAATGCTGTAGCGCACATATTCCCTAGTTACTGGAGGGAAATAGGGAGTACCAATATGGCGGCTGGTGGCTTTAAAGCGACTCGTTCTAACAGCCGGCGATTAGCACTCCAGTGTAGAATATAGCTCAGTGCCTTAGGCCCACAAGCCCCATTTCAAGGGGGCTTGAGCTCTTTAACAACAATAACATGCTTGTAGCTGACTGAGACCTACAGATGCTTATCGCATGTCCAGATCTTCATCTGAGATTCCTCTACAAAAGTATCTACCAAATATATAATAGATTTCACATTTTCAGTTTTAAAAATAAGTTCCAAACTTCAAAAACTGCCAAAATGGCACAAAAACAATAGTGGTCCGCCTGGATATTTTTCCATTTAAACATGTATAACTTATCAAGTGCTTGTTGTGAGGACACCAGACTTGCTACAGATGTAACCAAGATGTTGTAGTTGCAATTTATTGTGTTTATTTTCTTCTTTACAGCAAAAGTAAGAGGTTTTGTATATAAAAATCAGTTTGTTTCTTAGACGGAATTACATTTTATGGCATTTAAATCTTGATTACTCAGGCCCAGAATGATTTACTCTCTAATTTTCAAATCTACATAATCCTCCAGGACCTTTATGTTAATTGATAACAAGATTAGCAGTTTAGGCGTCGTACAAGTAGAGAAGTGCCTTATAATGTATGAGTATGCATTTTTTATTTTATGGAAAATAGACCCTCAGACTCAAGGGGTTAAGGGTAAGTTTAATAAAAACATGCAGAAAGGTAAAAATAATAATACTTAAAAAAAAACATTGCTTTAAAATATGTTAAAAAGATTTTAAAAAACAAATTACTGACTCAATTCATTATTACCTAAATAATGATAAAGATGAATCAATAAATTTTTGTCTCTTTTGCTTTTTGTTGTTTCTATATTATTTCTTACAGCTTTGGGGATGCTGGTCTATAACAGTAAAAATGCTTTGCTGTATAGCTTCTTTCTACCGTTGGACTGAGCAGAGTTTTAACTTTTAATTTAAGAACTGACCTAGTTATTTTATGACAAAACAGTCTAAAATATATTCAGAAAACTAGGTAAGAGGTTGTTATAAATATCCTGGTATGAAGTCTTGGTCGTCTCGCTGAGGTTGTTTATCCACTCAGACTCCAGCCCCCTTATTTCAGTTTTTCTTTATAAATTTGCCAATCACCAACTAGCAGAAGTGATGCAATTGTTTGCAACGGCTGCCATGACTGTCAAGCATCTAAAACTTAAAAACAAGATTATTTGCCCTGTTTATGCTTTTATTGCAACAAACCGCCCACAAGTTGCATTGACCCCCCACGTTGAAGTTAAAGCTTCCCTCCAAAGAGGAACATGAGCGCTAAGCAGCCTGAAGAATCTAGATGTACTGAAGCCATCTGCGGTCTCTCTTGCACCAACGTCCTGGTTGTTGGTGGTTTTATCGTTCATTTTTGACAGAATTTAACACAAGACCGTTAAAAAGACACATTAAAGAGATATAATTACAATATAGGATTAATGGCTTGCACATAAAGCTAAGTACCATATTATAGCGGCTGGATCAGAACCCTGTCTCTGTCAGACAGGGTTCTGATCCATATTAGCAGATTCAAGCGGGCAAATATGACTGAATCTGAAAATTTATCTAAAGCTCCTTCAACAAAGGATTAGTTCTTCGGGGTGTGAACGCTCGCTCTGACAGGCGGTTCACTGCCAAAAGGGAACTAAAAGTAAGCAAAAGTTTCTTGAAATTAGTGTTTTTTTCCTTGATTTAAGGAGCTACATAAGACTATTTGCCAATGTAATGAGTATTTTTACCCCTAAAGTAAGATTATTAGCTATCATGCATTTCAAATAAGATGATGGAGATTAATTGTTATTATTTTAAGTGCAAAAATCTTATTCCATTGGCAAGTAGTCTTATTTAGCTGCTTAAATTAAGGAAAAAGAAACTAATTTCAAGAAAATTTTATTTACTTTTAGTTCCCTTTTTGTAGTGTTCCAGGGTGCTTGTTCTTTTTCCAAATTAAAATTCCAGACTTTTTCCAGACTTTTTTAAAACTAATATTTTTTTTCCCCCAAGACCTTAACTTTATGTACTTGTATACTTGTGTGCCTACTTCATTGGTTGAGATTGTACAAACTGTTTATTAGAAATGTTAATTTTTATAGGCTAGTATTCAATGAACAAATGCATTATTCACAGTAAATTATGCTCTTACTGATAAAAACGTTTCAAAACATGAAAATCACAAGTACATGAATTTCACATCAAACAAGTGTTTGATTCCATTAGGCTAATACAGTACGTGACCAGTTAGTAAAATTATAGTTTTATAGCCTACCTTCCTATTACTCATTTCACAATGCCTTTCAGCATACTGTAAAATTCTACCATACTTTTTTTCCCCATACTTTATTAAGACTTTCACACAAAATTCAAGACTTTTCAAGGTCTGGAAAACAGTGTTTCAAAATTCCATACTTATTAAGACTTTCAAGACTTGCGCAAGCACCCTGTGTTCTGTGTCCAAGCGGTATTTGTTTTTCTGTTGCCTTATAACAGGATGTGTGGCGATATTTTGGAGAAGAAAAAAAAGCGTCATGGACTCATTTAAAAAAAAAAAAAAATTCCATCACAAAAAAAGCGCAGGAATGTTAACAGCAGCGCGGACACTCTGCAGAGCCGCTGCACGTCCGGAATCAAGCCGGAAAAATCCCGACACCCATTCTTCCGCCTTCTGCACATTAGATAAATGAGGAGCACTGAAGGGAAACAGGAAGCTCAGGGTTACAACGCCGTTTGAGTTGAAAGCTGAGAAAAGAATTAAAGCTACGAGGGGATCGGTTCAAAGTTCTCACTGCGCCGCTTTGTGTCCAAACCTGAAACTACTTTCTCTGTCCCTGCGGCAGGTAGAGTGGTGTTTCACATCCCTGACTGGTTGCATCACCTGTTAATGGGCGGCAGAATCCTGTTCAAGAACACCCTGGAGGCCTATACCGATTACTACTTGCAGCACAAACTGGACCAGGTGGTCCAGGAGCACCGGCTGGTCTCGCTCATCACCCTGCTTCGAGGTAAACGGGAAGGCCTCTGGTTTTCTCAGGAAGCACAAACACATTATTCCAGCCCGTCGGTTAGTAACAGAACTGCTTTTCCTCCAGACGCGGTTTTCTGTGAGAGCAGCCCGCCGCGCTCGGCCCAGGACAAACAGAGCAGAGCCAAGAGGACGTTCGAGGAGATGATGAGCTACATTCCAGGTGTTTGTTCTGTTTGTTTCCATTATTCTGCCGCCTTACGGGCCAGAGCTCTGCTTCTGGGACAAAGGTTCGCTCAACACGGAACATGTCTTTAGACTTTCTAGGAAAGTGTATCGGAGAGGAGGCCAAGTACGAGGGAGTCCGGCTGCTCTTCGACGGACTGCAGCAGCCGGTTCTCAACAAACAGGTACAGGAGAAACACGCCGCCTGTTTTCCCAGCGTGGCCGCGTGTGCGATGACGTCACGTAAGAAAGGCGTTGGAGTACAGGACTGTCTCAGAAAATTTGAATATTGTGATAAAGTTCTTTATTTTCTGTAATGCAATTAAAAAACATGAAATGTCATACATTCTGGATTCATTACAAATCAACTGAAATATCGCAAGCCTTTTATTGTTTTAATATTGCTGATTATGGCGTACAGCTTAAGAAACCCAAATATCCTATCTCAAAATATTAGAATATCATGAAAAAGTATACTAGTAGGCTATTCAACTAATCACTTGAATCGTCTAATTAACTGGAAACACTGCAGGGTTTCCTGAGCCTTGAAAAACACCCAGCTTGGTTCAGTAAACTAAATCACAAGTATGGTAGTGGTTAAGAGACGACATCAGATTCTCACAGTAACTGGTGTACTGACCATGGCATTACTGTCCTTGATTGGCCTGCCAATTCCCCTGACCTGAACCCCATAGAGAATTTGTGGGCTATTGTGAAGAAGAAGCTGAAAGACACCAGAGCCAACAATGCAAATGAGCTAAAGGCCGCTATTGAAGCATCCTGGGCATCCATAACACCTCAGCAATGCCACAGGCTGATTGCCTCCATGCCACGCCGCATTGATGCACTAATCTGTGCAAAAGGATTCCCAACCAAGTACTGAGTGCATTAATGGACATTTTCAAATGTTTGATTTTGTTTTGCTGTTATAATTTTTTTTTACTTGGTCTGAGGAAATATTCTAATATTTTGAGACAGGATTTTTGAGTTTTCTTCAGCTGTACGCCATAATCAGCGATATTAAAACAATAAAAGGCTTGCGATATTTCAGTTGATTTGTAATGAATCCAGAATGTATGACATTTCATGTTTTTTAATTGCATTACAGAAAATAAAGAACTTTATCACAATATTCTAATTTTCTGAGACAGTCCTGTATAGCTGCAAGGCAATGACTCGATGCAATCTGCCGGGTTTCCTGAGATAGAAAACCTTTTAACCAACCTGTCTGGGATGGAACTGAGACGGCATGTTATAAACTGGCACCGCATAAATAAACTGATGTGATTTTTGATATGGACAGAGGTAAAAGCTGCCTTTCACGCGTCAGAATCAGGACGTTTTTAGACACTTCTCTGGTCCAACACACCTGAATCCGATGGCTGAAATAAATCCTCAGGCTGCACTGAGGTCTAAGGACCTAAGGACAGAGATTTATTTATTATTTATTTATTATTGTTTTTTTTTTTTAAACATATGCACGGATCGATGGCACTTTTTAAATTTTGTTGTTCTTGTGACAATGACAATAAAGTTTTCATTCATTCATTCATTCTAAGGAAGCCTCAGAGTTGCAGGAGAAAATGGATTTTAGATTTTCTGTGTGTTTTTGGATGTGTCCACTCTTACGATGCGGTCAGAAAATTAGTTTATCACAGTTTTCTTCCTTAAATTCCCTTTTTTTGTGTGTGAAAAAGCAATATGGATTTAACGTTCATGTTTTTCTGCTTTGTTGCTTTAATTAGCTGACCTATGTGCTGCTGGACATCGTCATTCAAGAGCTTTTCCCAGAGCTAAACAAGGTAAACCGATAACGATCAAACGCTAATTTATTGGCAACCATCAACGTTTTTCAGATGTGTGCAACAAATATAACACAAACATGGTTTGAATAGTAAAATAAAGCAAAAGTTAAAGGGAGTTTATTTAAATCTAACCCCACCCCTGGCAAGATTTGGCCAAATGAGCACAAGATCTGATGCAATGAAGGGATTCATTTGTTAGTAGTAACAGGTGGGCTTACGAGAAAACATCTGTAATTTCCCCAATGCTTAGTTTCAGAAGACATCCTGAATGACACGGGATCAGGGTCGCCTACAGAAAACTCCGGGTGGGATTTGAAAAAGAGGAAAACCAACGGCATGAATGAGCTGGAGAGCTGAGGAGCGCTGCCAGACGCTGGCGTCTGAATAAGCTCCACGCGTGCAGCAGATCCTGACAGCTAACCAACCGTTCTCTACTTGGTATTAAAGATGAGCGTCATAAAGGATTACTGCATTACTCCTTTTAGACTTACACTTAGACAACTTTATTTGTCATTTTGTATGCACAGAGTGCGTACAGAATGAAATTTCGTTGCATACAGCTTATAAATTGCAGTAAAAAATCAAATTACAGTATAAGGTGCAGCAGTGATTTAAAAGTAACAATTTAAATGTAGACAATGCAGGAGAAGTCGCAGTGTACAGGTGAGTATTTTTAAAACCTTATAGAGTCAGTTTGGGTTTCATTTGCAGAAACCACTTGAAACATTAGTTTTGTTGAGCTGTTTAATTTGCTCTTGTTAGATTTGTTTGTTACAAACAGCTGCTAATGTGCGCTCAGCCATCAAAGCCACTTGACGGTTGGGTGTAAATGTCCTAAATTCAGTTTCCACTCCGCCTCTGTTCAACGTTGCGCTGGCTGGAAATGCACTGAAGAGTTGTTTGCTGGCAGATATGGACGACAATTTGAGCGTCAATGTGACCAAATTGTCGACATTAAACACTGCTGATAAACAAAATTGTTTTTTTAAAGGTAATCACAAAGTTCAAATAGCTGTTTTGGGCCATTCTGTGTCCTGGACGTGTTCCCAAAGCAGACTTTGTATTTAGTTCAAACATTTCCAGTTTGCTTTCTATTACAACCAACCAACTGTATTTCACTTTTCTGTGACAGAACAATACACATTAGAAAATCGCAAAATGAAGATAATAGTTTTAAATTATATATATATATATATATATATATATATATATATATATATATATATATATATATATATATATATATATATATATATATATATTAGAAATAATCAGAAATTTGTTGCCTCTTAGCCCCCTTTAATCTCATGCCCCTAAATTACCTTACTTACACCGACAGGCTGGATGAGGACAGCCTGGTAGCTCTGGAGGAGCTGCAGAGACCCAAAGCTCAGGTGTCAGAACGGATCTGTTATGATATATTTTTCTGGGATGAACCCGGACACAGCACGCACACACAGAGTCAGTTCTTATGAGTGAGTTTTTATTGAACAGTGTGGAAGATGGATGATTAGACCAGAGTCTTTCAACGGACGGAGGTGAAGGGTGTAGAAGCTGGCTGGCAGGAGGAGTGTGGAGAGACTGACCGGGAGGAACTCTGGAGCCGAACACTGGAGAGCCGGACCTCTGAGCAGAGCCGTGGAGCGCAGAGCATCAGAGCCGAGCAGAGCATCAGAGCCGAGCAGAGCATCAGAGCTGAGCAGTGGCGAGCAGAACGTCGGAGCCGAGCAGTGGCGAGCAGAACGTCGGAGCCGAGCAGTGGCGAGCAGAACGTCCGAGCCGAGCGGTGGAGGTCTGAACGTCTGAGCCGAACGGTGGAGGTCTGAACGTCTGAGCTGAATACTGGAGAAAACAAAACTGTCGGAAAGTCTTTGGGCTGACTGTAACAAGACCAGGTGAAAGGAGTCTTCAGGCTGACGGGTACAAACGGAGCTGACAAGAAAAACTGGCAGGGACTGAGCGGGAGTGAACGCTATGGACCGGCGACGGGAACAGAAAGAGGTGAGTCTGATAAAGCGGTGGGAACAGGTGGAAGCAGTTGTGGGTTAATTGCAGCCTGCCAGGTGAAACTGATCAGGCTGCGCAGGAACAAGAGAGAGGGAGAGAGGCTCAGCATGCAGCCAATAAGCTGCATCCTGACAGGATCAACAGGACAGCTATTAATTCTGGGTTCCACAGATTTGGCCCTTTGTGGAAGAGTAGCTGAAAGAAAAGCAAAGTCTCTTTTGCAGGTTGCCACAATCCATGTTGGGAACACAGATGGAAAGAAGGCGCTCTGGTCAGAAAAGACCAAAATGTAATTTTGTTTTTGGTCGGTATGCAAAACACTGTGTGGTGAAAAGATGAGATTTAACACCTTGTTGACTAAACTATACCCACTGTAAAAAAACACGGTGGGGGCAGCATTATGCTGTGGGGATGCTTTTCTTTAGCCGGGATAGGAAACATGGTCAGAGTTGATGAAGATGGATGGAGAAAACCTGCTGGAGGCTGGAAAACATGAGCCTGGAGTGGCGGTTCCACTTCCAGCAGGTCGACCAACAGAGAATCAGTGACGGGGCTTAAAAAGCCGATGTTCAGAGACGCTCTGCATCCATGCTGACTGAACCAGAGCAAAGAACCTGCAAACATTTCTGTCTCTGCGTCAGCGCGGTTGGTAGATCGACACCCTCAAAGACTTGCAGCAAAGCGTGGTTCAACAAAGTGCTGAAGAAGGGTTGAACACAACCTTTTAGATATAGACTTCTGAACATAACGTGTAATTTTCCTCTCCTTTCACATTTATGCACAGCTTTGTGTCAGTCAGTCGCACTAAATCCTGATAAAATACTCTGACATGCGACGTTGTGAATATAAAGGACAGAAACGAATTTGGAAGGAACAGAAAGTAGCAAAAAAGTCCCACTTTTTTTTGTTCTGTGAATTTAACAAACTCTTGTCTATAACGTATCTAAGGAAAGTGTTGGTCGGCGTCTCTCTGACTGGCTTCCATCTTCTCTCAGCAGGTGCAGAAGGAGACCTCTGTGATGGCTCCATGGATGTGAAAATGAACCCAGCGGATGAGCGGACACGGTCGCCTGGCAGGAAGTCGTGTTTCTCCTCCCACCGGCGGCTGTGGGACCCGCATCCTGAGAGGCTCTGAGTCCTGGGTGGACGGCACCAGTGGGCCTCAGCGTCCGCATCTTAAAGGACGGTCTGTCTTCACCTGGATCGACCGCTGATCGCTGACCTGATCAGCCGTGAAACTCGGCCCTCTAACGTTGCTACAGACCGCTGAACATGCTGCAGGTTATGAGTCACCTTAACGGCCGAATATGGCCACCATGGTTTCTAATTGATGTGATGGACGGGATGTGAAGGGAAACTAAAGATGTTTGCACTTTAAAATTCAGTTTTCTGTGCTGAAATGTGAAGGGAAAGCTGTTTTTTTTTATTTATTTGCTGTAGCGCCGTTCCTCTGATGCTTCAGTCACTACAGACCTGCTTTCACTGCAGCTTTGCTCCTGGTGTTTGGGGGGGAAAGTGAAGAATTTCTGTTTGGATCTAACAGCTGGACAAAAAAGTTATGACTTTTTTTTTTTTTTTTAAAGAGACCCTGTGAGCAGAGTGTATTTTTATTTTTTTTTTATTTCCGTGAAGGGTAGGAATCGTCCAATCACAGAAGAGTGGAGCTGATTGTGAAGATCTGGACTGTTTCAACCACAGGAGGGAAGGAAGACAAGCAGATTCTCCTTGAATATTTCTAATAAACCTGTAAAATGAATAAAATATTAACCAATTTAAAGGGTGGAAGCTCAGGTCTGTTTGTCAACACATTCAAATGTAAAACAGAGAAACTTTTGCTGCTGCAAAGATGTAATTCTCTGTTTTTAGTTTTTACAATTATTTAGTTATACCTGGCTCTATGAGAACGACCATTCGTCCCCAGTTTACCCCTGTGGAGCCTTATTGCTGCTACTGACACGCCTAAAGAGTGAAATCCAGACATCCCGTTCACCAGCGCCACTCTCCTGCTCTTTCTGGGAAGCCAAAGGCCCCAGACGTACAGATAAACGTAGAAATGATTCACACCCCTGACAGATTCAGAGTTAAGCTGATCTTTTCATTTAATCAAAGGGTTTCTCTCGCCTTGATGTAATGTTAACATTTGAAACGGTCCAGCTAGATTCCCGACTTGAATCTGATCTGGAATCTGTGCAGAAGGCTAAAGATTAGGGTGATGGCAAGAGGCCCTCCAACTTCAAAGACAAAGATAAATCGATTTCATAAGAAATGATAAGGCTTTTTATAAGAAAGACTTAGAAAACCAGTGAAAACATGCAAAAAACTGATCACGTGCATCTGATGCAATACACCTGTGTGAGTTTAGTCTTTTTCAGTAGGAATAACTTTTGGTTTTTATAACTTATTCCTCACTAAAATGTCATGTTTTGAATGGCCTTTTGCAGAAAAAACTGAATTGTTTTTTTTATCTGTTTATGTTTAATATGTTTAGGAACTGTCCATATTATTAAAATTGCAAAAAAAAATATTCATATTTCCAAATAATTACAAAAACGCACATCTGGCGAGGTCGGCAGGCTGCTGCCATGGTTCCTGGACCACCTTCATCACGACTTTACATATTTAAGCTTGTTTGTATCCAAAGGTTCCTCTCCGGATACGATTTTGTGCTTTTGCTGAACTTTGAATCCTGTTGTCTCCGGGTTCTCCTTACAGACGTCGAGACAGAAAGGCGGTTTAGGAAGCCCCGGAGAATTTTCCAGCGCCTTGGGCTTATCGCGTTTTGTCAGAGCGTGCAGAGCTTTTCAGCGGGTCAGGAACAGCAGAGAGTCTGCAGCATCAAGCCAAGGCAGCCTGTGAGGGCATCCATGGCTTCCTGGATATCTCAGCGCAGCACGGTGCACTCACTTCACATCCAAGATGGCCTGGGAAAAGAAACGTGTGCACCTGCAGAACGCTGGGAGAAAAAGCTGCACAGTCACCAGTTTTAACAACCAGATGGAAAAAAAAAACTACTGTATTTTAGCCAAATCTTCTACTTCTTCCCAATATTGGGCAAAAACCTGAGAAACAATAAATCAGGAAATGATTAACCCCTGAGAAACAGAGGCAGGGGGTTTAAATGCACCCAAAAAGTTTCCATTTATTGGATTTCAAAGATTCTTTATTGTCACCGCGTGTTACCCTGCTGAAATTTCTTTTTGGACACTAGGCAAGGCAAGGCAAATTTATTTATATAGCACAATTCAGTACAGAGACAATGCAAAGTGCTTTACATGATTAAAATATTGGAATAAAAGCAAGTAGGGATAGAATGTAGAAACAAAAAAGAACATTGAGAAACAGTAAGAGTACACATAACCATGAACAAAGGTTAGAGTTTTTTATTTTCACATTATTGTGTGCAAAAGATTAAAAATGATAAGATCAAACGTTTGCATCAGAGTCCGAGGGCTTTGATATCACTTTATTTCTAAATGTGTAAAAATACATTTTAAACAAACGGCATTTAAATTTTACAAACTCAGTAATTTTTATTTATTGTCATTATGGAATAATTTTAGGTTTAACAGCCATAAGGATATAATACAAGGCTTTGCAAAAGTATTCACACCCCTTGGACCTCTTCATGTTATCATGTTACAACCCCATGCTGCAGTTATTTTATTGGATTTTAGGTCCCATATTAGCAGACAGAGTAAAATTGTGGATAGGAAATCATATATTTTTTTGTTAAGTATCTGAATGACAAAGATTTGTCAAAGAAAACTGAGAATACAATAGAAGGTAAAAGAGGAATTCCCATCTACAGACTGATTTTTTTTATTCCTCTTTGCAAAACAGATCAAGCTTAGTCAGACCGGACGGGAGAGCCTTTGTAAAAATCAATTTTCATGTCTTGTTACAGTTTCTCAGTTGGATTTAGGTCTGAACTTTGACTAGGCCATTCCTCCAGATGAATATGTGTTGCTGTAAACCAGTCTATTGCACCCATGGCTGTATGAACAGGGTAGTCCTGCTATTCAGGGCTGATTTCTGGGGTGCATGGCTAATAGTAGTCCTTGCACGTTGTCCCACCTGAGCTGTGGATCTCTGCAGCTCCTCCAGAGCCACCATGGTCCTCCTGCTTCTCTGATCAATGCTCTCCTGGTCCAGCCTGTCAGTCCAGGTGGACGTCCATGTCCTGGTAGTTCTGCAGGTGGTCCATCCTCTCTCCAGGTCCAGATGATGATCAGAGCTCTGGAAGATGTTGTTGTAGAACCTGATCCTGCTGTAAACTGGACCAGAACTTTCTCTCTGAACCGTCTGCTGGGTTCCTGGGTCTACAGGATGGTTGTTGTCCAATGTTCTCTGAAGAGCCTCTGAGCCCAGATATTAAATTACACACAGTCCATTCATTCGTTGACTTGATTGATTGCACATGATTGATTAATACAGTGAGCTCAGAGTAAGGGGGGTAAATGCACATGTGGATCACATTTTACTTGCACTAGTTTGTGTTGGTCTGTCATAAAGTCCTGCAAAAAATGCACTGAAGTTTGTGATCACAACGTGACAAAATACATTAAACTGAATGAATTCTTCTGCGAGGCAGCGTGGAGTGAAGTCGTACGCCGAGCCCACTGAAGGCACGGAGTGAGGCAGGCATCACTGCACGCATCTCGGCTCTGATTCATTAGGAAATCTCTTTGTGTGAAAACTTTGCAGCGACGGAACAGACGAGCAGCTGTCATGTCAGGCAGTTAAGTTCAAATCACGTTGTAACGCTGGCTTTCTGGCATGTCTCCCTCTGCGCTCATCAGTAATTCACAACAACCTGTTTACGCACATTCGCCTGCGTCTCTGTGGGAACGTCGAGAAATGAGAACAGAGTCTGTGCACGGGTTCAAACAGCAGAGGACGGATCAGCTGTTTCTACCGCAGTCAGATGATTTGCCTCAGCCTTGACCGGCCGGCGCTCTGCACTCTGTCCTCTGCGCCATTAACAAAAAACCCAGGAGCTAGCCGTGTAACCGATGTGCAACATCTCACTGCGTTTTCTCCAAAGTGCCAAAGGCTGCGTCTGATGCAGTCTGACACATGCGCTAACGCAGACGGACAGATGGCATTGTACTTGTGAAGTGTAAACATTCTTCCCACACAACACTCAGTCCCCCTGTCCTCTCTCCTCTCTTCTGTCTAGTGCTCCTTTAAACGACTAAAAGCACTTTACAGACCATTGCTTTGATAAGAAAGCTTTCTATGATAAACCGTTATCACGTTGAACTCTTTGGTGGGAATGAGCAGAGACATTTGAAGCCAAGCAAATGACTTTTTGCTTCTTTTTTGTTTCCTGAAAGTAGCAGGAACATTAAAGCTCACATTACAGCCCTGCAGCTCTGAATCAACAAATGTATTTCTTGAATAATTACCAACAATTCATCACTTTTTCGTCAATAAAGTCCTTAGATATATTGCTGTGTTTTCCTCTTTTGGAGTGAACACAAAGACGAAAGTGGTCCTCCCAGCCGTGAGGCGCATCGATAAAATACTTATTTTAAAAATGCATTAGTGTTCCTGTTGTGACTTTTTAAAAAATGTTTATTTTCTGCATAATTTGCAGTGAACCTGTTGGGTTGGGGAAGCTTTTCTACTGCTATTTTGTTGCATTATTTTTTTAATCAGTCCACCAATCAGACTTTATGAATAGGGCTTATAATCTAATGTCTATAATGCTTATAATACGATGTCGCTAATGTAATACTAATGTAAGTGCTTTTAAATCAGTTAAACAAGAAGCAGGCTAGCAAACAACCATTAGCAAACACACAGAAAAACAATAAGCTAAGTAAAAATAATTAACTAGATTAACAAAACGCTATTAGACATGAGGAAACACACAAAGGCAAATTTCAAGCTCCAGCCTGTTGAGAAAATCCATAAAAAGTGTGATTTACCTGATGAGTGATATTATTTCTTCTTGCATTAATAATGTAAGAAGAAATAACATCGCAACGTCATAAAAAAGTTTATAAATTTTGTGTTGTTAGATCTGAGTCTTATTAAAAAACGCTCATTGCTTGTTTCATTTAGTCTAGCCTTTTGCTCTTTTCCTCACAGCTGGTCCTGCTTTGCCATTTGCACCGCTGGTAAAAAACCAAATTTAATGACGTGCGTATGTATCAGAGGTCTCCTTCCAGTGGGATGTGCCTGGAAAACCTACAGAGGGAAGGACACAGCAGGCGTCCTGATCAGATGACCAAAGCACCTCAAGTGACTCCTTTCGGTGCGGAGAAGCAGCGGCTCTTCTTTGAGCTCCTCCGCCCTCTCGGTGAGGCTGAGCCCAGCCTCCCAGGGAATGCAGCTTATTTCAGCCACTTGGATCTGGGACCTCGTGACCGCAGGTGATCGTCGAAATGTAGACGGACCAGAGAATTGAGAGCTCTTTCTGTTTCCCATCACTTGTGCACAGTCCAACTTTTTCTGGTTGGGATTTGAATATACAGAATAAATGTTTGGCCTGTTGGCAACACTGACAGGGGAGGCACCCCTAGTTTCCCCACAGATCCTCCGGACAGGAAAAGTGGGTTGGGTTTGTGAAGATGAAGAGGATAAACCTCTCCTTAGGCTCAAGATGAAGAAACATTTCTGGAGGGGAAAAGCTAGCGTCAACCTTAGCACTACTTCAAAGTTTGATTTTTTTTTATTGAATTGCAAATTTCACAATTATTTAACACATTTAAAATCAACTAAAGATGACCATCCTGCTTCACCATTTCACCAAACAATAAGATAAATGCACAATTATAACACAAAGCAGAAGATAAAAAGGAATAAGATTTCTAAAAAAAAAACAAAAAACTGTTCTCATGTTCTATTCAGTCAAAGCTCGAGGGAAAGGTGTGAATCTTAACAGACATCTGAATGAATAAGTCATGTGGAAATGCAGAGGTGAGCAGAGAAGACTCGATCACGTCTACATTTTAATTTTGATCTCTGAACCCTGAGGAGAAACTGTCTGGTTAACCGGACCGCCCTTAAAGATCACAGACAGGATGAAGCTAGACCATTTCCAAGTTCAAAGGTAAGATTTTAAAATCTATCTATCTGAAGATGGACAGGGAGCCAGAGGAGAGATTTCACAACTCAGTAAATGCTGCAGGGACGTGTCGTCTTGACCAACATGCAATTTGTTACGATGGTCCAGGCGAGCTTTTATAGAAGCGTGAGTAAGCTTTACAAGCTTTCCAAAATTGTTAATGTTTCACTTTCTCAGTGACAATTGGTTGGAAAAAGTAGAATTTAATAGCGTAATTTAAATGTTTCTTCATCTTAAAGGGGCAGAAACGTAGATTCCTCACAGCAGAGTGACTAGGAGGAGCTTAGGGCCCAAAGCCATCAGCTGAACTGAGACGAGCGTTAATTCTCAAACCAACTCACCTCGGCCTTGTTTCTGCTCAGCTTCAGTAAGTTTCACCGCATCCAGGTTTTAGTTTCAACCAGACAGTGAGCCCAGACGTAACATGATCAAAACTAGCAGCAGTGCACCGAACACGGACCCCTGGGGAACCCCAAAATGGACACGGGCTGCCCCACAGGAATTACTTAAATCATGACAGAGCTTTATTCGCATTGTAATAAAAAAAAAAAAAAGGATTTACTTCTTCTAAATCTAAAAACTCCATAACAACCCAGATCCCTGAGTCAACAGCTGGATAAATGTGTTAAAAAACTTTTAATCCCAGAGTGTTTTAAAAACGCTTGGGTGTATGTAAACTTCTGAGGTACTTTCTCAGACACAAAAAAGTCGGCCTTTCATCACAGAGGGGGAGAAACGAACACTGGAAACCTAAAAAATATTTGGTTTACTATTTAAAGCTAAAACAGAAATGAAGTCAAATAAGACTTCAAAGCCATTTTGAAATTAATGTTTAGTCAAATAATGCACATTATACATAGCGATTAGATAAAAATGAATTTCATTTTCTCCTGTTTTCAGCGCGGTTCGTTCAGAGGCGTAATTTTCCCCCAGGATTATCCACAGGCTTCATTTTTATTCATCAACGTTGTTGACAAGATGATGAAATTTCAGATGACTTGTGCTCATCCTGCTGCTTTTCCACATGTGTGTCATTAACACTCGCCACAGCAACATCAGCAAGCGTACAAATAAAGTGGCATTTTCCAACACCGGCAGACCAGAGCATCCAAATAATCGAATCACGATAAGTTTCTCTTTTAAATGTGTCTGAGCATCGTGAGTTTTCTAGTTTTTACTATTTGCGTCCAGCTTCTGTGAAATGGGGCCATCTATAATTGTTTGGGATGTGATTATCTATCAATCTCCTTAACGTAACAATCTCTATGGCCGACGCACATTATCAGTCTTACATGCGTGACGCGTGTTCTGATTGTAAATATGCGCCACACTTGCGTTTCCGTCCTTAAAGTGCGGCCACTTTAGATTTAAAGTGAATAACTGCCAAACGGGGGTTTCCTGCACGGATCTTCAGTTTCTAAATGGACTTCCAGTCAAGCCAAAATGAGCTTGACCACAGTTTCCAGTTATCAACAACACTTAGCTCATTTCCTGTTATGTATTTAGCTCCAGGGAATAAAATACAGCTTTACTCGGTGCATTTAGTATACATCCCCCCCCCCCTCCTCCTCTCCGCTCTCAGATGTGTTGCTCGTCCAGTGAGCAGACCCACAGAGTGAAGCACAAATAGGACACAGCCATCCAAAAAGTAGCACAATCCCCAACATGGCGGCAACAGTTTGACGATACGATCATCGGATTTGGGAGGTTTGCTCTCGTAAAGCCCCCAGTTGTGCCCAGAACACATTTTTAGCTGGAGAGCTGATTGGCAAGGCAGAAAACACCAAATCCCATCAGACCTGGCATGGGCACAGAGCAGAGAAATGGGTTTTGTAGCATGTCAACACGTGTCCTATTTTTGATTCTCTCATTGTTCTTGAACGCAGCGTTCGCAGCAGAATCGACGGCGATTCCGAATAAAAATAAAACTGAAAATAGTTAAAATGTACCCCAGTATACATAGACCAAATATCAAAGTAATTTATAAACGTAATGTCCCAGTTGTAACTGTTTGAACAATATTATAATATAAGTCATATTATTGTATTATATCATTAATATAAAAGCTACTGCATGTTGCTATTTTTATGGAGGTGGAAGTGCGTTTGTCATTTTTTCACACGGTGCTTTTAGTTGGACTATGACTTCCACAATGACACTTCCCACCAGCTCTCCAGAACTGAGGAGTGCAGTCTTTGACTGTCACTCATTTTAAAATCTGAAGGTTACATTAACTAATTTCAGCACTGTGTGGATGTAGTGGGTGGGAGGCTGAGGGGGGATGTGGGACTGGCCTGTGTTCTGTGCTGCGCCTCAGGTCGCCGTCTGCCTCGCACTGCGGCGTTTTTTATTTTTTTTCGTCCGGGTCCGTCAGTGGCTCCTGGGCTCAGTGGAGGTGGCCAACCCCCTCCACCCTTCCACAGCTTCACTACAAACAGCCTCTTCCTCCACTCCTGTGCACATGCAAACACATACGCACACACACGCGCAAATACAACACACACATACATACAGCATAAATATGGAAGCATTCACAGTCGCACAATTAAACACACTCACAGGGAGCGCGCAGCTGCTTAGAAACTCTGTAATAAATTTCCCTTTATTCAGTTTTTCATCTCCACCCTTGAAATTTATGTATCTTTAAATATGTTTTTTCTGTGTACAAAGTGCCACCCAAACTATATGCCATGCCAATTATTAAATAATAATAATTAATAATAACACTGTTTCCCAAAGCTCCCAGGACAGGACATACTACAAAAAGAGCTTATTTTAACAGATTCAATTCAATTAAATGTTATTTATATAGCGCCAATTCATGATATACATCATCTCAAGGCTCTTTCCAAAGTCAGACTCCATCAGATCCTCCAGGTTGGTGAGAAAGTTTCCTCTCTAAGGAAACCCAGCAGGTTGCATCAAGTCTCTCCAAGCAGCATTCACTCCTCCTGAAAGAGCGTAGAGCCACAGTGGACAGTCGTCTGCATTGTTGATGGCTTTGCAGCAATCCCTCATACTAAGCATGCATGAAGCGACAGTGGAGAGGAAAACTCCCCTTTAACAGGGAGGAGAACCTCCAGCAGAACCAGAACCAGGCTCAGTGTGAACGCTCATCTGCCTCCACCCACTGGGGCTTAGAGAAGACAGAGCAGAGACACAGAAAGCTCAGAAGCTCACATTGACCCAGGAGTACTTTCTATGTTAGATGGTAATAGAGGATGATCTGCCTCCCCTGATGATGTCACAGCTAACAGATGTCCTTAAAATTATGAATAAACTATTTTGTCCTAATGTGAGAGGTTTCATTCAGATTGAGTATCTCCCCAATCCAAAGGACAAATAGACCACAAGATACGGTGCTAAACTTAATCTGCATCTCACAAATGAGTGAACAAATATTACACATGGGATTCTGCAAGCTTTTGTTCTCGGGCCACTTTTATTCAATCTTAAATCACAGCACTGGCACGTCGTTTTTGAAAGCAGGGTTTTTCAAATCTTGTAAATTTTTTATAGCACTGAACTGCCCTGCATCTAAATACGTCTCAGAGTAACTGTTGGGTAGGAACCATTGTAGAACGTTTAGGTTGTCAGACTAACAATACTCAGGACCAGAACTAACAAAAGAGAGGGACCCAGAGGTGTCAAGTAACTAAGTACAAATACTTTGTTACCTTACATAAATATACATTTGGGTTATTTGTACTTTAGTTGAGTAATTTTTTAACCTGCTTTTTAATTCTACTCACATTTTGAAAATAGTCTGATTACTTAAATTTTTCTTTCCGCTTGTTTTCGTTCTGGCTTGTCAATAAAAAAAAATAAAATCTGATTAACAGCACTACCCGAACAGAGTGGTTTTGATTGTGGTTGGAGGCAGTTCTGCACACCCCGACAAAAGCTTAAGAACAACAAAATGTAGAAGAAGAATATAACATTTTTAGGATTATTTGTTATTTTTCTTTTCTAATTTTTTGATTAACCGCTAGGATTAAGAATTCACTTTGACAACACTGTCTACTTTAAACAGACAACCATACAAGGCTAATTGTTGTAAGAGGGCAATGAACTGATTTTCATGTCCGGTTTTGTTAACTTACATCTGTTGTCCTCATCAGTTCCTATAGCTACGCCTGGATGTTCATTTACATCCCAATAATAAATAAAAGGTTATTGATGATATGTCTCTGAAGTTTGACATTTTGCACCAATAGGCAATCAGACATCAGATTTTCTGCTCCATGAAACCTCAGTATTGCACCCACATAGACCTTTAACATATTTGTTTTGTACTAAATGCTACATTTTCAATGGACATATATGTGGGTTTCAATATTCAATATATGTTGAAAACATACTATAGAATAATAGTTAGGGAGGATTATTTCTACTTTAATACTAGTAGTTTTATATCTGGTGCTTTTATACTTTTACTAGAGTAAAAGGAGTGAGTTGATACTTCTACTTCTACAGAAGTATTTTTAAACTCTAGTATCTAGACTTCTACGTACTTGAGTAATAGATGTGAATACTTTTGACACCTCTGGAGGGACCCTCCATTTGATAAGCTCCTCAAGTCTGATATAAACTTCCTGAAACACTTAGATATCCAGAGACTGTTGGTTCTTTTAAATCAGGACTGAACATAATATTGTTAGCTTCAGCTTTCCAGTAAAGGTCATAATCGAAGTCAGAATTTCTTTTACTTGCATTTTACTGTTGCTGTGCTAATGACCAATGCTAAAATAGTTATTTTTATTCTTTCAACAAATGTCTTGCTGTTTAATGTTTGTCTTGTCTTACACCCTTTGCCATGCAAATTGAGACATTTTTTAATAGTATTTTTTTTTAAAAAAGTGGTAGGTACAGAATATCAGCAGTAATCTATGTAAGAAGTGTCCATTACAGGTTAATTATCCTCCATAGTTTCAGGCAGGTTGATTTTAGAACTGCAGTCACCAGTCTTTGTATGACAGGAGGTCAAAAAGTACACAAGAAAAATAATATAATTATTGTGTTTAAGAGGCAGCGTCCTCATCATTCAGAAAGTGTTGGTCACAATGTAGTAACCAACGTTTGACAGGAATCCATCAGGAAAATTAAAACCTGGCAACATTGATGCTGCTTTAAAAACGCAACCAAAAATAAGAAAAAACAAAAACTATTGGAAAATCCCCAAAATGTTTAACCTGTCAGATCAGAACTAATTTAATATCATTTCACAGTTTCACAGCGAGGTCTACCTCAACAGGACACATCAGATAAACATCTGCCGTGGCGCTTGGTATAGAAATTGTCCTATATATTATTTAAATTAGTTTCACCGTCAGACACACTTGTGAATCCCCCGTTGAAGCCTTCAGATGCTTCTCAGGTATTCCGACGCTTCGTGTGAAGCAGATTGTGCTCAGACGCACTCTTTCCTTCATGCTCAATCCCCCACATTTAATTGCACAGCTGTTGGTAGACCTCCAGGTCCCAGATCCCAAACAGGGCTGACCTAGCTGCTCAGCTTGGTCACTTCTCCCATGTCTCATCTCATAAGCACTCGGATAAGAAGAAGCCATTCCCTGCAGCGACGTTTCGGGAGGAAAGGGAGGGCGAAACCTTGCAACAACATGGGATCTGTCCCGATTCTTGCTTTGCCCTATTTGCTCCAGCCTCTACAGCTGTCAGCTATTGAGGAGAGAAAATGTGGCCAAAGTAAAAAAAAAAAAAAACATTATAAACTTGTTTTCAGGGTGTTTTTTAAACTTTGATTTGAATAAAGCAAAATAGTGTCTGCATGCAAAAGCAGAAAAAAAGAGCAAATTTTAGTCTGTGTATGTTTTACGAAGCAGGAATTATTTGAGGATGCCCTTGCCCCTTTAAAGCAGCATTAATCATTATGTCAGAAATGATCCAGTACTGCACTGCTTTTAATATCAACAGTAAGCTTTGTGTTGTACACTCAGCAAATACGCTCTGCTTTAACGTCTTTGAGCTCAACTCTGATGCATTATTTAATAACGCTGAACCCTAAGCTATAGGAACAACCCAGTATGGGTTAGATATGGATCGATCCAGGCCTGGGTTGAGTCGCCACTACATGCTGTTACGTTTACAACCCAAAAAAACGCGATGAGGCGACCAAGGAGTTGGCAGAAAAGTACCCAAAACTTGGCATGCTAAACAAGTGATACCGTATCTGGGTTAACATAAATGACTTTTGTTCATTTATTCTGTATACTTGCTTTATCTCTGTGGAGTTGTGGAGTGGAACAGAAACCCGAATAACCAGGAAGAACCTAAACATCGTAACTTCATTCCAAAAAGCCAGGAGCCGTTTACTGTCAGGCAACAACGCTAACAGCTACAACAGTGCACCTTTAAAATATCTTGGTTTTCTGTTTTATTCTGAATTATCCATCCATCCATCCATCCATCCATCCATCCATCCATCCATCCATCCATCCATCCATCCATCCATCCATCCATCTGTTCATCCATCCGTCCGTCCGTCCATCCATCCATCCATCCATCTGTTCGTCCGCCCATCTATCCATCCATTCATCTATCCGTTCGTCCATCCATCTGTTCATCCATCCATTCATCTATCCGTTCGTCCATCCATCTGTTCATCCATCCATCCATCTGTTCATCCATCTGTTCATCCATCCATCCATCCATCCATCCATCCATCCATCCATCCATCCATCCATCCATCCATCCATCCATCCATCTGTTCATCCGTTCATCCAAACACAGGCATTGTTCTCCACAGTCGCCCACACAGTTTACAGTAAATTGAGATTTCTAGTTCCTGCTTCCTTGTTTTAATATTATCTGCTGAAGCTGCTGTGCTGTTCTAATGCAGTGTAGAGTTTATCCTGTCACCAGATGTAGTTTGCACTTTGGAATACGTTTTAGACATTCCTTGTGCATTAGTTCATTATTTCTGAAAGATGTAATGCTTTTTTTGGTAATTCCTTTATTTTATTATTTTCAAACACTAAAATTTGTGCATAGTTAATATTTTTACATCTGATTACCCCATTTCTAAAAAGGAATATGATCAAACCACTTTTTTTTTTTTTTTACTGTTATTTCATACATTTTCAGAAAGACTTTTTACTCCTAGTAAGAAGTAACGCTACTTTTAATGTTTGGCTACTCTAACCACAGACGGGAGCATCTTCTGCATTTCTGCATAAAAGGCTCCCATCCCTCCATCCATCACATGAGCAAAACACAGAGACTCCTGAACTCCTCAGTCAGAGGCGGACATTGACCCCCCAACCCAGAGGAAGCATTCCATTTCCTATCAGATGAGAACCATGACCTCAGATTTTGTGCCAGCCATTTCACGCTTGGCTGTGGACTGCTCCACTGCACCCACAAGGTCGTGGCTTCAGCGTGACAACAATGTCATCTGCAGAAAGCAAAGATGAGACCCTGAGCTTTTAAAACAGAGTCAAGGACAAAGAGCACTCCAACATCCCAGAGTACATCATTTTCTCTGGGAAGCTGAGACGTCTTTTCCTTTTCCGGCAGCCCCACATCGTGGAGCGCCTTCAGCGTCCCGGGGAATCTCCACCATCCCTGGCACCTTGTTGCCAGGGAGTTTTTTAACCTCTGCCTGTCATGATTCCTTGGACTCTGAGTTTGAGGCTTTCCAGAACTTCCTTGGAGTCTTTCTCTACAAGCATCTCTTAATAATCACCTACGTTGAGGTTTTGCTTTTTTTGGAGTCCCCCTGGAGCCACGCAGGCCTTGAATGTCTCCTTCATCCACTCCGTCACGACTGGTGTCCAATTACGGCTCCACCGGTTGTCATATGTCTAATAAGATTGTTTGACATTTGAGTGCAGATAACAAGCTGGTGCTGGTCTGTGCAAGTGTTGCACCGTCAGAATGAACTGATAGGAGACACTTCCCTTTTTATCCTGTTCAAGAGAAAGACCCCTGGTTCCAAACCCGAGCATTCATCTTCTTTTCTTGGTCTGATGTTGGTTTTCTTCATTTCTCTTACAGTAAAGGACTAGAACGACGTTTCCTTTTCTTTGCCTACAGCAAGTCAGCAATAGAAATAAAAAGTCTTGCTAATTCAAACACAAAAATGAACTAAATTACATAAAAGGATGTAATTTAAATCACAAAGCACAAACTAATTTCAGTGAGCTACACAAGCTACTTAGCAGGGAAAAGCTAACCAAACCGTTCTTCAATGTGAGCTAAAGTCATTAACACACCATCTTACAGCGTCATTTAAGAAAAATCCTCACATTTTCCTCCATACTGTATCTTAGCTATCTGGATTATTTTCAACCACAGTTGCTCCTCCGAACAAAAGCCAAGTAAATGCTGAAATTCAGCATCCTTCTTTTTCAATGAGCTTTAGTGACGATGTCAACCAGCAGCGACACGCAGGGCACGCTGCAAACGTAAAGGCTCACTGGATCCCTTATTAAATGACTAAAAATAGGCTTTTTGGGGTCAGGGTGAGACTGGAGGTTGCTGTCTGCTGTGCTGCGCTGAACTGCCCTGTGTTTGGAGATGAGAGCAGATAACACAAGCGTCTCTGAAAGTGGCACATGGTGCTGCTGCCGACAAACTGGGTCACGCTGAAACCTTTCCATCAGAAAACAATGACCAGGGAAGAAAGTTTCACGCCTAGTGACTCCAGAAGCCTTCGGTTTTAGATATCTGAAATATCATCACATTTTAGAGAGTCATAAACTAAAAATCTTGAAAGTAGGAAACATACATTTTTATGTGAATAAACATTTTTCTGATACAAAAAGCACCTTTTGAGTCATGTCCCTTAAAACAGGAAATGACTACCATATATGGTAGTACCGTAATTTAACCATGGTATTCTCTGTGGCTGTACTTAGACAACTATTTTTCTTGGCAAAACCCCCTGAAACTTCGAGCTTGAGACCTTGCAATCACTAATTTTGGGACGTCCTGAAATGATTGTCCTTTTTCGGCAACTTTCAGTTGCCTTGTGCTCATTTATTCCTTTCAGACCTACGAATGAACATGACATGAAAAATTTGAGAACGCTTTAAAAAGGATGATATTTGCCTTTTAACTACATTTGGTGATAGGCATGAACCCAAGTCTCCTCGAGTCAAATGTATGGAAACTAAATAAATGTGGACCTGACCTCTGAGGATTTGTTTTCCAGTCGCACACACGTTAAGGATGAAAGCTTGACCTTAAAAACAGCAGATCATAACGTGCTCCTGTTACTTCCAGCTGGTGTGCTGTGTTCGTTTTGCTGTTTGCTATGTTCCTGCTCTGCTGCGATGGACTCGCGTCTGCAACACAAAGCAAAAAGCAGCTTGTGTGGCAACACTGGCTGTGTCAGTGAGTGTGCATTGGATGTGCCAGACGTTCATGCTCAGTCAAGGAGTACAATCATGAACTTACAGGAAGGGTTGGTGTCGCTCTCTGCAAAGCTTTCACACCGAGCTTCAGCAATCTAGTTGCTACATAAATCCCAAGCAAACATTACAACTTGTGGTCTTTTATGAATATTTAGCATCTCTTGTTACACCTGTGAAATATTCAGCAACAACTCCTCATTAGCAGCAAAAAAAACATCAGGGATTAATAAAAACGAAGGTGGGCTGTCATGCAGTTTAACCAAAATGTTAGACTGCCGATCTATTCATGCAAGAAAATCTGAATGCAAATCATCGATGTAGACTCTGAGCTGGAATATAATGCGCTAAAGAAGAGCAAGAGGTCCACGCCCGCATGCATGGCTGCCGGTGACCCTGTGCCAATGTTAATGACAGCTCCTTTCACACATCCGACGTGCCAACACTGGCAACGAATCAGTCACTGTGAATTTTTCATTTTACAGCTTCTGTCCCCGCACAGAAGAAAGCTGCCAGTACAATATTTGCTTTGGCCAATTTTTTAGTCACAAGATCAATGGATTGGTTTTATTTATGTATTCTCTAGAAGGATGTGAACAGTGATACGTTTGAGCATTTGAAACGCAACAACTCTGCATTAATCCAGTCTGAAAGTGTCCTTCATGTCGGGACTGAGGCAGTTTGTGCGCCGTGTTGAAAAGTGACATAATGTTGTTTTTAATGTGAGCTTATGAAGACCACAGTGTAAGGTTTACATGCACTCATTACACCAACAGGAATGTGTTGCTAATCTTGGTTCATTTTTGTGGGATGGACATAGGGTTGGACGATATAGAAAAAAAGCATATCGATAAAATAGAAATCATATTGACCGATATCAATAATTATCAACAAATTCAAAACAGATGTTTTAAGTGTAGCTCTGGCCATTTTATGCTGTAGCTTAGTGACCTATTCTTAGATAAAGAACAGACAAATAATTGCAGTTTTTTTTTTTTAAAAAACTGCAAGTATTTAAAAAATGAAAAAGAATGCATGCACTCTGAACTCTTTTAAGGGGGCGGAGCTTAGTTCCTGGGTCTGCGTTGTGATTGGTTGGGAGGATGTAATGACTGTAATATTAACCTAGAATGCAAAAGGAAGGAAAACTGTTCTATTGAACTTTTTATTGGCCCTTTTTTTGTATCATCGATATACGTCTATCAATCGATGTATATTGTTATTGAATTATCGTCCAGCCGTAGATGAACATACAGAAAAACCTGCGACTTCAGAGATTCTTAAAAACAAGATTTGGACGAAAAAGTTTGCAGTTCTTGTGAATTTTCTCTAATCATCAAATATGCCTCTTCTCCTTTTTGGTTACGTATTAAGTTATCAAGATGCACCTCAAACACACTTTTTGTAGCCATCAACAAGCTTTTGGTCTTATTCTAACCTCTATTGGCAGAGTTGGTAGGGCACATTTAAACTGACTGGTTTGCTGAGACGCTCCTGACTTTTAATTGAGGTTCATTAACGCCCTGTACGATTAGGGCGAGAGCTTTAGAACGATAATTTCACGAGTTTAAACTTAGCCTGCTCTATACGAACCCCGTTTGGGTGCATGTTTGGTATCAGTGTCCCAAATGTTTTCCTAGTCCAGTCATCTGTTGATTTGAACTTTTTTACCCACTTAGCACCAGCAGCACTGAGTGAAACGTCCACGCAGCGTGACACCACCACCGCCATGCTTCCAGCAACCAATTTCCTCTGAAAAGACGGCGATGCTTTGGGCCGGATAGCTGAAACTTGGACAGCTGGAGTTTTGATCCCAAACATACATGAAGACCAGCTATGATAAGAAAATGATTGAGGCTTTCACTTCTGACCACAATTGTTCCTTGCACGATTTGGCAAAAATCGGACTTAGTTTTTTCCTTAGACTTTACAAAAGCCTTATTACATTTTATCCCTGCAGACTAGGGGGATTATTAACCCTTCTGAGGTTCCATTAATAACTATAAATGCCACATAAATGTGAGGCACAACCAAATGTTACCTGTGAAAGTGAGTCATTGGTAAAAATGAAATTGCAAACTATTTTTTCTCAAATAACTAACATTTTTGTAATTCTTTGACTTTTCCATCATCAATCTTTTCCCTTCACTCTTATGAGGTTTATGGTATTTCAGTCAGTGACCTTGGTAGTGAAGTGGTAACTGCAATTTGAAATATTGTGCATCTCTAACTAAAGCTTTTGTACAACGTTTGAATCAGGAGAGTCATTTGTAAAACCCAAGAACAGCCCAGAAACTGTTTTTGCAAACCATTCACCAATAACAGTAGCCTTTTACTCAATAGTTTAGAATAGAAATATGTTCTTCTATACTTAAATCTATACAATATTTAAAAAACCTAAGGCGTTTCACAAATCTCTAATTGTGTCTTGAATCATTTTTTTCCCCCAGTGTTGAATATTTTAGTCCAGGTTGAAGCAGTGACTTTAAAGCTTGCCTCATTCTACAGTAGTTCTATAAAACACTGCTATGTTTTGCTCTGTTTTGTTTCCAAATAGAGAGAAAAGGTTTCAGAAAGATTCATGAATAGAAAAACTGTCTTTTAAACATCAAACCTATTCAGTTTAGCTGTAACACCGTCCTGGAAGAGGGAAGGGGGGGGGGGGGGGGGGGGCATCGGCCAACTACTCCATGTTCTTCTTTAGATGATACAGTTGCCGCTGTCTTTCAGAGCGTAACTCTTTTTTTCTCCTAGACATAGCTGATGGCTGAGCTTTTACTCCAACTACCTGCATGCGCTCTCTCTCACTCTCTACACTTGAAAACGGTCTCAGAGCTTTTCTGCTTAGCTGTGTAACTCAATACGAGCCCCACTGGTGGAGCCAGTGTTGCCAGAGCACTTTTACCATCCTCTCCACTGTCGCTTCATGCATGCTCAGTATGAGGGATTGCTGCAAAGCCATCCACAATGCAGACGACTGTCCACTGTGGCTCTACGCTCTTTCAGGAGGAGTGAATGCTGCTTGGAGAGACTTGATGCAACCTGCTGGGTTTCCTTAGAGAGGAAACTTTCTCACCAACCTGGATGATCTGATTGATTTGATTCAGTAAAGTACCTTGAGATGATGTGTTGTTAACTGACACCAAATGAACAAACTGAACTGAATTATATCCAGTTCAGACTCAAAATAAAGAAAATGTTTTGGATTTGAAACCAGAGATGCTCGAATGCAGTCTTAATTCCTTGAAAAAACAAAGAAAACATATTTTATTTATTACCAGATCTGATACTATCTGATACACATCTGATTCAGATGCCAAAATCGGTGACATACCCGGTTCTGTTGTCGGTGCTTACACAGCAGGGGTGTCTACTCCCCACTGAATGGACATTCAAATAACCTAGAGAATCTATGCCATGTATTTATTACATTCCTTCTCTCACGCCACCCCCAAAGCTGTACTGCCCTGGGTGGAGAGCCATGTCACCGATATCAAGAACCAGCAGTGATCATGTTGTATACTAAAAGGGAAACACTGGGCACTATGACCCAGCAGAGAACCTTCTCCTCCAGAGAGAGAGAGAGAGAGAGAACAAGGTTGTGATCAGTGGCACTTGCTTGATGTCAGAGTCTATATAAAATGAGGCGTCAGGTCGCATCTCCATTCAGCCACAAGGGGCCCAAGGAGTCACTCCTCTGGAAAGCATCTGGTCTACGTGCGGATCGATTGAGACATGCTCCCAGATGTTGAAACATCCGGACGCACCGCTCTACGTTTCCTCTCCAACCTTTTCTGTCTCTTTGAGCGCGATCGCAGTTAGAAAGTTATTTTGTGGATAAAAGAGAGAAAAAAAATGAAAAAGATTTATGGACATCTGGTTCTGCATTTTTCCAGCCGAACACGAATAAAAACAGAAAGTATGGATAAGCATTTATTTGTTTCTATCTAGCTGTGCCACTTCCCTGGCTGGCTGGCACGCAGCGGCCTCCAGAGATGACCAGCATCGGTGGATGAAATAAAAGTGGAAGTTATGGAGATTTCTGGGCAACTCGAGCCAACTCAGCCGCTGAACGCCTCCAATGACAGCTTCGTCTCACACTTACCATCCGCAGCCGAGAGCGCAGAGAGCCTCGCCTATCAGATTTCTCTGGCTGCGATCCTCTCGGCCATTACGCTCGCCACCACTCTATCCAACGCCTTTGTCATTGCAACCATTTCCCAGTCGAAGAAGCTGCAAACTCCGGCGAACTTCCTGATTGCCTCTCTGGCGGTGACCGACCTCCTGGTGTCCATTCTGGTGATGCCCATCTGCGTCCTGTACACGGTGATCCACACCTGGACGCTCGGCCAGATCGTCTGCGACATCTGGCTCTCCTCGGACATAACGTGCTGCACCGCGTCGATCCTGCATCTGTGCGTAATAGCGCTGGATAGGTACTGGGCCATCACGGACGCAGTGGAGTACTCCAAAAAGCGGACGCCGGGACGCGCAGCCGGCATGGTGGCCACGGCTTGGGTCATCGCCATCTCCATCTCCCTCCCGCCTCTCTTCTGGAGGCAGGTGAAGGCGGATGAGCTGACCAGCTGCAGCGTCAACACGGACCACATCTTTTACACCATCTATTCCACCTTCGGGGCGTTCTACATCCCCACCCTGCTCCTCATCGTCTTGTACGGGAGGATATACGTGGAGGCTCGCAAGCGCATTCTGAAACAGTCTCCAAAGAAGGCTGGGAAGAGACTGACCTCTGCGCACCTGGTCACCAACTCCCCTGGGTCCGTGGCCTCCACCACGTCGCTGCAGTGCGGGAGGCACGACACCCCGTCCAGCGACACCGGCTCTGCAACCAGCGAGAACCAGGTGAAAGTCACGGTGTCGGACGCGCTCTTGGAGAAAAAGCGCATTTCTGCGGCCAGAGAAAGGAAAGCGACCAAGACGCTGGGGATCATCCTGGGCGCGTATATCATCTGCTGGCTTCCGTTTTTCATTTACACCTTACTGGTGGCCACGTGTGAGACGTGTCTGAACCCCGAGCTGTTCGACTTTTTCACCTGGCTGGGATACCTGAACTCTCTGATCAACCCCATCATTTACACCATGTCCAACGAGGACTTCAAGAAGGCTTTCCAAAAACTGGTCCGCTTCAACTGCTGCAGGTCCTGAACTGTTTCACCAAACTGGGGGAAAAAAAAATCTATAAAAGATTTATAAAGATTAATATGTTTGTTTTATATAAAACTCCGGGATGTCCGATTAAATTCCCCTCATTGGTAAATTATTGAGACTTTCTTACATTTTACCCTTTCATTTTTTTTGCTGTTTACAGTTCATACTTATAAACTAACCATGGCTCTTAAACCACGGTGGACCAGTTTATTTATTTTTGCTGTAGTTAAATGGTTCGATGAATTATGGAGATAGTAAGTAATTAAAAGCGCTAATATCAAGTCATTCAATAAAATCCTTCATTGCTATTATCTGAAAGTTTTGTATTAAATCCTATTCTCATTCATTTTGGTTGTTTGCTGGTCATCTTGCCCCCTTGCCATTTCAGACCTACGCAGCTTTGGTGGTTTCAGGGTTCAAGGTTGACTTTCTTATCACAGAGGAACAATTTGTTGTGTAGACAAGCACAGCAGCAACATAATAAAAACGAATAAAAGGTCTTGGTTCATCATCAGATCGCTAAATTCACCAAGCTGACAGCAGCGGAAATAAAAGAGCCTGTCTGTTCTACCGTGTAGCTCCATCCTGAAGGCAGCGGGGGATATTCTGCCCATAAAGATTGGCTGCGGTCAGCCGGGATGATCTTAGCCGTCTTTGAAGATCTGGTTTTATAGAGGTCACAACGTTCATTCAGGCGCATTCTGCTGGATTTTCTTTTATTTCTCTCTCTCTCTCTTCTTCTCTTAGGCTGTCTCTCTTATTTTTCATGTCATTGTGTTGCATTTATTTTCAAAGCCACTTGTTCATCTACTTATCCAGGTACGCTGCTTTCTGCACGCACACAGGGTCACACGTGCATGTCCACGTTGTGTAATAGTGATTCCAGGCCATGGTCAGACTTCTCACTGCTGAAGAGTGACACAATGACAGAGTCGTCTGCAGATTTGAGAATGGTGGGAGGGCTCTGGTTGTCGTTTGTATAGAAAACGAAACAGGAGGGGAAAGGACTCCATCTTAGGGGAGTACCAGTGGAAGAACAAAGGGGCTCAGATAAAACAGCATTTACTCTGACCTGAAGTGTCCTCAAAGGCAAAAAATACATCAACCAGGAATGAAAATTGATATTGAATAAATACTTTAGTCTGTCTGCTAAAATCTTTCATACCCATCTCTTTCTGGCATGAAACTGTGCCATGCGTTCGATCCGTCTTCTTTTTCGTATGATCTACTCATTGTCTACTGTGGGGGAATGTGCTTTTGTGAATGCAATAAAAATATCTGCCCCCAGGGGGTTACTCAGACTTATGATCAGGCGTCATAATCTGTCATATTTTGTGATAATCAGAGGGCCCAAATGGAGATTAGAGCCAAAATAAATGGGAACAGACAGTAATATACTGGTAGATTAAACAATATCTGGGATGAGGTTGTTTTTATGGCCATTCGTCTTTCTGAACTAGGAAAACACTTGACTATAACACAGAATAAACTCATATGTATGGGCTTGAAATGGTTTATTCATGGAAGTAGAAATGGACAAAATGCCAGGAAGACTACAAATGTCTGAATGGCGAAGGAGCGAAGCGAACAGCGCCCACTTTGCTATTTACTATACAGCTTTAATTGCAAGACCTGCAAACCTCATCTGATTTGCATGAAAAGAGGAAAAACTATAATTTAATTCCAATGGGATATCATTTGTGTCCAAGTGGAATTGAATTTTTTTTTACTCTGAACCAATAAATAGGATAAACTATTTTGATTTAACAGCTGCTATTTTAATGAGATTTTCAAGAAGAATTTGGACAAAGACTGAAACTTGCTCTGTTTTCAAAGTCATACCCTTCTTTGTCTCACTTGGGAGAAATTGGCTTTGGTCCCAGGGTTTTCCTGCATCGACACACATTGCACTCATCCGCAACTTGCCATAGAGAAATAAAGAAATTATACCATTAATTACAAAACAGCTGTCATTTATAAAGGAAAAAAAACACTATTTTGTAAACTTAATTAAAAGCAGCTGCTGCCAGAATTAGCATCCTCCAGCTTAAAGGGGAACTAAAGCAAGGGAAACATGCCCCTCCTTCCCCTGCTTACACTATCCCAGAACCTACAGTGAAGAACCTGGTTTCTGTTCATCTTGTACTGAGCGTTCATTAATGAACTTACCGCCTGGGATGAATGAGCGTTGGTCTGCATCCGTGTGTGGATGAACGTCACCAGCACAGATCAGCAACATTTGGTGTGCTGCTGTTCTAGTCGCTTCATGGCTGAATGAACCAGATTGTTATTTTTATTAGATGTTCAAAAAAAGGCTCTGTCAGGAAATGCATGGGTCAGGCTGTTCCTGGCCAGTCGCTGACCTGCCGACTTAGACAAATCTTAGATATATTAATCTTAGAGCTATGACATAATTAAGGGGAAAATGTTCTGCAGGATCACTGATGTGTAGGTAGCAGCTATGAGTCAAAAAGAAACTGAAAGAGTTGCAAGGTCATCCCCTTTCATGCATCAGAGTATTTGTCCGTAAACTTCTGTGCTTTATTTATCAAACTCAAAAAAAGTGCATCGGTACACATCCTGCTGGCTGATGCTGAATGAAGCATTTAATCAACTGGATCAAAAACGATCAGATTTGTCATTATTTGACATACCGATCAGTTTATTTATGCATCTAATGAATCCATAACGTAGACATCCGTGTTGAAGCGATGCAAAGGTGTGAACTTGCTTTTGTCGTGATCACAGACTGCCTTCTGCTCCCCTGACCGACTGCCTGGAGAGAAACATGGGAACAAAACCGAACAGAAACAGAAAAGCTGCAAGCTGCGCCCTGCAGCAGGAACACAGTCACATAAAAATCAATCTCAAACAAAAAGCACCGCATCTGATATTTGCCAAGCATTGATGCCGTGATGATTTTAGTTTTGCTGAACAAACAGCACCCTGTTTCACTGAGCAAGCGTTGGCCTGTCTGCTGCGTTAAATCTGCATCTGCAGTATCGTGGCTGCAGACTCTGATTTAATGTGCAATGCAACAGAGAAGATTGTTTATCTTTATTAAAATAGTTAAAAGTGTGACGTAAATGTGTGAAATAAAGCCTTTTCATGTATGTCTGTAAACGATGTTCCGTAAGGAAGACTTTCTAACGCAATACGAGAGATTATTATAAAATGCTGGCAAAATCATATTAAGCAGCGTCTTGTGGCTCAAAATGCTTTGGAAAATATATTAAAGAATGAGTTTTTATTTCCATCCTGCGTGGATTCGCCACCATCTTCCAGTCCTTCTAATTTCCCTGCTTGCCTTCCTCTGGGAGGAGTACACATCTATTTGATCAGCAGCTGTCAGATATCAGTGAGATATGACGGTGGGAAAAGCTCTTCTGCCCTCATAATGTCAGCAAACACATAAGCACACCCCTCCCATGGGCTTCTCCATGAGAATTTTAATATGCATGAAAGATGAGTATATTTGAACAAAGTCTCTTCTTTGAATTTCTCATGCCAGTGTCAGATGTGCTGAAGGCTAGAAAGGGGCAGCGATTCAAAAGATAGCGGATGAAATCCCCCCCCCCCCCCCCAAATAACTGTTCCTGCTGGTTAATCCAGATTAGCGTGCCGACATCTCACGCTTTCATTACCTAGAAGTGATGAAAGAGTGAGACATTGACAAATTTCATTATCTAAAAATGAGAAAAAGAGTGAGATGTTGACATGTTTCATTAATATACATGATGGAAGAGTGAGACATTGGCATGTTTCATTACCCAGAAGTGATGAAAGAGTGAGAGATTTTCACATTTCATTACCTAGAAGTGATGAAAAAGTGAGACGTTGACATGTTTAATTACACAGAAGTGATGAAAGGGTGAGATATTTACACATTTCATTACCTAAAAGCGATGAAAGAGTGAGACATTGGCACATTTCATTACCCAAAAGTGATTAAAGAGTGAGATGCCGTTTTTGTCAAACTCAATTAGTTCAAATCATCAAGAAAAGTTTAATCTCAGACAGAGATAACCTTTAATACAAAATAGAGTTTTTATTTATTTTTTTATTTATTAAAGGGGAAGACACAAATGGCCCTTTTTCTAAAGTTTTCGCCCTTTAAACCCAAATTGCTGCCATGGCAGCAACATCTGACATCAAATGAGTATTTTACTTGACTGAGGAGGAATTTTGGCCCAAACTTTGCTGATTTAAAAAAAATTCTTCAGATTGGAGGGTTTTCATGCAGGAACGCCGTTTTTCAGCTGTGGATCTGCTGTTTTCTGTTGTCGACGATGTCCTGGGCATAAAACGAAAGGTTGCAAACTGTTGGCTGGGCATTGTGGAGAATCTCAGCTCGTCATTGAAGTAGCCCAAGGCCTCACACCACCATCACTATGCTGAGCTATCAGTACAGTGTTCTTTTTTTTAAATGCTGCCTTCAAAATAGATTTAACAGGATCTACACTTTCCGAAAAGTAATGGACTGAAATAAGGCTTTTGCAGTTACAGCGACAGCTCCAAGAGCTTAATAAGTAGAGTCACATTCACAAATTCACACGTCTGTAGGAAACCTGGGGTTCATGACGCTGCCAATGGGCGCATAAACGACAGCAATGATTAAATGTACTCTGACGGAGCCCTGCAGGATATGTTCTGGGATGTTTGACCTCCTGGATGAGTCCTTGTTGAGCTCTTGGAGTGATTTCGGTAGCCAATCAGTTCTACAAGGGTTCACCACTGTTTCATGGTTACCGTTTTTCACTGAGGCTCACCAAAGTCCCAAATATGTAGAAATGATACGGCTAGACCAGCAGGACAGCAAGTACAGAGGCAGAGTAAAAGTTTAAATGATTAATGGAAACTAATGGAGAGATGGCAGGGAGGACTAAAGGGAAGGCTCTGGTCACAAATTCAATTAAATTCAATTCAATTCAATTCAATTCAATTCAATTCAATTCAATTCAATTTTATTTATATAGCGCCAAATCATGAAACATGTCATCTCAAGGCACTTTACAAAGTCAAGTTCAATCATATTATACAGATTGGGTCAGATTATACACATTGGTCAAAAATGTCCTATATAAGGAAACCAGTTGATTGCATCAAAGTCCCGACAAGCAGCATTCACTCCTGAAGAACCGTAGAGCCACAGGGAGAGTCATCTGCATTGTACATGGCTTTGCTGCAATCCCTCATACTGAGCAAGCATGAAGCGACAGTGGGAAGAAAAACTCCCCATTAACGGGAAGGAAAACCTCCGGCAGAACCGGGCTCAGTATGAACGGTCATCTGCCTCGACCGACTGGGGTTACAGAAGACAGAGCAGAGACACAACAAGAGAGACAAAAAAGCACAGAAGCTCACATTGATCTAGTAATCTGTTCTACATTAGATGGTAGTAGCAGGTGAGCCGTCAAACAAACTGGGTTAGAAACTGACAGCAGGCGGGGGGTGGGGGTGGGGGGGCATATACTGCGCAAGTTTTTGCCCTTTTTGGGCTGATTCTCCAGACGTGCGAGAATTTTTTAGGTTGGGCCGAGTTTCAGCTGCATGGTGCGTCCTGCGTCTTGTAGTATCCAGGGGGTAACGAGGGGCGATTAGCTTCTCACGACCACCTCCCGATCAGAAATCGGACGGTTGGATGAAAATCAAACATGTCTGACATTCAGTCGGCCCTCGTGAGGAGATCGTGAGCGCCTCCTGCTGCTGAAGCAGAGCTACGAGCGTCTAGGAGCCGATTAACCCCAATCTCACGCACTGAGCATGTGCAAACAAAGGAATTCTTCTTCTTCTTCTCAGATGAAAACACAGGAGTAGAGAGAAGCATGACGGCGGTACGTGTGACATGGAGTCAAACTACGGAGGAGAAACTCGTAGAATTACCAAGGCAGCACGTTTTGTTCTAGTGAGCTTCATATTTAACAGAGAGCATCAACACTTCTGTCTTTTTCTTCTTCTACAGTTTCAATTGGGCTTCCGGATAGACGAGTCCTAGTAGCGCCATCTCTCTACAGCGCTGAGCCCGACTTGTGGTTTTTGAACTTACAATGTGAGCAGTCAGATCACATCAGAGCGTCAGACCGTACAGTAAGAATAGACATGGAGAGCTGTGAACTTTTAAACTCTGCGGTTTCCTCATACAGTTTGAGCTGTGTCTGAGTACAACGACTGAAAATATCGTACAGTGTACGCCCGGCTTTACGATGCGAGGACGGGCGGGTTCAGAGGAAGAGCGAGTCGCTGCACAGGGATCTGCGGCCGCTAGTCGGCGTGGAGATTTGTGTTAAATCTCTGTCTTTGGTTATGTTCCTGCAGGTGGGTCGGTGTGGAGGAACGACGACCGCTGGAGGGTTAAGAGCAGCGAGGGGTCTGCAGGCCTCCCAGGGAGCCAGGAGGGAGGAAAAACTCACAGGAGAGGAACTCGGAGGAGCTCCACAGTTATCCACAGAACATGCCACAGCAGATCAGAGCTGAATGAGAAGCAGCACGAACACCTGAGCAATCCTGGACAGAGGAAACAGGAAGCAGGGTAAGTAGAAATTAAACTGGAACCAAGAAAGCTCCTCAGGTGAGGTTAGCACACAAGGTGAGCAAACACTCCCGACGGCTCCAGGTCCTCCTAATGCCCTCCTTGATGAGGAACACCAGCCAGCTGTAGGAGAGGAAACACTAAACCAGCACAAAAATCTGCACTCAGATCTGTCAACCGGACACATACATGACACTGTGTGTGTGGATGTGAATACATATATGTAATCTTTTCTTTCCCCCATTTTCTAGGCTCCTAATAATAATCATCACACTGCAGGATCAGTGTGTTTAGTTTAAGCATGGTCCTAAGTGTCTCTTCACGCCCCCACCCTGCTTGGATGTTCTGCTGAATTTCTTTTATATCTGTCTTCCTCTTCCCCTCTCAGTCTCTCTCTCTCTCTCTTTTTTTCTGTCATTGTGTTTCATTTATTTTCAAAGCCACGTATTCATCTTGTTATCCAGGAAGGCTGTTTTGTGCTCTAACACAGGGTCATACGTGCATGTCCACGTTGAGTAATAGTGATTCATACCGACCACAAGATCAGATCGACAGTTTCACAATAAGATATATATTTTTTTTCTCCACTGCGTTCTTTTATTACTTTTATCTCAAGTTCCATGTGCACACATCTTCTATTGCCTATTCATTGTACTTTATTTAGGTTTCATTCAGGAAATCAGTTTAAATAGAGGGTTGTGACTATGAACATTTAAGGTTTTAGGTAAAAAAAAAACAAACAAAAAAAATTCAAATCTTGGACAACCTGAGCTATCTACAAGCAGATGTCGTCTTGCTGCACGAAACACACGTAAACAGGAGGGGTTAGCCATTTTAACTAGTGATAGGATAAACTATATCTGTGAGGATGTATTTACCGATTCAGAAGGTAGATTTATAATGATCAATACACCCATACAGAACACAAAGCTGTGCATTTCTAATATGTAAGGCCCCAAATGTTGAATGTCTTTCTTCTCTGCATGTTCGGCCCAACCTACAACCACATTTATAGATGGAGGGGACTTCACCTTGGTGCTAAATCCCTGTTCTTGACAAATTCAGTAAAATTTGTCAAACAATGCACGTTTTCTTCCCAGCCAATGAGATCTCAGCACACAGAGGCTGACACAAATACCTGACAGAGGCTGAAGCTGTTTAGTCGCCATGATACGGTGTCCTAGCATTCAACAAAACAATCTCATGCTGTGGCTTAACACCACAGAGCTCACTGTTTCAGCACCAGCAGGAGATTCTGACCTCTCCCCCCCCGGTAACTGGTCGCCTAACAGGGACAAGCTGCGTTCTGTGCAGACAGGTGTGGTCGGCACCTCGCAGAGCCGCAGCAACCAGTGTCCACGTTCACAAAAGACAGGATGAAACAGAGATTTCATTTTTTTTCTCTGCGAACACCAAACGGTAGAAAAAAGGTTTTCCTAATATGGAAACGGACAAAAGAACTACTTTGTCCCTGATGAAGAGTAAGAACTCTCCTTTAATAAATAACCGGCAGGCTAAAATACGGGTTTGGCAGCGTCGCTCATAATCGTTGCATCCTAGTTTTATGTATAAAGTGTTGCAGTTATTTTGTTAATTAATGTCATTGAAATAAAAATGTAAATTCACTCAGAATACAAACTCCTTCATTGACTGGACGGTCGATATCTTCCTCCTGGGTACCAGCAGTATCTTCATGTTTTCCCTAATTTCATTTAACGTTAACGTCCTTCTTTGTGTCAGAAGGTTTCTAATGTGTGCAAGAAATTTGTACAAAGGTAAAAAGAAGAAACAGGAAGTAAATGTTTTTAACAAAGATTTCTGAGTTCAGGAATGAAAAACAAAAGCACATAATCTTTAAGTATTGGTTCTAAATATATTCCTTTAATGCAAAATGTCCATGAAAATAAAATTGCAATAGACAAGCATCATAAAATAAATGCGCCGTGGACTGCTTGACAGTCGTTTTAAATGCAGGAGAAAACGAAGGATTCACAAGATTTTCCTTGTGTTGGACATCTATCTGACTGGAGCAAGTTTTTGAAAAGGAAAATGATCAGAATCAGCTTTATTTGCCAGGTATGTGCACGCATAAAAGGAATTTGACTGGATTTCTGCACAATGCTTACTTATACAATAACACAGAAGTCAAGTAATAAGATTTAAAAAAAAAGTCTGCAGTGTATAAACACCTATAAATACATTGCAAACAGGCGGATAGATTGAGACAAAAGAGCAGAGCACAGAGGATGCATAGATGTTATAGGTAACCTTTCTTTAAGGTTGTAGATGCAGATTTTGGGGAACGGAGGAATCTAAATGGCACGTTTTGGCCACCGTTAACAGGAACGAGGCGACTGAAAGGAATTCTGACATATGCTGAGATATATTTTGTGATGGAGAGCAACAAACCCGAGGACAACAGGCTCCGGTCTTCGCACAACAAACAAAATAAGCAGTTCCCACTGGAGACTGACGCTGCTAACATGAGGAAACCATGTGGCTGGTTGGGATGTTAGAATCCAAACACTGTTTCACTGCACAAGTTTTATCCATCACAGCTGAATAGATGCTGACATTTCTGTGGATTTTGCTAGGTGGACCAAAAAATGAAAAAAAGTCTCAGAAAACTGAATTCAGGGTGAGTTGGTGCAGTAAAGGGTGAAGAGGTTTTAGCATGCATGTTTTGCATGATTGTGAATTTTTGACTTGAGAAAAGACTGAAAGCAGAGCGGTCTTTGGTTAGATCTGGGTGAACGCTGAGGGTAAAAACATGTCTCTGAGATTTAGGCACAGGAAGCCCAGCGCTCGACAGCCTCTAGATGAAGGCAGATACCAAGAAGACGAGGAAGCCAAACGTTATCAGGAGTTTACAGTCAGACGTTAGGGGATGAATGTAGCCATCGCTGACGGATTTCTAGCCGCTGACTGAACATCAGAATCTGGTCTTGTTGTCAAACAGGGCAAAGGTCAAGGAAGGAGAAGATCGCAGCACTTCTCAAAATAACTCTGCTCATTAAAATAACGTTAGGAGTCAAAGATTATTTATCTATGTGTTTGTATCACTCACTTGGGTCAGTTTAGCTGTTGTGATGCAGAACGTAAATTAATCTCTGCTCACAAACCTAAAGTCCTTCATTTCAGCGTCTGCAGCTCTGCTACGTCCGACTGAAGACCTTTCTTTGCAGAAAGCTGAATATTTTACAAATAAGAACGTTTAGGAGATCCAAGCTAAGAAGTTGAGTTAAGATTAAGGTCACAATTGAGAAATAAATCCTGTAGATGTTTGACTCTGTTATTTCTACCGTAAAAGTCTGTATTTCTGACTGGACAGCAGAGCTGCTACTTTCTGACTGTTAATTAACTGCTGAAATTAACCAGCTGTCACTTTAGGTTGACAACAAAGCTCTTAATTAGAGTACATACCTTGCAATTTATTAGTCAAAACCTCTTTTACTTGATACCTAATATTAGCCCGACTTTACTGCAGTTACTTATAATACACAGAAAATTAACACATTAACTGAGAACAGCGTTTAAGACGGTTGCATCAATGGGGGTGTAATAGACCAGCAACTCCAGAGAAAGAGAAGAACCCTTTTCACAAATGATCGATCATATATTTGTCTTTTCTTCACAAGCCAACATCGCCCTGACCAAGAAAAAGCTGAAGAAGCTGACAGCTATTAGATATTACAGATAATCAAAGAACCCAACGTCCAACCAGAATCTGTGCTGTGATTTAAAAGGTTTATTTAAAATGAATGAACCACGAGCTGGTGCAGGCAGGTAAAACCTCTGCAGAACTTGGTCAAAAACATGGAGAGACAGCCAGGCGAGTTACGCTGGACATCTGCTCGCTGAGGCTTTCAAATAGTCTGACATGGTAACAGGTGCAGGAGGTTGACCTGATTTTGTCACCGCTGGAGAAGCGCAGGTGCTGCTGATAGTGCTAATCAGGTGATCCAATAGCTACGTTTACATGGACAAAAGTAATTGGATCAAACGGCCGATTGGAATAAAAATGCATCATGTAAACAAGACAATCTGAATATGATGATCGGATTAAGCACAGTCGGAATGAGAGAGGTGATTTATGCTGATTGATAATCCGATCAACGTGCAGATAAACGTTTGTCAGGGAAGCAAAACTGTCGGGATACAACCTTTCTGTTCGAAATAATAAAAGAGCTCAAAATTGTTGTTTACTCAGTAACGTTTCAACCGTAATAAGAACATCATGCAAGTCCATCCTGAGCGCTTGGAAGATAAAACTACTCGTATAATACTGCTTTGTTTACTATTTTTGTTGTTTAGGAAAGATGGAAGTATTTTTTTTCTTTCCCAACCTTTTAATAAGATGAAGTATAACAGAACACAGCACACTTCAAGATAAAGCATAAAACCTCACCAAAACAACACTACTACTACTACTACAACTACTACTACTACTACTACTACTACTAATAATAATAATAATAAAAAAAATTAATAAAACCATTAAGGATAACATCATATTACAGCTTGAGTATACCATAATTCAAAATGTCAGCAGTTTATAACAACATTCAAATACAATACAAGAAATTCTTCATCTGTGTTATTTTAGGGGAATTTGATAACTACACATGTCACAGTGGTTATGTTCTGAATAAAGCCAGGTGCATATACATGCACATTATAATTAATTTATTATTATTATTATTATTATTATTATTATTATTATTATTATTATTATTATTGATAATAATAATAATAATAATAATAATAATAATAATAATAATAATAATAATAATAATAATTGATTTTATTTGTAATGCACTTTATATTTCCAGCAAATCTCAAAGTACCACAGTCAATAGGAAAACAACTAATAAAAAAAGAACAATAACATTAAAATGCAATTAAAATACACAAGTAAACGTTTTGAGGTAATTAAATGCAAGAGAACTAAAAGCAAAACAAGGCATTTAGATGAGACTATCATAAATATTTGGTAAAAAGGAAGCGTTTAAGGACTGTTTTAAAACGTGACAGGGTCTGTAGCAGATGGTTCCTCAGCCGTGGGGCGGCGCGGGAAGAAAAGACCCGATCTCCTGGGAATTTACTCCCCTGGGAAGAAACCTCCAGCAGAACCAGAACCAGAACCAGGCCCAATGCGGATAACCATCTAACAGGACCGACAGAGCAGAGACACAAAAGGAACCCAGGAGTACTTTCTATGTGAGAGCCGGTAATGGCAGACTAGCTCTATAGGCGCCTGCCTAGGAGGGAAGCATATCCTCACACACCCCTCCCTAAGGTCAGAGGCAGCCTGTCAAATAACAAAGTGTGTCCCAACCTCGTTGAGTAGGAAGACGTCTCAGAAGTATGTGTATCAAAAATGATACCTTTGGTGTTTTGTCATGCGTGCAGGGGGATAATTTTCCAGCGTGCACGTCACTCTGAGCGAACTGCATCATTTGTTATTCTATAAATGGTTTGTGATTTGCTGAATCCGGTTAGCAGCGGCGGCATGACTCACGCGCAGCATCTGCAGAGCACATTATCTTATTTTCCAAACAGATTTGATCGGGTCGTGCAGTGACTGCGCCGCCTTTATTCCTTTTGATCAGCTGAATATGTGGTCCTACTGGAGTGCCGCAGGTCTGCTGTCAAGTGAAGGACACGCCACTTGCTGAGGCCGAACACACAGATAATGGAGCTGTAAAATATGATTTCATTGGATGTAGTTTGGTTAACGGCTCTACTGCTTCAACCTTTCTGATTAATGAAGGTTTACAGCATTCATCACCTGAAAAATGGAGTAACAACAGGCCACCTGCTCTTAATGAAGAAACTCAGCAAGGTGATCACAGCTGACCTTGGTGGTTAGCAAAAAAACAGGAAGCAATCCATTAGACGGCGGTGGAAAGCAGGGAGAACAGGGTGAGAAACAATGAAACGCCAGTTCTGATTATTGCTTTCGGTGATCTTTTATCTGACTAACCACACACACACGTGCTGCGGGTGGGAACATCTACCTGAGGAATATAATGGCCTCCTGTTGGAAATGGAAATTTTCATGCGGTGTGATTTCACTCAGCAACACCCGTCATGTCCGCCAGGCAGCCGTTCATATTATAGACATCCTTGTTGCAAATGTATAGCAGCGCCGAAGGATTAAAGTTTGCATAATTAACATAATTCTAATGAAAACGTATTGGCAGGAGAATGAATCTGAACCCTAACTTCACGGATAAGGGTGAAACTATTAAGTACCTTACATTTTAGCCCCAAACGCAGCTCAGACTTCACAGAGACTCGTGTGCGTTAACTACAGCTCTCAGTAATGTGTGTTATTTTCTTTCTTTACAGCAGCTCCGTGGCCTTAAGCAGTGCTTAAAGGTTCACAGCACTTTGCTTTAGTTCCTCCTCCACCTCGCCTACACATCTGATAATATACCTCTCTGTGTATTGAGCTGCTTTTGTCAGACGGACGGACTGAGGCACAACTAGCTCGGTACAACTATTACAGAAGTATTCATCAAAATTTCTCACCTTGAAACCACAAACTTAAATGTATTTCATTGGGATTTTATGTGACTCAACTTTGTACATGATTAAATAGTGGAAAGAAAATAACACACATGTTTTTAAGTCCTTTTCCAGGCAGAAAATCGCTGTTTCCATTTCTACGTTGTTCACCGTTTTGCTGCAGTTACAGCTTGCAGCGACATTGAAAAGAGATTTGGTGTTGTAAAATCAAACATTGAAAAATGAAACATTTAAAAAACACTTGCAATGACATTAATAAAGAGATTTGGTATTAAAAAACAAGACATTGAAAAGTCAATTGACAGCTGGAGATAGACACCAGCACCCCTTATGACCCCACAACGGACAGGCGTGACAGAAAATGGATGGATGGATTGTACAGCTAATGATTGTAGTGACGTGGCGCTAAACCAGTGAGGAGTACCTTCAATGTAGCCCCGCCCCCGACGGTAAAAAAGTGCCAGCTTGTAGTGCTGCGGTAGCTGAGGGAGCTCTGCAGCGACGCTGAAAACATCTCATTGGATAAAAGTTGCAGCAGCAAACGAGAATATCATCATTCGCTTTTACTTTCTAACAGTGTTTGACTTTTCATTGTGTAATTTTTCAATGCCAAACCTCTTTTCAATGTCGCTGCAAGCTGTCGCTGTTTTAGCTCCACAGTCCTTGGGGGCTACCTGGTGCCATGTGTCGGCCAAATGTTGGCTGTGTCTCCTACATGGCTTGTGACTTCCTTTATGTGCCAGGTTTCTCCTTGCAACTCTTCCATGGAGGCCAGATTTATGAAGTGCACGACTTACAACTCACCTGTCAACACATTCTCCCACCTGAGCTGAGCATCTCTGTAGATCCTCCAGAGTTAGCACGACATCAAAGCTTGAGAAATATTATTATTATTTTTTTAACCCCAGTTTTTCTTTAAACTTTCCCAGAACCTTCTCCCAGACCGGTCTGCTGGGTTCCTTGGTCTTTAAGATGCTGGTTGTTCTCTGATGTTCTCTAGCGAACAAACCAAGCATTTGTAATGAGGTTAATTTACCAGTTAGCAAACACCTGAAGGCAATTGTTTTATATTCAGGGGTATCAGAGTAAAGGGAGCTGAACACAAATGCATGCCACACTTTTCAGATTTTTTCTTTTCTTTGTAAAACAATTTTAAACTCTTGAATCATTTCCCTGCTTTTACACAATTTTGCACGTCTTAGGGTTTTTCCTGTAAACGATCAGAACATTTAATTAAATAAAAATGTCAAATGAAAACAGAGTCCAGGGGCTGTCGTTGAGCAAGAAGCAGGATAAACCCGGGACAGGCCACCGGTCCATCGTAGCAAAGATCCTGTTTGGTAATTGAATCACACTTCATGAATGGAATTCAACGGAGAACGACAAATAATTGCATTTTTATGACAACTCATGCACATCCACAACGTCATGTTTAATAAAACCTTGAGACAAAATAAAGCAATGCATCCCAGAAAAGAAAAGAGGCTCTGGGAAGAAGGAACTAATTTTATTGCTCGTGATAATTTAAGGTAAGATGACAGACCGTGCAGCTTTTTTTTTTTTTCCAATAAATGTGTCCCCTGTTTTTAACCCATCCCTTGGGGAGCTGTTGGCTGCCTGTGGGATTTGAACCAGAGAACCTGCAGCCTTTCCAGGACACAAGCACCCGGCTCTGACCACTGATCCAAACGCTCGACCATTTGGCTGCAGGCCTACCTGTCCTGACTGGAAACAGACGAACCGACACCTGCCACTAACTACAAACCAAGGCCACAGAATGATGTGTAATGAGAACAAAAACTGGCGGCAGTCAGACGTGCTGTTTTCTGCTGACATTTGAGCTGAACTTTGGATGGTTCTGCTCAAAGGTCAAGCCCACTGAACTTTCTGTTTCTGTTGGGAGGCAGACAGAGAACCTGCGTGAGTTGTCGCCTCTTTCCCCCTTTTTGTTGCCTCCGTTACCCTTGTCTCTAAATATGATGTAGAAAGTCGATGGGGCCCCGATGGCTTCACCCCGTTGTTTGAAGTTTAGCGCCGAGCAGCTGTCACCCATCTTCACTGAGACTCTCAGCACATCTATCCCCCCCGGCCCCAAAGAAACCGCAGATCAATGGACAGAACCACTGCAGACATATTGACTTAACATCTGCGGTCCCCAGATCCTTAGAGAGATTAGCGGTGGCCCTGAAGGACACGACTGGACCCGCTCCAGCGAGTCTAGCGGAGAAACGGGTCAGTGGAGGAAGCCGCCAGCATCACATCCTGCAACGCCTCGACCTCGCAGAGAGAAACACGCGGCGCTCCTTTACCTCAGAGCTCCGCTAGCTGTCTACGCTTGACGTTAGGCTGAAAACCAAGAAGTTAAAGACTGGAAACAAGGAAAACAAAAAGACCTATGAGAGTGAAACACCTTCATAAGAAAGGAGAAAGAGATCTCTCTCTAAAACAAAGGAGTCAAGACCTTCTAATGCAACATTTCTACAGGGATCGTGATCAACAAGCTCATACCGGCACTCTATAATTTATGATTCCTCAAATGATCAAGCTTCAAGGCTCCTTCTTTTGTACCTGTTGGTAGAACACCAAACAGATCTCATCGTGACCAAAAGCACGGCAGCGTCAAACCAAACTTCCTGATGACTGCATGCGATGAAACTCTCAGCGCCGTTAGACCGGCCGAAGCAAACCGCCTCCTCCAAATTACAGCCTTCGTTACAGAGCGAGTGGGAGGAGGATGCAGACGGGTTTATTTACTGAGCGTGCCACCAGCCACTTTCCGCCTCTTATCCAGGTCACCTTCCTCTTAGGGCTGGGCGATATGGATTAAAAAATAAATCTCAGATTTTATCATACCAAATCCGATTAATCGATTTTTTTCCTCCTTTTTGTTTCATAAAAAGAAATTAAAGAAATGATTTTAAAACCTTGCTTTTTATGTCAAGCATTTCGTCAGGGAGTTCACCTGAATTCAAAGTGCAACTAGAAACAAGCTGTGAAACATGCTTGTAAAACAAGATGGCAGCCGTGCCATTATAAACAATGAAAATATAACAAAACATTTGCTGCTACTGGTATTACACATTGAGCTAAGAACAGGCTTCACTGCACTTGTGAACTTCAAACTAAGTTAAAAAAAAAGTAAATAAGTAAATGAAGTACCTCGTATTATGGTAAAAAAAAGTTTCTACTTTACAATATTTTGACAATATATTCGCCTAAACATATATTCAGCATCACCTGCTGTTCTCTTCATGGAAACCCAATAAGTGTATTGGCAAAATAAAATCCAGATTTTCCAAAAATCAAATCTTAAAGAATTGTAAATTCGAATTAATCGATTAAATCGATTTATCGCCCAGCCCTACTTCCTCTCCTTCAAGATGTGGGCGAGTTTTTAGCAGATGCCAAACCCTCTTTGAATGAATTAAATAATAAAAAAAGAAGGGTTCGAGGCCCATTCGTGGAGCCTGTGTGGGTCAGGGCTCTTCTCTTGGACACATTATATTTCTGAGAGGTAATTGATTTCAGCAGATGGAGCATGTAGGGGCCACATGATCAACCAGATGACAGCGATGCTGCAGGCCTGTGAAGCTACCGGCTGCCGGTTCTTACCCAGCCTCAGTCTCAGCTCCAGCACCGTTATAAAGCGACAGGCAACGTTTAATCTGAGGCTCTTTGTGGAAAATGATCACGCCAGGTTGGCTTTAGATGATTGGCAGGTTTCATTTTCTTATCTGACTGTCTCCGTGAATAAGGAGGTTCAGAATTTAAAATTCAGCGAGAGAGCAGAGCCGCCTCTAACTAACGAAGGCGACAGCGGCACGTTTTAAAAATCTCATCCGCTTCATGTTGAAGGAAGCCTAAAGTGTGCATGAACAGGAGCACAGACCACCGCCTCTGTGGCATTTTTAGATGGAACCCATGCTGCTGGTTGGCCTAATTTGATTGGCAGATCAGTCATGAACGACGTTTTACTACTGAATCCTGTTTAAATGAGGACGTCTTGCCACCGTTTGTTTATCTGTTGGTGTTCTGCTGCCTCTGTCAGGCTGCTGTAAACGTAAAGCATCACCAGCAGGGGCAGAAAAGCCTCCCTGATGTTCTGTCAGCTGACCTGACCTCCTTCTCTGTTTGTTCCTCTGCCATACTCACCACCGTTCCTCCAAGTTTATCTCTCTGCTGCTTCCTCCTCCTTTCATGTCTAACCTGCTTCGCCTCTCGCACTCTTCACCTCGTTTTCTTTCCCGTGTCCTTACATCACCGGCTTTCTATAATATGAAACAAGCCATAAGAAAACCTGATAATCAGACTCTTTCTGAGCAGAAACAGGAGTTTTAGCTCCTTTATTTGCTCGTTCCAGCCTGAGAAAGCAGACTTTGTGTCTCCTCCTGAGCTCGTACACCGGGAGGCACGCCTTTAGGTGTCAACACTGGCACGTCTGCTGAAGAAAAAAAAAGACAGAATGGATCCTGAATCAGACTTGTTACCTTTAGGGACCCGTGTACAGAATAGCCCTCAAAATCATTTGTCACACTGAGTGAAGTGCTCGCTGACTTTGCTGCAGCTTCACTCAGGAAACATTTCAAAAGCAAATTTAAAGAGTCTTACAATAATTATCTCAGAACCAGATGATGTTTCTCTCTGTGCCAATCTGTTAACAGGCACCAATTATATTTACTACTGAGGTCAAAAGATGAGTTCAAGGTTGATCATCATGATGAAATGCAATTATTAGAGTTCATTTTGTGGGCTTTCATTATTATTATTATTATTATTATTATTATTATTATTATTATTATTATTATTATTATTATTATTATTATTATTATTATATTATATGGTGAAAACTGGGTTTGAGAACTACCTTTAGTCCACCAGAACCATCAGATAGACTCAATTTCCAAATCAGGTGATTTCTGAAAGCAGCTTGTTGTTGTGGATTTTATTTAGCAGTGTTACAGTAAATAGCTGCATGTCACATTTTCTGATTTGCCATTTATTAGGTAAAAAAAAATGCAGAACCACATTTCATTTTCTACATCTCATATTCTAGTTTATGTTCGTGCGTTACATAAAATTTCAGGAAAAATGTTAAGATATTCACACACATATATATATATATATATATATATATATATATATATATATATATATATATATATATATATATATACATATATATATATATATATATATATATATATATATATATATATATATATATATATATATATATAATTTTTTATTTTATTTAGTGGAGAAAACCTGCTTATGTAACAAGCAGTTATGTAAGAAAAAAAAAACCAACTAATTATAATATCTCATTTCAGTTTTAGGGGTTAATATCAATTTTAACACCCCAATAAATTAAAATGAATTCAGTTACAGACAAGAATTTGGTTAATTTAAGACGGATGCACCTGGATGGTTGCAAAATCTGGATAAACGGCTTTCGGATGGACGACCGTCATTGTGAACCCTTTTGTGTTTTCCTGGAACCTTGTGGAACCTGGAACCCCATGTCTGCTGGCAATCATTGTTCCTCCTCATTTTTAATCAGATTATCTTTACAAACTCTCAGGTAAAAGGGCCGCTCCCTTCTCAGGAGACGCAACAGCAACTCGCACACAGATTTGGCAAGATTTTTACCCCAGATGCCCTTCCAAACGCAACAAGGATCCAAACCCCGGTCCAACATATCAAAGGGGCTTCGCCACAGGAAGAGACTCAGCAGTAAAACAATAATTAAAAATTATTGCTTTTTATGGAGCTCACACACTCTATGTACAGAAGGAGGAGAAATTTCAGCAGAAATTTAAGTAAAACGCTGCAGCAGCACGAATATCTTAGAACGTATCTTTTTCTAAACCTGTTTAGTTACAAGTGAATGGGTCTAAAATGACTTTATTGAGATATTGTCCTGTGTCAGGGATGAGGTGCTGGATCAGATGCTCTAGATAATGTCAGTGTGATTAAGATGTGGCTTCTGACTGCTTTAGTGCTGCTGTAAACATGCAGAACTTTAACACAGTTTTTATCCTTACAGAGAGCTGAAGGCTGAGCTTCTGCCAGGACCATCCAACCTGCTGCCCTCTGTCTCCTCCTGTCTCTTCCAGGAGTCCAAGTTAATCTTGGCTGCTGCACCTTGTCTGTCTGGCAGGTGTTTTTTGGGTCGGAGTAAAAATGAGTCCATAGATCAGATGTTGTAGCTGCAGCTTCTTTGCTCTGACGAAGTTTCCTTAATAAGCTGCGTGCATCAAAGCGTGAGGGGGAATCATTTTTTGACTTTTCCAAATCTGACCCACCAAAACACGGGACATTGTTTCATCTTGTGGGACAGCGGGACAACAATGCAAAAAGCGGGACAGTCCCACACAAATGGGGACATCTGGTCACCCTACGGAGGGACGGATTAAATGCAATTTCATTGGAACATATGTTGCAATGACAATAAAGAAGACTAAAATGATTATGATTGAAATCCTAAGTAGTTCGGCTGCTGCACAGCTCTTTGCTTCTCTGTTTCTCTTTCTAAAGTTACACTATAGTTTATACTTTGCTGTATTTTTCCTATTGAAGCTGGTAATCTTTAGGAAACAGTGCACACTTTGAATGTCCTCATAGGGTTCAGAAATCCTCGGTTAAAACCCAGAGTTAAAACCCAGCTTCATGACTCAGCTTAGCATGCTGCTGAGGTTAAATATGCCCACTGACCAGAGGATATCCAGGGAATGTCGAACCTGTTTGTGCAGGCCCTGAGCTGCATTATAGATTATGCAACCTCAGCCGCCGGTGCCAAGTTACAGGCTTGTGTGAGCAAAAGGCACTTAGCACACTGACAGTGACACTTTTGCTGCTCAAGGTCTATTAGATCACGATGATAATCAGCCCTGAGTGGATATTCCCAAAGAGGTAGAAGAGGCATTTGACGGCTATCGTGACTCTAATTTTAGATAACTGGCCCCAGGGCATGCATATCTTTTGCTTTGTGCTGGCAGGAAGAAAAGAAAAACACATTTAATGTCAGTGACGTGTTCATGTGTAAAAAGTGATATATTTACAAACACCGTATAAATCCCTTTGTGAGATGCTTGCATTGCTGTTTTTGGCAAATTGAAAATCTCCCAAAGCAAACAAGAAATACTTCCCCAATTAACAACTAGTGTCGAAACAAAATGCATTCTGTTCACAGCTTGCAAAAAGGATTCTTAAACAGTAATAGGCCATTTCTCTAGACTCAGCAGCTGGTAAAATGCAACTAAACCTTATATTATAAGCTAATAATAATGGCAGAACTTTAGGTGTAAGACTTTCATTTGTTTTCATTACGAAAAATTGGTCCGTTACATTTTAATTTGCATAAATAAGGCACCTTTTTCATGTTATTTGAGTTGAATTTACTGTATAGACTGACAGAAAGTAAATCTGATTTTTGCAGAGAGTCCACCTGGCTGTAATTTAATCTGAGTCCACCTGCATCTGTTCTGTTTCTGGCCTCAAAGGTTCTCCAGAAAACGTCAGAGAACAACCAGTTGCATGAAGGACAAGGAACCCAGCAGACGGGTTCTGGTTCAGGTTCAGGAACGACATCCCAAGCTTTGAACATCTTACTCTGGAGGAGCTGCTGAGATTCAGTACTCAGGTGTGCATCCGTTTCTTAGAGTTTTGAATAGTTTGAATTGTCCAGAAATTGTAAAATATATAAAAAATATATATATATTTTAAGAATTTTCTTGAGTTTTGTGAGTTATTTTTATTTTTCCAACTTTAACAAGTCATAACCTGGTGATACGGGGCTGTAATCTAATCTTATGTTATCATAAAAGAGATGAAACTGCCAGATTCAGGTATATTGGCTGTCTTGCTACTGAATGATGTTCTGCAACTACATTTATGCAGATGCATTGAAAACAAAAACACACTCCCTAAATGATAAATAATATACAGAACACATCAGAGTACAAGCATAATTTGGAAGAAAATATATATTTTTTGCATTGAAAGTGATTTTGAATTAGTGTCAGTTTCTGTCGTCTTTATCTTGAACAGGTTTGTTACACTTATTTCTGATCTCCAGCTTCAAACTTCTGACCTAAGCTTAACTGGGACCTGTTGTGTGACCCTGACTGTAATCCTGAAGGATTGAGGTCAGGGTCACAAACTGACCGGGTACCCTGGAACAGTCGGACCATAAAGCACGCAGAGGGGTTTATTTGAGTCCCGTTCAATGTTTGGTGCATAAGATTGCTTTTCTTTCTCAAGATGAACGCAAGTCACAAAATGAAAGTTTCAGACCAAAGAATGAACAACATATGAAATTATTTTTTTTAGTTTCTGTATAAAAAAACTAAAAAACGAAGAAACAAAAAAACAACAATACATAATTATTAGAAAGAAACGTGGCAAACAAACAACTCAAAGGCAAAATATGGATGATGTGAAAAAATATTTAAAAGCCTTTTATTTTATATGGCAATTTAAGTAAAAGCAAAACAAATTATATTGTAATATTTCCTGTTTTTAATTTCTCAACCATACCCTAAACATGCAGTATTTTATTGAAATAAACAAAGCATACATGGTTTTTGTTGAAAAGGGATCTGTAAATCTTTGTGGATTCATAACGGAAAGAGAAAATGTTAAAGATCCTGAGGGCCGTTGCTTCCTACGTTATAATAAATGTTTATTCTCTGCCATGTTTGATCTCTCAAACATGGTTGAGTCCTTCTCAGCATCTCCACAAAGCTGATCAGCAGAAGGAAGCAGGAAGTCCTTTAGAACATCCTGGTAGAATGAACTTTGGACTTTAAAGAACCCAGTGGACCAGAACCAGGAGATGACATGGCACCCCAGATCATCCCTCACTGTAGAAACTTCACACTGGACTTCAAGCCGCTTTGATTCTGGTCCTCTACGCTCTTTCTCCAGATCTGGATTCCTCAACGAAATACAAACTTAACTTAATTAGCTGGAAAGAGGCCTTAAAGCCAGTTTTTGAAGTTCTCACTCCAGCTGCAATCACCTTGTGATTCTCCTTAAAACTCTTGATGAGCTTAATATCACAGCTCTCTCGAGGCTGCAGTCAGCCCTGTTAATTGTTGTTTTGCACTATTTTTCCCCTCGTCTCAACTTTAAATTAATCTTGGATCCAGGTGTCTGTGAACTGCCAGCATCATTTACCAACAGCTTCTCTGGCTCATCCTTGAAATTTAGCCTGTCAGTGCCTCTCTGCAATCAAATCACCTGCTTTCCCCACAATCGTTTAGGCTGTTCTACTGTATTAAAATGTTATTTGATTGATGTATTCTAAGAAGTTGAGCTCAAACTAACTAAAGTGAGGGAAATATATCATCCTGTGAGTAATTGATCTATGTACTATATCAATTAGGGTAAAGGGTTATATTTAAATCAAATTACAAAAACAAATATATATATATATATATATTTTTTTTTTATGGAATGCGGCATAAAAAACAAAACTGAATTGTTGGCAGAGCATAAGACAACAGGAGTGTCTTCCACACAAGCTACAAAGGGTAGAAGCAGGGGTGGTTCCAGACCAAATTTAGCAGGGGGGCCAGGGTGGGGCCAGTGTTTTTTCACAGGGGCACAGAACAAAAGATTGGGGAAAAAAAGAAACTTAACAGGTCAACATTTCATCGTTTAATATATTAAGTAAGCCAAAGAGCCAATTGTGGCTCTGGAACTGCAGGTTGCAGACCCCTGATCTTTTCTCAATACAGCAGGAGCTTAACGTGAAACAGCTTAATTTTAAATTATTGTTTTTTTTTATATATATATATTTTTTTATTATTTTGTTATTTTATTATTGGGTAAAAACGTAAACAAAAAAATACAACTGATCCAAATGACCAGTCAGTCACGGTATCTTTGTCAGCATTTATCATCGTAAGAAATTTAATATCATGTTTTTAGTACAGGGGCCATAACAGGGGCCAGGAACAGTTCTACAGGGGCACAGGCCCCTGTTGGCCCCTGTCTAGAACCGCCCCTGGGTAGAAGATAAAAGTCAAGATAATTGGCTCATTTTTAAGCAGACAGAAACATAAAGAAAACTGAGACAGAGCGATAATTTTACTGGAGAATGTTTAAAATGGGAAAGTAAAGAATCATCTGCTATGTTAGTTGTTTTGTGGCTAATCGACCTGTAGTAAAAAAAACAAAAACAAAGGCAGTCACTCTGGATGAACACAGCGTAAGATTTGACAGCTTAGCTGGCACACAGAGGCAGAGGAACCAGGCAGCAAGCAGTGGAGCTTCTGCTTCTGTGGGAAAATCACAAGTTGGCTGAAAAGACAGCTGAGGGTCCAGAAGGTCCCTAACAGGATGAAGCCAAAGGGCCACGTGGTCCCGCAGGGATTACGAGAAGCAACAAGAAGGTAAAGAGATTAGACTCAAAACCGAGCCTGCTTTTTTTTTTTTCACCTCGTCACTGGTGGCACACTGGCACCGCAGAGGGAAACTCTCTTCGTACCCTCACTCCCCTTCCTCTCCATCTCCTCCCTCGCTTGCACCTACTGCTCCGTCCACCCATGCAGCCAGTTCTGCCGCCTGCAGGGACTCAGCCGGACCAGGAGCTGCACCGGGGAACAAGAGCTGAAGCACAAAGGAGCAGAGCGGTCTCTTCACGCCTGCCAGCAGCTTGATGGGACACGGCACCATCTCCTGATGGACTTGACATCAAGAGATTCTGGATTTTGTTGGTGCTTGGTACCTTGTCTTCACACATGATCTCTTTGGAAGTGAAAGAGACATAATTTAGCCCATCATGCTTCTGCAGTCAGGAGCATTTCTCACCTTGTGTCTGTTTACTCTCCAGGCAAGTCAAATCAAAGGTAAGTGGAAGGGCTGCAACTGAGTTGGATTTTTTTTTTCTTGCGGTGATACAGGAAGCTGCATTTACTCTGTGGTCGTAGTGCCATCCAGCGCTCTCCCAATTCTGATGTGTTTGTGTCAATAAAATAGTGGGTAAACATCCACGAATGCAAAATGTCAGCTCCATGTTAGTAACGTATTTGATTTTGAGACGCCAGGCAAATGTCAAACAGCTCCCAATCAGTTTTTAAGGTCACAACTATTTTCTGTGGATCAAACTGACACATGAGAGGTGTTCACCAGGATGGAGAGCAGAAATTTAGCAAAGCAAAATGTTTGGGTCTGCCCCGGTTGTGTCGCTCAGCACGCTGTGCCCCGGGTGAGCTCATTATCCTAAAGGAAACAAAAGCATTTCTGTTCTCACTGTTGCACGACGCTAATCTTTTCTGGCTTGTAATTCTCATGCGGGGCCTTTTTCCAGCATTAACGTCCACTCACAAAAACACTCCCTCGTCCAGCGCAGGGCCTCGTGTCCGTGCATGTGTACGACGGCCTGCCAGCTTAGGAAGTCCAGAAAAAAAACCTGTTTAAAATCCCTGGTGTGACTCAAAACAAAACATTTATAGTGCTAAAAAATCCGCCCCCCTAAACCTGAAGAATTGCTACGGAAATTACATCCTGCTTTAAAAAAATGAAGAAAATGAAGCTGATTTCAAACTCAATCATGTTTTCTCGATGTCTATATCAGTTTCTGAACTCCATTTTACTTCAGGTGTTTATAAAAGGATTACGGTTTAATTTGGTGTCGGTACCCCGGGACGCTCTCTGGGGCCATATCTGCTGCCGGCAGAGACCTTTTTACAATTATTTTATTGCTCTTTCATTTACCGTTTCATCTTGTTTGTGCAACCATGCCAACCTGATTAGTTTTTTCTGGAAGGCAATAGCCACCACTTTGAATTTGCTGGCCCTCCCACATCATGGTATCTTACTTAATATTCTATATGCACTGTGATTCAAACGAGGAAAACAGTTTGGATAAGTTTTATTTATGTATGATAGAATGAGTAAATAAGATTCATGCATTTAATTATTCAGCAAGGAAAACAGACTATTAAATTGCTTGAAAAGATATGTGAGCGAAATATCAAAGTTCTGCCTTTAAAACATGAAATAAAACTCCTAAAATTCTATCACAGTATTTGCGTTTGGTCCCCCCCATCTAAAATATGTTGTCTTGGCAGAAACAAGTCCAAGTCGATTTCATTTTCAATCATGCCACAAAATGCATAGAAGAATCAATGCAATTTAAATCAATTCAATTCAAAGTCAATTTTATCAAATCAAGCAGACAGATTGGTTTTGAAGGAAACCCAGCAAACTGCACAGGGTTTTGCAACATATCCCTCATATGGAGCATGGAAGTAGCGACAGTGGAGAGGAAAACTCCCCTTTAACACGAACAAACCTCATGCCGAACCAGAACCAGGCTCAGTGTGAACGACCATCTGCCATGACAGACTGGGGGTTAGAGAAGACAGGGAGCTCACAAAAAGAGCACCGAAGCACTGATCCAGGAGAACTTTCTATATGAGAGAAAGGTAAGACGGTAATGGCAGCACTAGCTCCCTTAATGGCTTCGTCTAAGAAAAACAGAGAAACTCTGAACCAGTTTTCAGGTTTAGAGGATGAAAGAGAGTACATACAGTTAGTTGCAGTAAAAATTCAGTCAATAGCTATGTCAAAGAGAGAAACACTGAAAGACAGAGCCAGCTGGATCATCTATGAAGTTGTTGAGAGCAGTAGCCCAGCCATTTTGCCTCTCAAGGTGGTGTCACAGAGAACTGAACGCCAGGCCACATATATATATATATATATATATATATATATATATATATATATATATATATATATATATATATATATATATATATATATTTGTCAAAAAGGAAAGTTTTAAGATTAGTCTTAAAAGTAGACGGGGTGTCTGCCTCACGGACCAAAACTGGGAGTTGGTTCCACAGGAGAGGAGCCTGATAGCTAAAGGATCTGCCTCCCATTCTACTATAGGAACCACCAGCAGACCTGCAGTCTGAGAGCGAAGTGCTCTGTTAGGAACATACGGGGTAATCAGAGCTCTGATATATGATGGAGCTTGATTATTAAGGGCTTTATACGTTAGAAGGAGAATTTTAAATTCTATTCTTGATTTAACAGGAAGCCAATGAAGGGAAGCTAAAATTGGAGAAATATGATCCCTCTTGTTGATTTTCATCAGAACTCTTGCTGCAGCATTTTGGATCATCTGAAGGCTTTGAACTGCATTTTGTGGACTTCCTGATAGTAAAGAATTACAATAGTCCAGCCTTGAAGTAACAAATGCATGGACCAGTTTTTCAGCATCACTCCTGGACAGAATGTTTCTAATTTTGGCGATATTCCGGAGGTGAAAAAAGGAAACTCTGGAAACCTGTATGTCTTGGTCAAAAATAACACCAAGATTTTTTACTTTATTACCGGAGGCCAAGTTAATGCCACCCAGATTAAATGATTGGTTAAGAACTTTATTTTTTGAGGACTCTGGTCCAAAGATTACAACTTCTGTCTTGTCAGAATTTAAATGCAGGAAATTTAAAGTCATCCAGCTTTTGATGTCATCAAAACATGCCTGTAGTTGAAGTAATTGATTGGATTCATCAGGATTTATGGATAAATATAGCTGAGTGTCATCATCATAACAGTGGAAATTAATCTCATGCTGTCTGATGATTTTACCAATCGGAAGCATATATATAGTAAAGAGAATTGGTCCAAGGACTGAACCCTGTGGTACTCCACAGGTGACCCTAGAGTTTGAGGAAGATTTATTATTAACATGAACAAACTGGAATCTGTCCGACAGAGAAGATTTAAACCAGCCAAATGCTTTTCCCTTAATCCCTACAGTATGTTTAAGTCTTTCTAGGAGAATATTGTGAATAACTGGATCAAATGTGTCCACTGTGAAGTCCAAGAATCCAAATATTCTTTCTTGACACAAAGACAAAAGGAGACAAATAAATATTTAGAATAAATACAGGTGGATAATATGGAGGTGAGGATTGCACAGAGTTTACCAGATTAATATTATGCAAAAAAAGTGACCATTAGATAGTAGAGATCAAAAACAGACATAAAATACAGATGAAACATGAAAATAATGATATAAAAATAATAATAACGATAACAAAGAAAGAAACTTTATAAAACGTTTCCACCATTACTGATATGATAAAAGTGAAAGCTGATTCAGAAGCGTAGAGGGATGATAATTTGACTTTTTATTTGTCGTCTGTGGCTCCAGACATACACCGCCTGAGCAAAAATGTAATGGAAAAGTTAGAAATTGCCTTCGGTCTAAATGGAATGTCATTCAGTTCAGTTTATTGCTACAACACAACATTTACAAGATAAACACACCGGTTTCGTTTTGAGACAATATTAAAGTTTAATTATGTGCATTTTGATTCAGTCCCAGTTGTATTGCTGTGCAGTCAAACTCAGTCCATACTGCCTGTTGATAGAAAACTTTTCCATCTGAGGAAGCCCAGTCAATTGACACCGACTCATTGACCCTGCAGCAAGCCCTCCTCCTGAGAAAGCATGTGGCGACAGTGGACAGCTGATTGCCTCGGATCACTGAGCAACATTAGCATGTTTTAGCATAAGCTAAAAGAGACGTGCATGAAAAGTTGGTCAGTGATTGGTTTTGTACGGAGGGACATCAACTCGAGTAGAAATCCTCACATCTGGAAAAGAGCAGAAAACGTTTTCACGTAGTTTTCTTTTTTGGAGATTAATTTATGTGAAGCTGACCTCCCCGTCCATGTCTGCTGAAATCCAGCATCTTAAGCTGCGAGCTCCGCGCCGTACACAACTGTGACGGAGCAGTAATTCTGTTATTTACGCCCGTTTGTTCTTTTTGTTTGTCTTCTCTCAGTTTCCTAATCCAGGCGAGATCATGGCGTGTTATTTGGGTCCGGTGACCTCCACAGTCTGTGTTTTGGGGCTCATAAATCCTGGCTTATTGTCTTAAGAAGTCCTGCAAGATTTGCCAGCTGGCACCACAATGAGGCCCTTTCTTCTAAAATAGATTTATTCAACAGAGTGGCTGTCCACAGATTTGGTAATCGACATGTTGGCTTTTGTCCTGCTGTGAAATGACTGTGTTGAATAACCCTGAGGCTCTGAATGGGCTTACTCAGGTAAACAAGGTAGTTTATTTTAATGATTTGATCAGCAGTGTAGGCTTTTCCCTCTGCATTTTATGGGATACATCTCTGTGATAATAATCACATAAATGAATATACAGCAGGGAGAATAAGCAATTAACAGGCTAATGTTTTTCCCAGTGAAATATATTTCTAATGAGCATGCTTAATGAATTTTATTCAATGTTTTTGTAGAAAAGCCCACGGTGAAGCGGTGGATATAGTGCCTCTAATACTGAAGCTCCTTTATGCCATTTTGTGTTTTCTTTTCTGAATCCAGTAGAGGTGTTTCCTTGGCTTTCTGTTTGAGATCACTGTCCCGTGGTCATGTGGATGGCTTATTGTTTGCATAGAAACCCTGAAAACACGAGCGATGGCAGCTAATTCCAGGTCTTTCACTGGGTCTGGAATAACTCTTTTGATTATTCTTAGATTTCTCTTTCAGAAATCTGGTGAAGAGCACCTGGCCATTGCTGGTTTATGGTTCCAAAGGTGCTCACTGGAACATCCAGAAGTTTAGAAATATGTCTATAACCGATGTCACGAGTATGTTCTGCAACAATTTGGTTGCAAAAGAGAGAGTTCTTTGCTTTTACCCGTCATGAGACGCTTCTATTGTGAAAACGGTACAGAAAAACCTTTCTGTTAAGATCAGATAGTGATGCTGCTGTTTTATCCTGATCTGTAAAGCGCTTTGGATGAATGAAAACATAGATTGGGGTTTTTTAAACACTGAAGATTTTGGCAAGCCTTTTTTGACTTTTGATGGGTCGGTGATTTTCCCCTCAGTCAGTTGTGTCAGTTGTTTATGTAAATAGGCCAAATAAGAAATATATCAAGGTCAAGCTTATTTATCCAGCACTTTTAAAACAACATATTATTTAAATTGACCAGTGTGTTGTACAATTAAACGCTGAGATAATTATTATAAAGCCTTGAAATAACACAGTGTGGATAAACTATTAGGAAGCGGCTGTAGCATTTCATCTGCAGAATAACTTCCTCTGCAAAGCCAAATGCTGTTAGAACGCCTTCACAGAGGAACCAGCAGGCAACTGAGGGCAACACTGCTGAACAAATGCCATAAATCACTTTGCTGGATTAACTGCTGACCAAATTAAATACTCCTTAGAGATAGCGAGCCTTGGCTGACCCGATCCTGACTCCAACTGGACGAAGGTTAATTTTTTAATACTCACTCCTGTAATTTAAGCCTTTAGTCGCGTTCACGGCCAAAAATTAACTTCTGTCAAACTAAAGCGAAGCGGAGCTGAAGAAAAAGACACAGGTGTCATAAAATGGACAGCTTAAATATTTTGTACTGATTTACAGACGTTTGTCTTGATATGAATAGTAAAATATCACGCATCTGTTTCTCTGTTTTTCATGACCTTTAGGGCTGTGGTTTGTTTTTCATGTTCATTTTGGGCTAATTTTCTGTGTATTTCTGTTAATGTGCTAGTTTGTGGTTCTGTTTGAGTTGTATTCCCTGTTTTATTCTGTTAATCTGGTTTCCCTTGTGCACTTGGTTCTATTTACTTTCCCTTTTTTCGTCTAATGCCTGTTCCTGAGTAGCTTTTTGGTGCAACTGTCAGGGTTTGTGGAGGGAGGCCCCAATTGCAGACCTGGTGAATAATAGAAAAACTATTTATTATAAGCAAAACTTACAGCGAGAAATCACAGGCAAAGTCACAAAGGGCACGGGAGGAACCTTGGAGCAAACATGAAATGAGACTGAATAAATAAATAGGGAGAGAGAAAAGAAGAGAACCAGATGGAGTTGATAGGACGATTAGTGGAAAAGGGAGAGGAAAGACAAGGCAGGAGAGAAAGAGCAAAACAGAATCGAGCAAGAATGCAAAAAACAACAAGCAAAAATAAACAAACTAACTGAACTGAAGGCAGGCAGGAAAACATTCTAACAGAAACACGAATAAACCAAACCCATAATGAACAGAATACCTAATAGTGACAGAAAACAAGAAGTAAAGAACAGAATCTATAGACTAACAATCAATACTATAGAGATAAAAACACTAACAGACTGCATGATCCCTGCAAACCTAGAAATAGACAAACACATCTTGACTGCTTTGCTGCTGGTTATTTTGTGTTTTCTTCCTATATTGCCTTTATCTCTCAGTTCCCTGAGTTCTGTGTTTTTTTTTTTTTTTTTTTACATTATTATTTTATAAAAGTAACCCAACCAGTAGGCCTGAATTCTGCAGCACCTCATCAACACATGATCACAAGCAGGTGAGCTGATAATCCTGTTTCAGAGACGGCTGGAAACATGCCTCGAATTTGGGATTATCAGAATGCACAGAGTTACTTTACTGGGGACAAAACTGGCTTTCTGCTTCGCCCTCCCTCCTGGAGGGTCCAGGTGGTGTCATGCTGCCACTCCCAAACCCAGAGCCATAGCAGCAGCCGTTATCTCTGACACCGCCTACGCCACACGGCTTCAAGCCTTCACGCCTTCACGCCACCTGCTGGCTGACCTCCAGAGCCTCCTTGCCGTTTCAGCCTCTGAGTTACCAGAGTCTTTCTGGACCAGAGCGTGTTAATCTGTCATGCTGACCAATGACCACTGCAAACAATGTCAACGGATCAGAACCGGAACACAGAACAACTGGAGGAGGTAGCCTGGTCCGATGAATCTAACTTTCTTCTACATGAGAGGCCACAGGTGTAATATGATGCTTTGGGTAGGGATCTGCTGAGAAGTCTTGGGTCCTGGCATCCATGTGGACAATACTTTGATGTTAGATGTAACATCATGGTGCAAGGTCCCAAAGCACACATTCAGGGGTCTAGTGGACTCCATAGCTGGACAGGTCAATGATGTTTTGGCAGCTACCTACTACACAAGTAGGTAGGTGGTCATAATGTTATGCCTGAGTGGTGAACTTATACTGCATAGACTAAATTAGAAAAGTCCTTTATGCCTGAATATCTCACTAACCTAATGGTGAAAGTTCGTGTTTCAGCACCTCAGTGCAGATTTTGGGTTTAACGGTACATATTCACATTAATTGATCTTTCTAAATTGTATACGCCAAAAACTCACTCTGTTATTCTGAAAGATTACCATCTCCTGCTAGCATAGTATTTGTTATTTTTGGTTTTTAACCTATATTTTTGCTCAGTTTGTTAGTAAATAGAGTCTTTTCTTTGTATATTTACCATTACATAAGACAACAACATGTGACCGGGGTTACGTCCCTTACGTTATGGGTGGGCACATGGGTACATCATAAACACTTCACTTATTTGGGAAATAGCATTCTAATATGTTTAATTTGCATTATTTCCAATGAAAAGTTTTTGGCCTTTGACTTTTGCGTTTGGTAGGAGCTGTAATTTTCCTCGGTTTTGTGGAAGTAGACTCAAGGGAGGACTCACTGGAACTTGAAATAGGAGCAGCTCAGGTTGGTCTTAGAGCACGCCGAGAGTTTTCCACGAGGCATTACAGCACCGTGGACTCGGTCGTGAATTATTTAGTAGCTGCATCTATGGCCACTATCTGGCTTTCTAATAGTTCTGCGTTACTGCTGGTAGATGGCGCCATGTCTGTTTATGTCAGCTCATCGCGGCCGTTGCTTGGGTATAAAAACACTATCTGGATGGATGCTTGGAGTATTTAGCCTTATTTTATCATAATCAACTGGATTTTGGTCTTTTTGGCACAGGCATATAAAAAACCTTTAAAGGTGCCATGACATCACTGTATAAACCATTTAATGTATTGATATTGCTGCAAATGTAAATTCTCCATTCCATAAAATAACCTCAGCTTGTTGTTTTGTCAGACCAAATGTCTCTCCTCAGGAAAAAGATTTGATGCGGTAATGATATGCAGCTCTACCAAGTTGACGGCACTTTGATTGGCTACAACCATGTTTGGAAAACCGGTCAAATGCGCCCAATGACTTCATTGTCCCCGACACTGATTTTTGGGGTCAGACCCCGTTTTGGATTGGCTTTCCCCAAGAAAAGTCCTTGATTTCAGTGTATCATGATGGAGTAAAAAGGTTTGGCACAGCATGAGGCCAACATGCCTTCCTCGTCCCATCAGGCAAAACAAACGACCCCCAGGCAGAGATTCTGCGATGTCGTCAGCATTTTCTGATCTGAGGTTTTTTTTTAGCAAAGCAACACAGCTGACCGCCACTGAGCAGCTCCTTAAACATTCACACAGCCTCATCAGGGCACAGCAGATCATATTATACCCCAAAACCTCAGAAAAATGAAATTTGCTGTCATGGCACCTTTAAGAAAAATCCTCAGAAATAAAACTATATTTGTCTTTGAATGGATAATCTCTGGTTCTAGATTCAAGACACTTTGATTTGCTTTTCGGAATACTTTTAAAGAACCCCCAATAAAACCACAAACCACATAATCTGGTGCGGGAAACCCCTGATCGAAGGCTCAAAAGATTCTCACTGTTGCTAAAAATAGGAATTAATTTGAAATAATGAGTAAATGTGAAAGAAACCCGGATATCTGGCAGTTGTTGTGTTCATGTGTCAAAAAATAGCTCGGTTTACTGAATTCTTCTAAGGTGCACACAAGCAGTGGTTCTGGTTCTGCACAGTCATGAGAAACTAACAAACCTTAAATTTGTCAAGACAGCATAAATAATAATCCATGTGATTGTTAAGCATATAGAAATCCTGATTTTGAATATCTGTTGTGTTTTAAATCAGTAGGTTATAATGGGTGAACAAAGTAGTAAGAAATCACCACTTAATCATTTTCTTCCAAATAAAACAACTTTTAGGATGCAGTATAAACTTCACTTTTGGTTTACTTGGTAATTAACCCGATTATCCACAAATAACTGATAGAAGCATGACTGTCTGTACACTCCTGATAATATTAAAAATGACCCATGTTTGCTGTGATAATTGAATCATTCCAGCCTCTTTTGTGTCTCCTCCTGCAGAACTTCATGACGTAAACTTTTCTGGGCTCAGGGACGTAAAGTACCGGCACTTCCTGGAAGCTTCTCGACCCATCAGGCACGCCCCAAACGTCCGGGCCGAGCAGGATGGACAGCGGGGGAAGAGGTCCACAGCCCACGCTACAGGGGTCAAAGTGTGTCCCCAGGAGACGATGAAAACCGTCCTGGGAAGCCACCGGGCCTATTATAAACTCAGAGGTAGTTTGATCATTATAATGAGGTTTTGTATAAAATCATGACTTGGCTTATTATTTTACCAAACAATGGCTGCTCAGAAAAAACACACGAAAGAGCATTTTATCAAATCACAGTTGAAAATAGGCTTGAAAGGGTTTCAAAAATAAAAACATTGCTCATAAAATTGCTGAAAAATTGGACTGAGACACTTGAATATGACAGAATGCACAAAGATCCCCTGTCTAACATGCTGCTTCGTGGGTGTTTTAGGAGGATTAAATGGCGCTGTGACTGTTGCAAATGGCTTGTCATCAAATTCCTCTCCAACAGCTGCTGCGGCGCGTCATTTCGACATAAGACAGATTAAATTGTTCTATTAGAGGTAATAACATCGCCTCAGAAATGGGTTTGTAGCGGAATAAATTTCCCACAGGCGTTAGGATATTGGACAATGTGGCGCTAATTACATGCAGGGAGCAGATGGAAGATATGGCTGCTTTTCTGGTCTCTGTTCCAATCAGTTTAATATTCAATCAAATATCATCAACAAGCGGTAAATATACAGTTTGGCATTTTGGAAACCTCGAGAAGAAATCTATTTGCTGCTGTCGCTGGCGTACCGCACCACATGGCGATTTGGTTGTATAATGTTTAGACAGTAAATATAGGCTTTGCTGGGAGTAAAATGAAACTAAAGTACCTCCCCACATCCAGTTAAATGAATCATGACAGATTTATATATATGTGGAAACCTTTAATAATAGATTTTATATTTTTATTATCAAGCAGAGTAATATAAATTAACTGCTTTGTGACAAACTGGATTTGGAGTTTACATTAGCTGTAAATCTTAATAATCAAAATGAACAGAAATTAAAATCTCATAATATATAAATCTGTATGCAATGAATCTGCATGACTTCACTTTTTGAATAGATTTGCTGAAAAATAAATCCCATTTCAGTTATATTCTAACATATTGAAATTCACTTGTACTGAAATAATTTAAAATGACACACTTTAGTTTCTTTTAACACTATTAATGCTTGATTTATTTGTGAAACTGTGGCGATTTTGCCTCTGAAGAATCTAGAACAGGGGTGTCAAAGTCGTTTTGGTTTAGGGGCCGCATTCAGCTGAATCTAATCTCAAGAGGGCCACACGAGTAAACTCATTGCAAGATTAAATAGAACTAATAAAAGTGGACTTGTTGATTTTTATATTAAATGAATTTCACATTTACACAATATATTATGAATAAAATCAGCATTTTTAAGAAAAGTATGTGCAATTTCAACAATACTTTTACTCAGTTAAACATTTACTTGTGCATTATGCATAAGAACCGATCACAGTGATTGTACAATGTTGAAAAAACATATATTCACATTTTTTGGAACTTAATAACACTGTCCTGCATGACAAAATACATCAAACAGATAAAAATGAAGATATGATTTAAAATCAATTTTCCACATTTGAAGCTCAGTGCTACTATCTGCTGATTAAAGCACAGCGCCCCTCGTGGATAATATAGGAACTGCAGATTTTCAATTAAACGAAGTACATGTTTTTTTCAATACTCGTTTTATCATTCTCTTCCTTTTATCTCCTCTTTCTTTCACCTTTTCTTTTTTTTTCTTGTTCTTCCTTTCCTCTCCTGCTTTCCTATTGTAGTGTCCATATCATTTGAGATATTCCCTGCATGAATCATAATAAAACTATTCACATTCATAAATAAAGCGGATCACTATTGCTAAAGCCATACTGCTCCACTTGTGAAAGTCAAATCTGATGAGCTCTTTTTGCCATTAAGACAACAATTCTTATTGCCACATTGCCAGACAGGATACTGGGGGGGAAAAAAAAGAAAGATTTTTTTTGAATAATGATAATGCATTTAGCCACCGGGCCGGACTAAATAGTTTGACACCCCTGATCTAGAACCTCCAAGATCACCGTAGACTTGTTCTCTTTTCGGTTTTCCACATGCCTTTACTGTGTTTTAGTTGTGTCTTCGAGGCCTTCTCTGTTCTAACGCTGGATTTTTTAAAATCCTCAGTTTGTCAGGAAGCAATCTGGGAAGCGTTCAGGATCTTCTTGGACAGAGTCCCGAGCCCAGAGGAGTACAGAGCCTGGGTGACCACCTGCCAGCATGAAAACCTTTGCATGGACGAGCTGGCCCACAATTTCAGCAGCTCTCAGGAGCATCTGGACATGGTGGCCAGAGTGAGCGACGCAGATCCACAGCAGCTCTATAAAGTTCACATTTCCTCCCAACTTGTTTATCTTTGGATGCTAAAATGAAGCTGGTATACATTGTACTTTGTTTTTTCCCTCCAGAGAGTAGCAGAGCAGGCTGAAAGCGAAGGGTAGGTGCATCATCATCATCATCATCATCATCGAATGAGCTTTGTTAAACTATGTTAATGTTTAAATCTACATTTATATCATACTATATCAAGAGTCAGTCGGAAGCATGCATCTTTTCCTTCCAAGTGAATGATTTCTATCACAAATTTAATGAAGGAACAGGAGGTTTGTGTAAACTACACAGTAATGTCACCAAACGCTGCAACTCAAACCGACTTCTGTTCACAAAAGATTTATTTCAGCAGAAATAAAGATACGTAGAAACATGCTGGACGAGCAAGAGCTCCCTCTGGTGGAGGTTTGTGAATAAAGACATTTTTATGATTCGGCCCATTAAGATCACCGTGATCAACCAGTTGTTAATAATTCCCGGAGAGAAATCTCCAGGAAGAAAGGAAAACACTTCAAAATGTTGGAAACAAGTGTTTTCTACTTTTATGTGTAGTGGGTGTAGTTCGCTTGGTGTAGGAGCACAACACTGCCCTCTAGAGTCTAGGAGAACAGTGCTACTTCGGAGGAAAAGCTAACCAGATAGATTTTTTTCTAAGGACCTCCACACTTCCGATGTCATGTTAAACAGTCAATGACAAAATGCATTTGCATTTGCATTATTTTCTACATGCAATTCTTTAAATACCAGAGTGACATAAACTATCTACAAACATAAAAAAACAACCCTGATTGGAGCTGTTTCATGTTTATAATTTTAAGTGAAACACCCAGAGATTCTGGGACACAGTTGCTCAGCAGAGAAGCTGTCAGGTTTAGATCTGAAAGGACATTTTGAGAACACATGCAGGAAAACAGTTCTCGCTGTTGAAAAGTCCATCCTTTCTGTGCTCTAACTGCATCATTATATTATTTCCAATCATCGTTCACTAAACACAGGAACAGAAAACACACAATATTGTTGTATTTTGTTGCAGGTTTGTTGCTGCTACTGAACAGCAGCACCGTGAATGTAAGTCCTGCCTTTGTTCCCTGAAAGCACTTCAGTAAATCTATGGACTTCTAATCACAAAGTGGAAATCTCTGATTTCAGGCTCATGGACCCCTCCTCCGATTCTGCTTCCAGTGGAAACAGATGAGGTAGATTCACTGTGTGACGTCAGAGATACTGAAACTACAGACATAATGTAACCGTGTAGGCTTTCACCCCCAGGATAAAGAGCCCGACCTTCTTAAGGAGAACTCTGAGGAATACATAGTTGAGTTCAGCGTCACCATCTCAGACCCGACATACAGTGAACTGCTTAGCAACCCCGAGGCTCCGCAGCACGACAGCATCACCAGAGAGCTCAGAGACAAGGTGAGATTACATGCCTGCAGCAAATGTCAGCACTCCTCGGAGCTGTTGTCTTCACCTTTATGCAAACACCAGCAGCCTGTGGTCCCCTTCAGCTGCAAAGCCAGCTCTCCAAGGGAGTGTTGAATAACAAGGCAGGATGGAAATGCCAGATTTTATTGTACTGTTAGGTGTAAACCTCCCCCTGATTGCTTTAGCAGCTTTAATGCAACCTTGGGATCTAAACTTAGAACTTCCATTGAGTGCATATAGATTATAGCTGACTAAGACAGAATATAATTATAGCAAACCCTTTCAGAGTAACTTTTATTGAGAGAAAATCAGGACTATTGAGTTATTTACCGTTTATCTCTGCCGCTACTTTCACTCTTCCCACATAACTATAGATGGGAGATTTGGACTAGCATTATCTGGTCTATTCAGGGACGTTCAGCTTGATTTGAGTCCAGCTTCTACTTGAAATCTGCATTTTTCTTGGCATGAAGCTTATAAACATTCATTTTGACCAGAAAAAACCTCACTGACATTTAAAATGTGTTTTCCAAGAAGGGACTCGACAAGACAGCAACACAATTTACATATATATATATATACAACTAAATGCATGCAGTGACATACACACCTTTAAAGTTTTAAAAATATGAAAGCATAAAACAATTAAATCAACTAATGAATGATTCAAAAGTTATTAAAGCCCTGACTGAGTGTCCTGAAACACCCTCCCTCAGCATAATACTTCCTCCTCCATGTTTGACTGCAGAACATTTTCCAATGGAGAGAATAAGAAATAATTACAGGTCTTGTTTCAAAAAGACTTCATTAAACACAATATTTATCGAAAAAGTTATTCTTGTGTTCAACTAAAAGACGTTTAGCTTTTTTTATTGTTTTTATTCAAAATACATTTTGTTTAAGGCTGTGAGCCACAAACAGAAATTAACTGAAATAAATTGAAACATGTCACCGTCTGGAAGGAAACATTATAAAATGAGCTTCATTTAAAAAATTAATTATTAATATAGATTAGATTTTCAATTGTATTTTATTTATTAAAATAAACCTTTAGGATGGCTAAAACTCTCAAAATGCAGATACGACTGCTTTCCACTTGTGTTTTGATTCTCCTATTTTCTCTCTTTCTCTAGATGGTTCATGTGTTTGAAAAAGTTCCAGGATTCAAAGAAATACGTCTTCTTGGATTTCGGTGAGTTGGAGAAACGTTTTAGAAACAGTTGTATGTAAAGTAAAGACTAACTCAGCACAAAGCATAAGGAAAGTTGGGTTTGGTAGAATATTTCTTATTCTGTCTGATGTCACTCCAAGCTACACTGATGGAAAACGTGTTTATTTCCCTTCAAACGGTGTCAGACTTTAATATTTTCAGCTGATATCGCACAAGTTCTCCAGCTAATCATCATCGTCGTCATCATGACTTTATTGAAGACACAAACAGGTCCATGTAAACAGCCATAAAACAAATAAACAAATGTGAAACGAAACAATCAAATAAAAATTAAAAACACAGATAAAATCAATTAAAAATAATCACAAATGTACAAAAAGACTAAAACACCAGTGGTTCTGGATTTATTCATGGAGGAAGTTCAGTCAGGTTCAGTCTGGTATTGAGATCCAGTGACGATGAACGTTGTTTATCTAGTGAGGAAATCTCCGTCTTTCTCCGCCAAAGCTGACTGTGCACTGGCAGAGAAGATTTGGCAGTTTTTCATGGGTGCAACTAACATACTCAATTGCATTTTCTTTATAAATATTGCACATGTTATGGGGAACTAAGCAGGCTTCCATACAATATAAGATGAAACAAGAGCAACTGTTAAATCATAGAAATAATTGACCCAACAGAAATTGTCTCACTTTTTCTGTGAAAGGTTAGAACTGGACACAGAATACCCTGTCCAAATTTGTTTGGTTCCTGCGTCATATAAAATAGGCTTTAAATGTTACCAAATACCCATTTAAAACATGACAGAAATCTTTGCCACATGTAGGATTAAGCCCTTAGTGACTTTAAAGTGCGGTAAATAACCATCTGATCTGTTAGTATCGTTACTGTCTGTCACACCAGGACCTTTCTCAAATCTGCAGTATTCCCTGTAAGCAACAGATGTTTTGTCCTAGCTAGCTATTCTTCATCAAGAAAAGCCTTTTTTTTTATAAAGATATGTCTGACATAAGACATGCAGATGCAGTATCTAAAATACTTGTTTTCCAGCTGGAGCAAATAATAAAAGTGCTGGGCTGATGCTAGCGTGGTTGCGCTCTGTTTTGATGTAACTTGTTGATAATCCAGAGAGTAACAGAATTAAATGCAGCTTCAGGTGATCATGAGCAAGTCAAGCTTTTAGCACATGATCTGCAAATTCAGTCCTAAGTTTTTTTTTTTTTACGTATTAAAACATAGTGTATAATGTTTCAGATGTGTAGCCTTACACGGAGAAGTGTTTGACCAACAAGACATCAAACGGTCCAGTACAGTCTCTCTTTTAATGTTAAAATTTGGAGAACTTTTATAGAAAATCCAAATTTATTAGTCCAACAAAATGATGTCCACAGCCTGCAATGTAGTTTTGCAAGCTATGAATGATTTCATAACACTGGCTGTGCAAATAGCAGCAGCACAGCTCTCTGGGGGCTGACCTCAGGTACGGTTTCTAGACCCTCAACTCTTTTGGTACCGGACCACAAAGAAAGGTTGCAAGGATGAACAGAGGCACAGGTTCAAACTGAATACACTTTATTGGTTTTAAAAGACAATGGGAACAATTTACGTGTTTTATCGTGCACGGAAGAATAACCACCTTAACACAGGCGCCTATGCTGGCCTGGAATCCTGATAGCTAAGAGGGATAGTTAAAAAGCCCAATTAAATTAACTAGACCAGTTGGAGGAGAAATATTAAAGGAAACACAAACAAAATACACCTTGGTGTCTCCCAACAAAAACACACTCATGCCACAAACCCTAGTGAATACAACAAAAGAAAAACTCCCCTTCACTAGTCCCCTCAAGCAAATCTGAATAAAACCGGCACAGGTGGGATAAAACCAACCCAGGGAGCTAAACAATAAAAAGTCTCCCCTGCTTTTTGTTAAAACTAGGAATAAATAGCTAAAATAGGGTCTAAGTGATTAAAACAGTAAACAAAACACAACTGAAAGTAGTGTTTTTGATGCAAAGTGCATCAACAGATATTGAGATTTAAGATTAGTCAGGGATCCAAAATTATTAGAATTTGGCTCCCAGTCTAATACTAATAATGTTTTTTCTGTGTTGATTAGATCGGAGGATTTATCTGTGCGCTGCGCTGTGGTCTTTAATGGAGAAACGGAGCTAAATGACGACTTGGACGGTTTGGAGGAGGAGCCTGGCAAAGACACAACCGCTCCTAAACTGAAACACATCGTCGTAAAGGCCTTGAAGCAGGAGCCCACGCTGCTGCTGGACATACAGACGCTCAGCTTTGAGGCTGGTGAGCATGAATCTTCTGAGTGATGCTGTGCCACATGTGAGAATTATGGTCTCTGACAGCATTTGTTCCTTTTCAGTGACCACAATTTATCCAGCTGCCGCGCACGCCGTGGACTCCGTTGACACAGACGCATCAGCGGAGTTTGCACAGGAATCGGAGGATGCCAGGGACCCCACCCAAAGTTCATCTCCCACTGTGGGAGTGTCAGAAAAGGAGCTGGAAGATTCTGCTCCAGTTACACCAAAAACAGCCACCTTTGTGCCTTTCATCCCCACCGTCCTCCCAAAGAGCAGTTCTAGCTTTACTGTGAGGACTCCTGCAACGGGAGCTGCAGGAGAAAAGCCCACAGAAGAGATAAAAGAGGAAGAGGAGCCACCACCGAGCGATGGCGATGATGAAGGTGAGTCTGAGGAGCAGGTGACAGGCGATGACCCTTCTGATGAATCCAGCTTATAAAGGAGGATGTCAAGGAGAGGCATGTTTAAACATTTAGAGTTTTATTGATTAACAACACACTATACTGTGGTGCAGACTCCATTTAAAGCTATTGATAGATAACTAGACGAGCTCTGGGATTGGACAGAACTCTCAGCCATCGCTGCAAGGACCCCGCACTTCGATTTCTAGCCATGATGGAGAAGGACGGTGCTGTTGGCCGCGGATCTGCAGAGTTACTGAAGCGGTTCCATGAAAACGGCCAGACAGGGAAGCCTCAACCTGAAACCAGTTTCCCCAGATTAAATTTACCGGCTCAGATTAGGATTAGGAGTCTAATCTGAGACCTACATGAAAAAATAACTATAATTTATACTCAGATGATCTTCAACTAAATTAATCTTTGTCTTGGTGTTTTTAGCTCTGACAGGTCAGTCAGATTAATCGAATGTTAACATGTTTTACATTTAGGATCTACAGAGCAATCACCGCAATGGTTACTGGCAACGACTTTTAGCAAAGACTGAAATTTTAATGAATATAAACTCTCCTGCTGGATGGTGTAAGAAGAGTGCTTTGATTTCGCTTCCTTAAACAGACGCCAATAAAGCAATTTTACGGACAGATTTCCTTCCCAGGCCGTTCGGTTCCTCCCACTGTGAGCCTCGTAGTTTCATCACATCGCTCTGCCGCAGCAACACAGTAAAGGATTACCAACAGGACGTTTAAAAAAACTAAATAATAAAAAGAAAACCGGGGGGGGGGGGGGGGGGGGGGGGGGGGGAATATGTGAAATCTAAGAGCAGTGAAGAAAAATCTGGAGATCTGAAAGACCTTTCTAGGTCTATAACTGAGGAATATAAACTTAAGACCTTTTAGGACTTTTTAAGATGCTGCAGAAACCCTGAAGCTGGTAAATGATTAAAGTAAATATCTGAAAGAAAAAGAAATGATTTTCTCCGTTGTGAGACGAATAAAGTATCAATTATTAATACACTGAAGTAAACAATGGAAGATAAGAAGAAAGGTTGAGTTTTCACACTAGGTTTATATTTTTTTATATTTAAGGGGTGCTAAAATGATTTCTTGCAAAATAAGCTAACTTTATATACCAACGACCTTATAGATGGAGATCTGTCATTGACATCTGGCAAAACAAGCAGCCAAAACACATACACAGATTAAAAATATACACAACACTTGTAAAACAATATAGCTTAAAGCAACAGCTTTGTAAAGTTAAAATGTTAAAAAGTTATAAAGTGATCTAACCAATGTGTGTCTTTTAAAATATTGTTCAGGATGTTCAGGATGAACACAGCTAAGGGGACAAATGGTTTTGGTTTTGTTAGCGGTGCCACCCGTCTCCTCCCGGATGGCAGCAGCTTAAAGGAGGACCGGAGGAGATGTTTTGGCTCATTCTGGACCTGAAACCAACGACTTTTACTCCTCACAGGAAGCGCCTTTAAATCACATATTGACCTGATATTTCCCCCCGGCTCCCGAACGTCCGACAGTAACCAATTCAAATATTTTCCTTACAGTAACTGCAAGGGACACACAAAGTTAGAGTTTGTAAAAAGCGAGGAGATAGAAATGAGAGCACCATCAGACCTGGTGGTGTCACTTTGCCTTTGGAAACGCTTCATCAACAGGGAGCAAATGGCCTCTGGTCAAGTCATCACAAAGTCAAGCTGTGCTGCACAGAATCTTTAATAAACGACAGGAACATTTTTCTTCCTTCACTGCTGGGGTCCAAACTTTAGAGAAATGTGCAAAAAAAAAAAAAAGCAACCAACCAAAAAGCAAACAAAACTCTACAGATATGTTCAGATAAAAAAAACGATACAGGAGTTGTTTAAATATTCACCAAATATCGAGATTTAAAAGGTGTAAGTTTTTATAATAAACCAAGTGTTTATTATTATTATAGGATTGGCTTGATGTTTGGGATTATTCAATTTTAAAACCAAGCACACCAGAGCAATTATATATATATATATATATATATATATATATATATATATATATATATACAGTATATATTCTTAATTCTAAGAATTAGTTCTGCCGGAGGTTTTCCTTCCCGTTAATGGGGAGTTTTTCTTCCCACTGTCGCTTCATGCTTGCTCAGTATGAGGGATTGCAGCAAAGCCATGTACAATGCAGACGACTCTCCCTGTAGCTCTACGCTTCCCCAGGAGTGAATGCTGCTTGTCGGGACTTTGATGCAATCAACTGGTTTCCTTATATAGGACATTTTTGACCAATCTGTATAATCTGACCCAATCTGTATAATATGATTGAACTTGATTTTGTAAAGTGCCTTGAGATGACATGTTTCATGATTTGGCGCTATATAAATAAATTGAATTGAATTGAAAATTGAATTAATTAAAGACTGAAACAACTGCAGATATTTTCACACAAGTTTACTCTAGTTCACCATCAGCATGAAAGCCAAAAGTGACACAGAAGTTTATATGTGACAAGCAGCGTCTCATTCTTCCTTTATAAAACTTTTATGTGAGAAAATTATTTATTTGTACCTTAAAAATATACCTACTCTCAAAAAAGTTAACTAGGGCAGTTGCCCTCTTGATGCTAACATTTCATTTCCAGTTAACACATGAAAAGGTGTTTTGTGGGTTAAAAACAAGCAGTTATGTAATGTTTACAAGGTGTTACCTGGAAATGAAATATTATCACAAGCTTGCGTGAAGGCAGAGTTTGACAAATTAAAGAATGGGACGGGGATGTTTTCCTGTGGCTGGAAAAAGTTTAAACTCCTATTTATGTAAAATAAGAGTAAAGGTGTTTCCAGGTGGAACCAATGAGAAACACGCTGGCACCTTAAACATTACATTAGTGTGAATATGAACATATAAATGTGACCGCTCTGCTGCCACGCTTCACTTTACCAGATCCTGCGGGGAACGCGGACAGCGCCGAGTCTGAAGGAGGTCAAACCGAAGCCCCCCCTGAGGTCAACGGCGACCCGCCACAGCCTGCAGCTCCCACCGACCAGGACACACGTCCCTCTGGTCCAGCTCACCCCGCTCCCACCCCGTCATCTGGCAGGGAACCTGAGCCGGACGTGGAGCCTTTACCGTCCCCCGTGGACGGAGGAGAGGCCCGTGAGGTCAGATACGACGGTGGAGGGACCCCGGCCACCGTCACGCTTCCTGGAGACGATTCCAACCCCAAGCTGGAGGCAGGAGTGACGGACCCAGAGGAGGAGGAGGAGAGCGGTAGTGGGTTTGCCTCAGAGGCTGATGAAGGGCCGTACGGATCTACGGCGGCGCCTGCCGTGAGACAAGCCAGCACGCCTCTGATGGCAGCCGTGGAGAAGAGCAAAGAGTTGGTGGTTTTCTTTAGCTTGAGGGTGACTAACATGATGTTTACTGATGACCTGTTCAACAAGAGCTCCCCAGAGTATAAATCCCTGGAGAATACCTTTCTTGAACTGGTAGGTACACAAGCGTTTGTGTTAGATATACTGCTCCTGCACGCGTCATTGTCCTACTTTGTATTTTAAAACTACGGTTGAAACGTTGCAGTCACAGAATATTTTATGTCGCACCACTTCTAGACGTGGCCTGACCAAAGCTCTGAGCGCTGTGCAGCGAGCCTTATCCTCGCAGCGCTCAGTCTGGCCAGCGGACACTTTTTACCGTCGTATTTAGTCAAAAGTCTGCAGTATGCCAGCAGGAGGAGCCACTTTGTGGACGGTGTGGAGACATGTCTGGTGAAATTGTTCTGTTTCACTCAGACACAGCACTTTGGGTCCAGCAACCAGCCAAACCCTGGAGCTTCCAGTAAATCTGGGCTTGGGAGACAGACGACTTTAGCCTCCATACCGGTATCTTTATTTTTACAATTATGTTTTTTTTCCATATTGGAACCTCCTCTCCGCCTCATTCCTTTCACTTTGCTCACTAACAGCGACCACGATGCAGTATGTAAAACCAGAAGCACCTGAACCTTCCTGACATTTTCTCGGCTTTGCTTTCGTTCTTGCATGAACCTGTAGCCGCCTGCTCTTCTTCTCTGTGCGTCTCACTTCAACCAGCTTGTCTTTGTGCTTTTTTGCCTTAATCTTTTGGCTTTCGCTCCAGTTTTGCTTTGCTTTGGAAGCCGTCCATAACATCTATTTCACCAACATCCAGTTTGGACTGTTGCTGTGCTGGTCTATACTTGTATTATTGTTCTGTCACTGTTTTGAATACCACATGCTCTTTTTTTTTGTAAAATCTGTGTGCGATTGTGATGTTTCGGATGTTGGTGAAAGACGTTAGTGGATATGAGAGGAAACGCAGGGTAAAAAGCCAAATAGGGTAAATTACTAGTATAGGACATTTACAAAACTAAAGGTCTGCAACATTTAAATTGCTGCTAAATTGGTTCAGCTCTCATAACAGCTCTGAAAATACTGAGCTTTCACATTTTTCAGCGCTGCAATTTTGCTTTTCTCTAAGATGTTTTCATTTCCAGAAAGCTACAGGTACAAATTATCGGTGCGACAGAGACTAAACAGTTTTACGATTTGGAATCTCGAAGCTCTCGTTGTGAAAAACAAAACACAAATCAAGGATACGGTGACAAAAGGAAGCCATTGTTAAGAGGGAAAATAAGCATTGAACAGGCTTTTCCGCTGTCACAAACATGCACCTTGGTCCCATTTAGGCATTTATGTGAACACCTTGAATGTTGAAAGGGTTTGACAAATGTTCAGCACCAGCAGATTTAAACAGAAAGGAAATAGCTTGAAGGAAATGGGTATTTGCTTTCTTGCTCAGCCAGAGACAGGTGAGCTTGTGCCATAATGGGCATAATGGAGTGTTGTCCTCTAAACGAGCTGTTTGAACATTTCATTTGATACTGCTCCTTCCCTCGTCCTCCAGTCATGCTTCATTTTTCAGCATGCACTATGCTGAATGTTACAGTACAGGAAGCAGGAGAGTTTGAGAACATTTTAGATGATGTTTGTTAAATCTTAACAAACACGGAAAAGAGAGTGAATCTGTTTGCAGACTCGTTCTCTTTCCCGTCTGCAGAGTCTCCATCCCTGGACGGTATCAGCTTTCCTTGTGTGATGCGATGTGAAAACAGGGATCAGACGTTAACGGCATTAGCTAAGTGGTATGATGAAAAACAAAGGAAAAAACATCTTTAGTGCAGGTAAAATGAGCTAATCACAGAAACCAGCAGCACTGGGGAATCTGCACGGTGTTTTGCAGCGTCCTGCAGAGATTAAATGTGGTTGTTAACATTATACCTGCCTCTGGTCCTGTGCAACCTGTGGGATGTCAATCTCAAAGCAATTTTCAATAGCACCAAATAACACACACCACACTTTTTCAGATCTTAGAGGTCATTTGTCTTGTTTTTGAGGTTACTTTCCATATCTCTCCTGGATCATGCAGGTCCTTTCTTTAAATGTTTACAGAAGTAACTGGATAGGCTCCTGGAACTTGGATACTCTATAAAACTCAACAGGAGTCTATTGGCCGTTTCCTGGACCATACTTGATACCTCTCTTAACACCTTCCAGGTATTGAACAGGAACTACTTTTGTAATTATTAATAATTTATACATTTTTCAAAACTCTATTTACTAGGTGACTTCGCAGAGCTTGCTGGTTACATAATGATTTTTAAGGAAACCAGTTGGTGCTTTACTTGAAAGGTTCCCCTTAAGGTACTTGACCAGAACTTATTGGGTACATTGTGGATTTTTTTTAGGAACTTAATGGTTACGTTCTCAAAACTTACTGAGTACTTTCATACAGTTTTCTTGGTGGCTACTTACTCTCAACTTACCAGTTGCGAGTTACTGTCTGCTTTTCTTAAACTTTTAGGAACCTTACTGGTTACTTTCCAGAACATTTCTTGAACATACTGGTTACTTGTGTTGAGCTTGTAGGTTTGCTGAGAGTTACTGGGTACTTTTACAGAACGTTAGCAGAACTGACTGGGTATTTTCCCAAAATGTACCCAATACTTTCCTGGCTCTTCTGTGGAACTTAACCAATACTTTCTAGAAAGCAATGGTTCCTAAATGAAACAGTTCTGGCATTTCTTGTCTAGTTCCCTTTATGGAATTTAGTGGCTACTTTTTGGTTTAATTAAGGGACTTTTCTTGAACTTACTGGTAACTTATTGTTAGCGTAATCGTTATTTTCCCGTAACTTGGCAAATCCATTGAAATTTAGGAATTAGGAGTTTTCCTACAATGTGTTTGTGCCATTTTCTATCACTTATTGGGGACGCTCCTGGATCTTTGAGTTAATTTATTTAGTAAATTCCAGGAAGTCCTGGGTATTTTCCAATTACATGACACACACTTTCTGAAATTGCAGTTATTTTACCAGACTTTAATTGAACTTACTGGCTACTTTCCAAAACCTATGGCCTACAACATAAAACTTTACTGGAAACTTCTGGGCACTTTGTCTAATCCTTCTTGGAATTAAATGTCTATTTTAAGACAACCATCTTAGTATGTTCTGATTATTTTTGGGGTAAACATAACGGACACTGACAAAAACTTTTTCTAACTTTCACTGAACATCTCAGTCTGAAAACCAAAACTAGTTTAAGAAAAGTCCTCAGGGATGCAAAATCCAGTCAAATAGATTCTTAGCTTAGCAAGAAAGCAAAATTATCCTTTAAAAGCTACAACAACTATTCCTTTAAGACTCAACTGTATAAACAAAGCTACTGAGTTTTTATTTTTTCGTCTTTATTTTAACTAGATCCGCTGCTATCTATTCCAATGTGGCACCAGCAAACATACAGTGTTTGCCATTTCCTGATTTGTTATGTGTTTAGCTTATTTGTCACACTTAACATCCAACGAATGTAAATATAAGTCAAAGGCAACACAAGTAAACACAAAATGCGGTGTTTAAATCCAAACCTACACCTGTGTGAAAACGTTATTGTCCTCTAAACCCAATAACTGGTTGGGCCGCCCTTAGCAGCAACAACTTCAATAACTGTGGTTCATCACACCTGAGCTCTCCTTCTCCAGCCACACCCAGGCCTGATTACTGCCACGCCTGTCCTCGATCAAGAAATCACTTAGATAGGAACCGCCCTACAAAGTGAAGTACACCAAAATGTCCTCAAAAGAAATTCAGAAACAAAAAGAAAGTAAGTAAGTTATTGTGCTCTGTCAAAAAGTCCTGAAGGAGAAAGTCCGGCCATCTCTAAGTGACTTCAAGCTGAAACCAGCTTGGCTTCAGCAGCAGAACGATGATCCAGAACACACCAGCAAGTCCTCCTCTGAATGGCCGAAGACTTTGGAGTGTCCTAGTCAAAGTCCAGACTGGAATCCTATTGAGATGCAGCAGCAGGACCTTTAAAATGCTGTTCATGGTGGAAAACCCTCCAATGTGGCTGAATTACAGCAATTCTCCAAACATGAGAGGATCATCTGTATAATATGATTGAACTTGACTTTGTAAAGTGCCTTGAGATGACATGTTTCATGATTTGGCACTATATAAATAAAATTGAATTGAATTGAATCAGAATTCCTCGGCATCGCTGCAAAGACTCACTTCAACTTATCCCATCCAGTTATTGGGTCTTTTTCACACAGGGACATGCAGTTTTGGATTTTCACCCCCGTTAATAACAAAAGCCTTCATTTAAAAGCAGCATTTTGTGTTCACTTGTGTTGTCTTTGACTATTATTTAAATTAGTTTGATGTTCCGAAACACACAAACGCGACAAACGTGCAAAAAATAAGAAATCAGGAGGAAGCAAAGACCTTTTCACGCCTCTGTATATTGGATTTAAAAGTTACACTAATTGTTGCTCGTTTGTTGGTTCTGAAAAAAGCATCTCCTAAATCCATTGTGTAATGTGTAGTAATTTGTAGAGTTTATATCTATTTTTTCCTTCTTTCATGGATAAAAAAAGCTGTGTGCAGTACTGGAGCGATTAGAGGTGTTAGTCTCATATTTGTTATGACGTTGCAGTATATCTGATGCCTTAAATACAAACCGGGTTTGGTTTAGAATGATATGTTAACAGGCTTTATGAATACTTTTGGAGTGTTTTGCTGCTTTGAGCGATTTGTGTTGCTAAAACGGTGTTAGTTTGTGCTCTGAGGTCATAAGAGCGTTTCCTCTCTGAGTCGTTGGTTTGTGACGTGGGGTAAGGAGCTTAAAGCAGTTCTGGTCCGCTCCTGCACCACACGCTAATACTGGTTTCAATCTTCTTACCCTGCTGGCGGTCCTGTTTATGTGGACATCTGCATGCATTATACCTGAATGTACCACAGAAAATGGAATAAAAATGCTCAAGTCCTTTTTAATATCGAAACATCACTTATTTTGTTGCTTTCTCGGGATTTGTCCAAATTCTGCACAATCGAGTTTTAACATTTATTTGAATCTATGCATTAGGGTTTGGTATGAAGGTGTGGTTTGTAGACATGAAGTAAAAAAAAAAAAAACCAGCACATCCAGCCTTAAGTTTAAAGTGAGCAGATGGACCGGGACATGGTGAAATAGGCGGTTGTTGCCAGGCTAGTTGGGCGAGGCACTGGGTAAGACGAACATTCAGGAGACGATGTCCAGGAAGACGTGTTCTGTTTTCAGATCCTGAAATGTTTGATGATCGACTGTCACTGATGCGATGAGCTGGATCTGATTCTAAATACCGCATATCATCCATCCCAGAGTTAGCCGGGTCTCCTCTGCAGAGGAAGACAACAGGAAACCAGCCAAAGGACAGAATATAAAAGCAACACTCCATCTCCAATTTTTGGTGGTTGCCCAAACCTTTTTTATTCTGCTTGTTAACTAATTAATTTAGCTTCCTGCTAAACTAGTGTTCAGATGCTTGATCCGGTAAGTATTCACCGTTCTCTTCCAGTTGTTGGTGGATGCCTTAGGACTTGCCAACATGTTCTCCTTTAAATGGGCTAGTTTCTTATTTATCCTAAATTATCCAAGCCGGTTTAGAAATAAGTGAAAGCAGCTATCATTAGTGACTGCTGAACAATATGGCTTTTTAATCGGCCCATTTAAACGGACACTGAATGCTTTCCTGACTGCTGGAGCACCTTTGTGTCCCTGTATATTGACCGCCGTCCACATGTGTTTACATAAATGTATATTACTGACCCATGGTAGCGTGGATTACTCCTGTACCTACTGGTTTGTGAAGCAACCCAAAAAAATTGGACATGGAGTTCAGAATGCGTTTCATTTTTTCTTCCCATAAAATCCCACTAAACACGTTAAGCTGGTTTAATATTCCTTGGGACACTTCAAGGACATCTGCTAGAGGGCCTTGCGTTTTGGTTTGAAAAGGAGAACCAGTAGATACACGTGTAACTTTGAGTGAAAGCATGCGGTTTTGGCTGTGCTTGTGGTCTGAGGTCTATTAAAGTTGTGTGGTGTGCAGTAGAGAGCAGAGGAATCTGTTTTTTAGTCTAGAAAGTTGTTACTAGATGTCTCACAAAAAGAAGCAGACGATTTGCACTGAAGCAAGCGAAAGCAGCGCAGACGGTTTGCAAGGTGGACCATCTGGCAGCAGTTCTGTAAAACACTATCAGTTACAGAAAAGTGGGCCTCTGCAAACTGCTGGCCAGCGATAGGTGAGCTAACCTGTCCAAAGCCGAGCTCCTTAAGGCCCCTTATCTGCTCTTGAGTTGTCAGGCCATGGTAATCTCTGCCTCTCACGCTGCAGCAGTTTGACAGCTGTTTCATTTACAGTGATCCTGGGCTGGTTGGAAATGGTCCAGTGTAGATCAGTGACGTTCACCGTGGTGCATTACTTTAGATGTCTGACTTCCTCCTAGTCCTGAATGACTTTAATCAGTTTTTAGTCTTTATGCTCTGGCTTCAGATTTATCCAAACTGCATAGTTATATTTTTTCACGATCATTACAGTCACAGACTGTATTTTACTGGGATTTATTTTTGGATTTCTCATAAATAAAAATCTGAAAAGTCTGGCATGCATTTGTATTCACCCCCCCCCCCCCTTTACACCTATAAACAAAAAACATTGCACCCAACTGCCTTTAAAAGTCTCCTAATTAGTGAATAAACCCACCAGCTTCTTCTGGCTACTAATCAGTGGAACACGCAGCCTGATCATGTGAGGAGCTGCAGTTTTTTATTTTCAGTTTTCAAATTTAACTTGAAGAAATTGTCGATAACTGCTCAAATATGTAATCATTAATTGTATAACTGTGTATGCCAGTATGTGTGTGCTTATGCAGAGTGATTACAACATAATTTCTAGTGTTGCTTTATTCTATTATTCTATTGTATATTCATTTTTTGTAATCTGTTAAGGGACTGCAGATGCAAATTAATTTATGCTGTAATCTGGTGCAGCACATCAAATAGGGACATTTATGTTTGAGCTGTGCATTGCCCCCGTTTAAATAAAGTTATTATTAGTAAATTAATTAGTTAGTTAGTTAGTAAATTTGGCCGTCCATCTAAACTGACAGGGCAGGGAAAGAAGCCAGGAGGCCTATGGCAACTCTGGAGGAGCTGCAGATCCAGAGCTCAGGTGGGACGATTGTTTTCTGCAAATAGGGCCGTTATAGAATAATGACAAGAAGAATGTTAGAAAAAATTAAACATAGGGAGTCCTAAATGCAGTTTGCCACCAGCCATGTAGGAACAGAGCAAACATGTGGAGAATGGTGCTCTGTTCAGATAAGGCCAAAATAAAGCTTTTGGGCCTAAATGCACAATGTGTGACATAAAGCGCTGCACATTATCCCAAGGCTATTTTACAAATATCCTATTTTACAAATAAGAATATCAGCTTCTGGATGTGCAAAGCTCAGACAGCCACATCTCAACAGACTTGCCGCCGTGATTGCAGACGTTCTGATTTTACTTTGGAAAACAGTTTGAAACCCATTCCTCACTTTCCTTCCACTCCTTCATCCTGCACTCCATCGTTCTGGTCTGCCACAAACAATCCCAACAAACATCATGGAAGGTTGAGAGTTTGGAGAGATAGGAATGGTTTTGTGAGGCACTGTAGGTCTAAAACTGAGAAGACATTTAAATTGAATAAAGATAAATGAAGTTACATTTAAAACTTTGTTTTGCTGCTTCGGCTGCAGAAGCTAAAAGGATCCAATGTGAATTTAATACATTTATAGTGCGGTTTATTCACGGCATCAACTTCATCCAGTTACGTTTAGATAGGGATGGCAGTGTGCAAAGCGAGACTATTTTATTTCTTTTAACTCCCTTATCTTATTAATATGAAATACTACAAGGCATGCACATTAAATATTTAGGTTGCAAGAGAAAGATAAACGACTAAATTAGATCCAACTGAGTGTATGTTGCTGCTCGCCTCTAGCCTGAGTATGAATGCCCATTTCTGAGCACACACACTTAGAGTAAAGCTAATACAGCCTCTTTCACACCTGAGGCCTTACCAAAGTCTTAAACGAAGTAATAACCCAGCCTGTTTGCAGAACTTCTCCATTTAGTCAAGCATTCTGAAGTCAAATGTGAAGCAGAAACACGTTCGGCTGCTGAAGCTCGGCTCAAAGTCAGACAAAAGGACAATGATCCCAGACGCAGAAGCAAATAAAGAGCATGAATAGCTCAGCCAAATGGTTCAGACCTTGACTGGAGCGAAGGCTTCAGAGCTGTGCATTAACAAACGCCTGCAAACCTTTAGCACAATAAAGCATCATTTAAAAAACGTGTCTGCAAGAAAGGTGAGCAAAACAAGGAAGTTCATCATGATGTAAAGTCAGGACACATTCATCCCCTTTCACACACAGCTCCTGCAGTTTTTATTAAATCAGCAATGACTCAATGTAATAAGAGACGCTCCATTTGGAACGTAAATGACGGGAATTCATTGCAACATCAGCCAAACCTACTTTACATGCAGTGTATTGTCCCCAGAACAACAGTTCACAATCAGTTCTTCTATTGTTTTGCTATTTCTTTTTCCTTAAAGCCGCTTGATCCACATGTGATGACAGAGCATGAGTTTTAGGAAAACGCGGCATGATTAAAACACCTGAAAGCAGTTTGTGAAGAGAACCAGGACACACTGGAATGAACAGATGTAGAAAGTAGTCAATCAGTAATATTAACCGATGCTCACCTGTTAAATGTTTAAGATGACACGTAAATTTGAATAAAAACATATATATATTTATATTAAGTCAGTGAAAGCAGGGGGATGAGGTAATTTAGATTTTTAATTTAAACATTTCCTGGATCATCTCCTCTAATACTTCTTTAATACTGTGCCCAGAAAACAAAAACATTTGTGTTCTCAAAACGATAATTGGCTTTGGATAGAGCATTATGCTACATTTTAAAGATTTGTGGGCCCAACACTGAGCCCTGAGGGACACCAAAGTCATGTTTGCTTCCACGGTCATCATGATTTCAGGGCTCACTGCAGAGAAAGTCTGGTTCAAACTCAAACCACCCACCTACCATAGAGTTTCCTAATGCCAGCTAATCAGCTTCAGTCTCATGGTTCTTGTGATGTCACCAACTCAAATAAACAGAGAATACCTTTTTGGTTTCTACCCAGTGCTTTTTTTTTAATTGTATTTTGTCAAAATCCTTCTGTGGAAATCTCTTATTTCATCGCACGGCTTTGTTTTAACAGTCAGCATACATTTCGGCGACAAAATAATATCTTTCCAACTTGGTGCGGACCGGATATTTTCTCTCTAATGATGCTATAATCCCGTTAGCTTTGGATCTGAGGGAGGGTGTACTTACCTCTGCCTCAATCTGCTCCTGCAAAGCTCTGTCACCAAGCAGTGTTTATTATAGACTAGTTTAGTGCCTGAGACTGCTTTCTTGTCATGCACAGACTTTTTATTAAAATTTCCCATCCTTTCACAGTTTTTTTGTTCACATTTTTTAATATCAAGAATTAGCATGTTCACTGCACCAGTGCTTCTAAATCAAACTCCAATTTTGTTCTGGATCTAATTGCGCAATCAGTGGCCTCAAAGACAGCCTTTCATGCTCACATCAAAATTTAATTATGAACTATTCATAGAATTCACTCTTATATGTGACCTGAATAATAAATAAAACTGTGAAATGACACTGTCACTGATAAGGGAGGATAAATAATCATTGTTTTTTTTTTTTTCTTCTCAATGGGACAAAATCTTTACTGACTCAAAACAATAACATGAATTATGCATCATTTATTAATTAAGTTTCCTCAGATAAACTAAAAACTTAGTATTCTTCTTTTGTAATTGCTAAAAGCTGCTTTTCTAGAGCAAAAAAATATTTTACACCACTAATCCTCTTATAATTAACTTCTGAGAAGCAGTGGCTGATTCATCTTATTTTCCCTCTGTCTTTGCACAGCTTTTGCCGTATTTACAGTCCAATTTGACTGGATTTAAGCAGCTGGAGATCCTCAACTTCAGGAATGGGAGTGTGGTAGTAAACAGCAGGATGAAACTGGACAGGCCAGTCCCTTACAACGTCACAGAAGCTGTGCACTGTGTGCTGGAGGACCTCTGCAGTGCAGCTTCTAATCGACTTGACATTGAGATTGACAGTCGCTCTTTGGAGGTCGAACCAGGTGAGAAGTTCTTGCTAAAGTATTAGTTTGTCTTCAAATAGCTCTTCCACTGTTACTTTTTCATGGGATTTAGTGTTTGCAAAAGGATATTCAATGATTTTATCCTTTTTTAATATATTTATATTTTTATTTTCCAAGTAAAATGACTGGTAATAAGAAACATAAAGAGAGCAGACTGGCCTGAAGCTTATGAAAGACACAAGGTGGTCTGATCACACCGTGCTAAACCCCATCCTGTCACTGTTTTCATAACACAGCGGTAAAAAAACGTATTTTCCCTGTTAAGAATTTTTTTGCTGCTGTGGCCCTTCTCTTACTCTTAAATGTTTCAGCTCATCGGACAAAGTTTAAAATGAGACAGAAATAACCTGAGTGAAAACAAGAAGAAGACCAAGGCTGTATCCATGTAACCTGTCTGAATGGTGCAGTCAGAGAGGAAGGAGTTAGGAAAAAGGAGCCTGTGAGCTTCCTCTGGTGGCTAATTCAGCCTAGGAACCCCACAACGTCCCTTACCGGCGCTAAGAAGCTATGAGGTATCGCACAGTTCTTTGCGAAACATGACGTATCAGCACAACCCACCTCACGGAAATCAAGGAAAATGTCCGGAGAGAAGAGAGATCACACTTTGTACTTAATTTTCAGAAGGATGTAGGCCCAGATCTGACTTGAATCATCCATGTGTGTTTCCCTCGCGTAAAGACGTCGGAGTTAAAGGCTGTCTGAATTTGGCACAGCAGTACGAAGCTCCTTTCCTCGCTACGATAGAGTCCTGACTGTCGACCTCATAAAAGGCCATGGAACAGGAGCTAGGAGCTGTTTTTAAGGGTGTTTGGATGGAGCCCAAATCTATTCAAGCCAACCAGGCCCTACGTGAAAAGGTATTTGCAACCTGAACCTGAGACCCGGTTGTCTCATTCTTGGCCCCAACAGCTGCCCTAAAATGTAAAGTGAGTGTTTTCAGTCACTGCGGGGGAACTCTGACCCACTCTTCTTTGCAGAAATGTTTTAATCCAGCAGAATTGGAACATTTCTAAGCACAAACAGACGGCCTAGCGTCATGAAATAGCATCCTCACTGGATTTAAGTGTGGACTTTGACTAGGCCACTGCAATACTCTATTTTATTTCTATTTTTTTTCTAGTTCCTAAATGAGCAAAGCAGCCTTTCAGGATCAAACCACCCCCGTGTTTGACAGTGGTGTGATACTTTTACATCAGACGTATGGGGATTCCTCACAGTCCAAGTAGTTCAACCTTTGTCTCCTGAGTCCACAGAATATTTTCTCAAAGGTCCGACTGGCAGGATATTATTTAGCAACTGTGAGACAGAACTTTGTGGGTTTTTGGGTCAGAAATGGAACTGCCCTTGGTGTCTTTCTGACTTATTGTTAATCACGAACACTGAGTTTAGTTGAAGCAAGTGAGGTCCGCAGATGTTGTTCTGGGTTCTTTTGTTGTTGTTCTGAGTTCTTTAAACTCTTTCCAGTCTGGTAAATATCAATGCTTTTGTTTCTAATCCGTTCTTTAAATTGTCACATGTGTTTGATTGTGAGATTTTTTTTGTCTACTTCATGTTGCCAGACAGGTTCTGTTCAACTGCTTCTTGACTCTCCAGCTCCTCCAATATTAATGACCGAGTGGGACTGGTGATATTAAAGTTAGCTGTCCAACAAAATGTGGTTAATTATGAAGTTAATCATTTTTTAACATAGGTTGCAGTTTCTCCCCTCAAAAAGTAAAACCATGATTTAAAAACTGCATTTTCCCCCCACACCAGGGGTGTTATGTTATCTCTAGGTTTGATGGGTTTATGACTGTGGGTAAGCTCATTAAAATCATGGTTTATTTAAAGCAGGGAAGTACAATGGGATAAATAGAAATGCCCTGTAAGCTCTCCTCTTCATCTACAGAGCGTATGAGACCTCATTAATGTTAATGGGCACCTCTCTGCTCCTGCTTCCACCTCTCTCTTCCTGCACGGTGAACCCCCCCCCAATCCCTGCTGGCTTCAGCTGACCAAGCAGATCCCTGTAAGTTCCTGGCCTGCAACGAGTTTTCCCACTGCGTGGTAAACAGCTGGAGCAGCGAGGCCGAGTGTCTGTGTGACCCCGGCTACAGCACCGTGGACGGACTGCCCTGTCAGAGCGCCTGCTCTCTGCAGCCAGACTACTGCATGAACGGAGGCCAGTGTGAGATAATCCCAGGTCACGGCGTCACCTGCAGGTACGGAGAAACTCGCTGATCAAACACTCAACATACGCACACTTTAAAGCAGCCGTACTGTTAAATATGTCAGATTCTATTTATTCTGCGAGCTTTACTTTATCTGGATTGCACCTGGATTGCACAGACCTCTTGTTTTTTTGTTTTTTGTTATTGCACGTTACTTATTACATTTATGGTTACTATTATATAAAACTGCAATTAAATAGTAACCATAAACGTAATAAGTAACGTGCAATAACTAACGTACAATAATATGCAACTCATGTGAATTCAATCTCTGGATTATACATATAACTGTATAACTGTTACAATTACTGTAACAAGTGTTTTGCAGTAACTATGTGCAATAATGTGCTGTGTTATATTATTGTGTTATATTATTATGTTATAAAGGTCATTCATTCCTGCTGCTACCTAATCATACTTCGCTGCTTTATACCTGTAACCATTATACTAATTACTGCAACCATGCACCACAGCTGCAACAATAACTGTAATAACTTAAGTGCAATAAGCTATTTAAACAATGTGCTATAATCTGTGCAATAAGCCTGTGCAATAATCATGTATAAAGAGTATAATAACACATGTGCAATAACCTATTTATGCAAGGAGCTATAACCTGTGCAATAATCCTGAGCAATAATCCTGTATAAAGTGTATAATAACATATGTGCAATAACCTGATTATACATAGGGGTGTATAGAATTGTATATAGCTGTATAATGTATCTAACTGATTCTACTTACCTACTTAGGCACCTTCTTCTGACTTTTGACTATTGAGCCGATGGGACAAGTGAATTTCTCCATTGTGAGATCAATAAAGCTTATCATATCTTATCTCTTTACTATTTTAAATTACATGTAATTTTAGACATTCAAATTAACCTTAAAAATACTATAAAACACATCTATAACATAATGGAATTACTACAAAAAAGCGTACATTAAAATAAATTGATCTTTTATTATTGTAGCACAATACTACTTTCAAAAACTCTGAAAACTTTAACATTTAATTTAAGCACATTCATTAATAAAATATCATATTAAGGAAAATTTGTTTTTAACAAAAATCAACAGTTTCAGAATAAGTAGCACTCAAAGTAATGATAAAATGAATTAGTAATTAAACTTACTTTTTTATGTTTCGTGCTCAAAAACCCTCCAACGGGGCTAAAATAAAGAAAAAGAAAGAAATTTCCCTCCACATGGATGTGAACCGTTCCCAGTTATTTCCAGTTACACTTTTGTTTGATTGCAGTTGTTGCTGCTAAGAGAGGAACAACCAGGTTTTTATTTTTAGCAGTAAATTATTTTTTCACACAGGGCAGGTTGGCTTGGTCAGCTTTTGTAGGGATTAGGGAAACAATACAGAGATTAAGTTTAACAATTGATTCATTATATTTATGTGTGAAACCTAGTTAATAAAATATATTACTGTTCTTATGGATGTTCTTCTTGTGCATATGTGGGTTCTCTCTGCATACTCAGCCCTCCTCCCAAAGCCCAAAAACATGCCAGCTGGGTGAATTGGGCTCTCTAACTCCTCCTTAGTCTCAAATATATAAATAAACTATCTGATGGTTAAGTTATTTTTACTTATTGCAACTTTAGAAAGAGATAAATCAAAATTTAATATAATAAAATGTGAAATTTCCACTGAAATTGAATGATTATGTTGAAAGAAACCACTTCTAGAATCATTAATAAACCTATTTCTAATCATGCTTTTAAGAAGTAATAAAGAATCAAAACACAAGTAACATAAAATGGAAACGTAGAATATCATTAGCTGATTAACTTTATCAGCCGTTTTATCAGCGTTTCTCAAATTTCTAAACATAAAAAGGTTTTTGTGTAAATGTGCAGACCTGACACATCCTTCTTTGCTCAAACGGAGTGATGCCTTTGGCGTCCGGCACATTCAGACTCTGGAAAAAAGCCTGAAAAGGCAGACTCTTGTTAAATAAAGTCCCAGTGAACCGGGTCCCTGCGGTTCTGAATCTCATGGTCGTGTCTCTGGAGAAGCACCGGATGTTTTATTCTGGTGCAGGCGTTGTAGATGTTTGGTGGTTCTTCTCTTTTGAATCCAGAACCGAGTTGGTAACGACACCAAAACCCGTACTAAAGGTCTGGGCTCCGTCTTTAGGGACATGAAAGGTCATGAAAACTTTTAAGATTCGATGGACAAAAACAAAAACATACAGTCAATGAAACGGTTGCACGACCAACTATAACAGGCTTAATAAATCGGATGGGCTCTCTTTTTGGTTCTGGTTCTTTTATTCTGTCAGCTCATCCCTCTCCTGACCAGGGAGATAGCCATTAGGAAAATTAAATTCTACTATAAATGAAACCCTGTGTTTACCTTACAAAACCACCACAGAACCTGGATAAGTTCTAATCTTCAGGCTCTAAGACATTTTTTAACTATTTTAAACAGGAGCTGAACAATGATACCACTTAATTCACTGTGAGGAGAAAACCAGCATAATTAACAAAAATAAAGGTTTAGAAACATCAGTAGGTGTAATTAATGTACAAAATGTGTTCCACTTAGTGAGTTGAATTGAGATCCAAAAATAAAACTTTTAAATATTATTTTAATTTGTTGAGGGGAACTTAGTTCAGAAACAGTTTTGTTGAATCAAAAAGCAATAAATATGGTCCTAAATGACAAAGTAAAACTTAATCTCACTTCTAACATAGATATAAAGTTTTCAACATTTCTATATGATTATTAAAGAATTTGAAATACCAAATTATTGTCACCTATTATTAATTTATGCACGTTGCAATGCATTAAAACTTTTTGAAAAGACATAAAAAAAGTTTGTAATTCATAGAAACCCAGCATTAATGCTCCATATTCAAATGCATGTATAACTCTCGCTGTGCTCGGGGGGATTTATTCAACAGCATTTGCTTTCAGACACAGAAAGAGCTGAATTATTTTTGAAGCATTTCTGCAGAGAGTAGAAGTCATTTTCTTTCCTGCAGAGGTTTGACCACGCGGCTCCTCCTCTGAACGTTGTCGTCCTTTGTTTCAGATGCCCTGCAGGTAAATACTGGCACTACCACGGAGAACGCTGCAGCGAGCTGGTGTCGCTGCCTCTGGACCCTTCTCTGATCATAACCTGCCTCGCGGGGAGTCTCTGCCTTGTTTGCGCTGTCATCGGCGTGTTAATATTCATCAACAAGAAGTGTATAAAAAGCAGAAAGACCGTGGCGCTGGTGTAAGTCTGAGCCCTGCTTCATGTCCTGTCCTGTCGGCTCCGGCTTTAAAGGCCTCCATCTTTTTACATCGCAGGCACACCCATGCACCCTATGCCTTTGAGAACACTTTGAGGGAGAACCCAGTGTTTGAGAATGATGACGGTGTCTTAACTCATGTTTCCACTCTACCGTGCCCCTCGAGCTCTGCCTCTTCGCACTCCCAACAGTCTGAGCAGGAACATTTTGCCTCAATTGAAAATATACATCTGAGTATTGAGGTACAACGAGCGGATCCGCATAACTAACCCGACTAACCACTGAGCCCAAAGCCCTAATCTCCAAGCATCTGCTAAATAACAACTTCTTCCCAGAGCAAAAAAACAAAAACAAAAACTGCCTCAGGGTTGGTTTGTTGCTGCTCTGAGGCTTTCAGCTTCACAATGAAAAGAGTTCAAAGCACACACCTGTAATTCTGCTTACCTGAGAGGCGCTTGCTGTAGAAGCTAGATTCCCACACACAATAGATTTGTATAAAATGCTAGCTTTGTCTTAATTTAGGAGGATAAGCATCAAACCGTGTACCTTCTCCTTCTCTGCAGATCCCCAGACGACTCTACACAACAAGATCAGAAAAGTTAGTTTCAGACATGGTGGGTTTCCACCACAATTTGCCGCGTAGTGAGGTAAGACAAACCAGAACTGCTTTAAATTGTGAATATAAATGTAAATCTGGAGGAAGATGGTTCGGTTTTGTGGATTTACCTCCAGACTTTCTTCACTGCATAATTGTGTTGTGAAAAGAAAATGTCAAACCCCTTCAGAGTGCCCGGCAAAACTAAATGCCTTCAAAAGTCAACTAATTATTAAATAAAGTCATCTAATTATTAAATAGGGTCCACCAGTGTGTCGTTTGATCTCAGTATAGATCCAGACTAGAAACCAACTTGGGTTCTGCAGCAGAACAAAGACCCAAAACACGGCAGCAAGTCCACTTCTAAACAGCCGGATAAAATCAAAATGAAGGCTCGTCTGAAATATCCTAATTACAGCTCCTACAAGCTCCCTATGCTAAAGGAACTATGATAGGAAGCATGCAGGCTCCTATTCCTACCTCCTTCCTCTCTGACAGCACTTAAACGCTGACGCACTTCCACTTTGGTTAGAGTCCTTACAGCCTTACTGTACATGGGTGTGTAACTAACCTACTAGATTCTGTGTATTAGTTTGACATTCTGTAAAATTCAGAACAAAAATTCAGAACAATACTTTATTGATAATCCGGATTTCCTCTTTATCCCATCATGTTCCTAACATTCCTTTTGGACTATATAGTATATCATATATATATATTATATATATATATATATCTATATATAATATATGATATATAGATATATATATGTATACATATATACATATATGTATAATAAGATATGGATACATATATACTATATATGTATACACTATATATATATAGTACTATATATATATTATCTATGATATAATTATATATATATATACTATAGATATATAGAGATCATATATATAATATATATATATATATTATATGCTAATATATATATATATTCTGTATTCTACATATATGTATATATGTATATACATATACTGTAATATATGTGATACATATATACATTATATATGTCTACATATATATATGTATACTATATATAACATTAATATGTATAACATATATATATATTAATATATATATTTATATTATATATCTATATATATATATATATATATGATATATAATATTATATATATATATATAATACTATAGCATTATAGAAAAGTTCATTTACAATGTGCCTGTTATGTTAAATCTTTATTTAATATTTTCAGATTTTAGCCTAGATCATCTTTCGCGCTGATATTTCATCCTTTCCACAGAGGTCACAAATCACTGTATTATGCTTTTGTATTTCAAAAAGGTGCATAATTAAGTCCTGTATGCACAAATCTTAGTCTTATTAATGTTTTCCTTTTCCTTTTTAATCCTATTAAACCATCTTCCTCTTCCTCCCCAATTTCATCTTTGCAAATTTTTTTTCAGTTTTTGATTGATGATAATTTGTTTTTACTCTAATTTACTTATGTACTGTAAAGTTCTTCCTCTAGTTGGGTGGATTACAACCCTTTGTGTCACATAGCACCAACTACAGTGCAGGAGAGATCTGGTCCTTAACCAAAACACATATTCTGATGAAGCCATTGTCCTGACTGGAGTCATATTTAAGCCTTAAAAAGGTTTAAATATGTTGTCACAGTTGTGATTAAACTACAACAATTCTGTAAAGGTGAGCGGACCAACGTTCCTCCTCAGCGCTGGAAAAGACTCACAGAGTTATCGCAAACACTTTATAGTAGTTGGCGCTGCTGAGGGCGGCCCAACCAGTCATTAGGTTTAGGAGGTAATCACTTTTTCACACGGGGGCCTGTAGGTTTTGTTTTTCTCCCTTAATAATAATAAAAAAAAACTTTCATTTAAAAAGTAAACTTTTTTGTTTGCTTGTCTTTGACTAATATTTAAATTAGTTTGATGTTCTGAAACACTTGTGTGACAAACATACAAAAAATAGAAACCAGGAAGTGGCAAACACTTTTTCACATCACTGTATATATTCATTTCTTTTAGATTTTACTTAAATATTAGATTATTAATAATTTTCCTCTCACTCCACAATTATGTGTTACCCCATGTTGGTCCGTTGAAGTTTGTACAAACAAACTTAAACAAAGGTAATGTACAGGTCAAACTTTTAAACTAGCATCTTCTGTTTTTATGTTTCACAATGGTTTAAAAACTGTGCGGTAAAAGATAATTAACCTGACAAATTGTTTTGCAGCTGTTTGACGCCTGCAAAGGTAAAAGTTCGACAACACTTTCACTAATGATTCCCCTATGAACTCCCAAAACTGAATCACTGCGGCGTTTTTGTGATCAAACTTTTCCTTTAACAGCAGAGAAATGATCCTAACAACTTTTCCTCAACAATTTCCCTGAGACAACACTCTCCAAATGAAAAACTGTCGGTTCGAGCTTTCGTAATTTGTCTTCTGATAATTGCCTTCTGCCGAATGCATGATAATTATAGGTGAGTTACTCCATCTTGGAATTAGCTGACACTTTGCGTCCTCTTTCCTCCAGACATGGCGGCTGCCAAGTGAATACAGAACGTGTTGTCTGCTGAGGGCGTCGGACAGCGAGTGTTTGGAAGTCACCGTCCTCTGATCACACCTTCATCTGCTGCAAAGCATGAGGAGAGCGGAGGAAACGCGACTGTTTGGCTGTGTTTCTGAACTTCATAGTGGTTTAAGTCTCTTATTAGACAGAGTTCTGAGGAGGACGCTGCGTTGGAGGGGAACCCAATATTTATTACATGACATAAATGGTAGGAACATTTCCTGTGCACCCATGGCAAAGGTTGCCCTTTCCTCACAATGAGGTATTTATTATTTACAGACGGAGACACATGGCTGTTTCTGATCGTATGTTTAGACAAAGTAATATATTTTGTTTTGTTGCCATTTTTTTTGTCCCAAAAAGATAAAAAAAAGAGAATGTACTGTATAAGCTACTGACTTGCCTGCTGCGCTGTCTCTCCATCAGTGTCTCCCATTCGCAACCTTGTTGTTAATCAAGATTTGGACATATTTTTATACATTTTTCATGTAAAGCAAATAAAATAAAAGGTTTTTAAAGTAAAGTTCTCCGTTTTCTGCATCTCAGGTTGTGTTTAGTTATGACTATGCCACAAGCCAAATCTGAATGTCTGAGAATACAATCAAACAAAAATATTTACCAAAAATTTCCTGATTTATTTATTATAAAAAGGCAAAGCTCTTTGGTTAGCAGTAAGCTTAAAGGTAATGTGACAGAAGTCAAGTCTTTTTAATGGGTAAGTGCTAATAAGGTGTAATGGAATAGAAAAATGTAAAGATCATTCATTTTGCCTTTCCAAAAGTCTTGCATAACTGAGATAGTCAGAATATCAGAATTAAACATATTTTCCCGACTTGTTGAGTTCTTTACACTTGCCGATATTATTCTTTTTAACTACAAATTTTAATTAACAAATTTTCTTATTAAAGCTTATGTACAGTACATTTTAATAAGACAGCTTTACCAAAAATCATTAATTTTAAGTTAAAAAAAGCTGACTTTATATTCTATATAGGCGTATAGTTTTATAACGATAGTATAATGTATATATAGTATAATGTCTCTGGCCTTTTGTGAGGGAAATTAAAATCAAATAGTTAAACAAATTAACACAAGTTCTTGCCGTTTCAAACTATTACTGATAAACTGCTGCTGTAATTTCAAAAGAATAACCAGTAATAGTAATAGATGGTAACAACAGAAAGAAACCATTTAGGATTTTTCCAGCAATGTTTATTTTCTACAGTTTATCCAGAAAAAAAGGCCATCATACCAGTTTACAGATGCAAAGTTGTCATAAATTAGATTTCAATGTTAATCGGGATTTTGTAAGTAAACGATAAGTTGTCTGCCCTAACCACTGAAAAAACCCACATAACACAAACGCCAATAACATTATTAGGTGTAGAACAATCCTGTATGCACAAAACTGCAAACATGAAAAATAAAACTCCCTCTTCCATATCAAATGAGCAACAATAAAAAAAAAAAAAAGCCTTGAGAGACATAATGTATGCAGCCAGGAAACAAACGACTTTCTACCCTTTACAGGCATCGGATTGTTGTGGCATTACATGAAATTACCCATAAATGACATTAAACATTAAAAGGATCCAATTTAGTCGATACGAGCTTGTTTTAAGATTGGATGCTGACTGTGTTAACAACTTCTGACATCAGATATTTGTGTCTAAATGGAGACTGTCCTCTTTTATAGACATAAAGATTATAAAGCATGAATTTTATGGCATCACAAGACAGATAAAGCTCTTAGAACGTCTAATTCAATGTCACAGTTTGGGTTTTAAGTTTACAGCTACAAAGGATGAACCAATTAAGACTCCTGTGGTGCAACTTTATTGCAATTTAAGGCCTCAGAGTGGGATTTTTAATTTCTGCATAGATTAAGGAAAACTACTACTACAGCGAAAACGCTACTAAATCAAGGTGTTGCACTGCAAAATCTTAAAAAAAAAACAGAAATTAGAATCAATATAAGAATCAATATGAAGTGAGCAGTTAGCAAGAAGATTGTGCAGGGAGCGTCTGTGCACGTGGTTATGTCCTAATATCCCACTGAACCGATCGGGAGCGCTCCACGGTGAGCAGGGCTCACTTTAGAAGACTCTGCAGCATGGCGGTGGCGTACGTTGGGCGGGCCTGCTTGTTCTCTATCGCTTTCTTCAGGTACTGGATCCCGTCGCAGCGCTCCCAGATTTCCTCAAACTGCCTGGGCAGGATCTCAGCTCCTCTCTTCCTGGTCAGACCCGTCTCCTCCAGACTCAGCTCACACATTTCCATATCGTCTTTGCCTGAGCGATGGAGGCGTAAGCAAAGAGGTTTACTAGCTTCACCAAATAATTTAGAAAACATTTCAATAAATGGGGACATGATTGAAAAGTTTATGCATTTCATTAATTCAGTTCAAAAAGTGAAACTCATACCAGACTCATACCTGTTAATGTTGATGAGTTTGCCTTACATAAATCAGTTCCCCAGAGAATCTGAATGTTATCTTAGATTAATAAAAACTACTCCAGTATTACCATCTAAGATAGAAAGTACTCCTGGATCAATGTGAGCTTCTGTGATTTCTGTGTCTCTGCTCTGTCTTCTCTAACATAGAAAGTACTCCTGGGTCAATGTGAGCTTCTGTGCTTTCTGTGTCTCTGCTCTGTCTTCTCTAACATAGAAAGTACTCCTGGGTCAATGTGAGCTTCTGTGCTTTCTGTGTCTCTGCTCTGTCTTCTCTAACATAGAAAGTACTCCTGGGTCAATGTGAGCGTCTGTGCTTTCTGTGTCTCTGCTCTGTCTTCTCTAAGCTCCAGTGGGTGGAGGCAGATGAGCGTTCACACTGAGCCTGGTTCTGGTTCTGCTGGAGGTTCTCCTCCCTGTTAAAGGGGAGTTTTCCTCTCCACTGTCGCTTCATGCATGCTCAGTATGAGGGATTGCTGCAAAGCCATCAACAATGCAGACGACTGTCCACTGTGGCTCTACGCTCTTTCAGGAGGAGTGAATGCTGCTTGGAGAGACTTGATGCAACCTGCTGGGTTTCCTTAGAGAGGAAACTTTTTCACCAATCTGGAGGATCTGATGGAGTCTGACTTTGGAAAGAGCCTTGAGATGACATGTATCATGAATTAGTGCTATATAAATAAAATGGCCTCCCTACTGAAGCTGCTGCCCCCGCGACCCGACCCCGGATAAGCGGAAGACAACGGACGGACGGACGGATAAATAAAATGTAATTTAATTGAAAACACTTATAATTAATAGAGACATATATTATGCCGATGACAACGGTCACTGATACCAGCCTAAAGAAGGGTAAACCACAAAAGAGCGCTGCTAAAGTAGCTGGTTGTTTAAACAGTGCATAATCTAAACAGAATTGAAAGTTTAGTGGAAGGAGAACGTGTGGCAGAAAAATATGCACAGGCATAACAGCAGCCTTAGAAGGATTGTAAAGTAAAAAACCTATAAGAGGGATATTCATGGCTGGTAATCTTAGCCATTAACCTGGGCTAAGGTAACAAGGGCAGATCTATTGCTCAGTCGTTCAAAATCATCTTTCCAGAAAAATGTAAATTTGCATTTCTTTTGGAAATTAAAGTACCACTTCAATCTGCAGAGAGAGGGCAGAGACGCAGAATCTGTGTAGTCTCCACAGACACTCATGAATGTGATGGTATTTGAGATTAATTTTAATTATTTAATCAGTAAAGATTTCTTGAAAGAATTGTATTTGTCCTTGATTTGAGCAGGTAAATAAAATGATCTGCCAATAGAATGAGTATTTTGACCCCTAAAATAAGATAATTAGATATACTGCACTTGAAATAAGATGGTGGAGATGCATTGTTCCTATTAAGTGGAAAAATCTTCTTCCATTGGCAAATTATTTAAATGTGCTGCTCAAATCAAGGACAAGCACTCAATTGAAGAAAATTTTACTTACTTTAGTTCCCTTTTTGTAGTGATAGAGATATAAAAATGATGTTTGCTCCTTTCTGATACATTTTCAACTAAATAAGGAGCCCTTAAGAATATATTTAAGAAAATTACAGATATTCATTTTGGCATTAAAAAATCCTTATTGAATTTCCTAATTTATTTAATATATTTCTTTCATGAGGGGGAACTGGAAAAAATGCCAAATGTGATACAACTTCTCAACATCAGATAATAAATAGATTGAAGATTAGATTTCCTTTTTGATGGCTTCTATGAAGACCGTTAGAGATTTAGCTAAAACGATGCGTTTGTGAAAATATGACAAAGAAAGCTGATGATTCACCTGCAACCAGCACAATGGGCTGCTTGTCTGGATGAAGCTCCATCTGTCTGGCTATCCAAGGCCCATCAAAGTGGGCATACCACCAGCCCTTCTTTTTATTCTGGGGGTCCTTGTACTGGTCCGCGGGTCGGATGAAAGGAATTCGAAAGTATCGCTGCTGCCGGTTCATTGCGACTTCCTGATGTTGGGCCGTTGTCGGAGGCGCTGGGTTCTGCTCGGCTGCAATGGGACCATTAGAAAAACAAATGTGTAACACCAGAGGAGGAAGTAGTTCAGAGCAGCAACTGTTTGGTCTGATTAAACTCGTTCTTCCAAGGAGCAAAAATAAATGCAGGAATAAAATTAAACATGGACATTTTTTTTTAAGATAACATGAGTTTAAATAGGACTAAAGAAAAACCTTAACAAATACCATGTGGTTAACCACAAAAAGCCGCATCATATAGCATCTTATGACAGACATGGATGTGAGTCTCGCTGCATGAATACAACCAAAACATTAAATCAAACAAAATACAACTATCATTTAAAAAAAAAGGTTAAAAAGAGGGAGGCAAGTTAAAGATCTTCATTGTTCATCATCCATCAAACCAAATATATGCTTTTAAATATAAGAAGGGTAAAATTTATTTATTTATTTATTTATTATACCTTGAATTCAGGGAAGGAATATTTATGTTTATTAGTAGTTTAGCTTTAATTTTATTTTATTCATTTACCCAGTAAGTCTGTTAACATTAACATCATTTTTCAGGGAACACCTGGCAAAGAAGGCACACAAATTAAACGAAAAACTGACCGCCTGACTTATACTTTAAAACAAGCTGTCTTTACACTAGAGCCACCTTCACTCCAGTCACACTCATATTCATACATCAATAGGACATTAAGTGCCTTGCCCAGGGGCTCATGGACATGTGCCAGGAGGAAGCTGGGATCAAACCTATGGTTTTCAGATTTCAAGACAACTCCTCCTCCCACTGAGCAACAGCGGTCATGTCCTTTTGACTTTTTCAGTATAATCTGAATATTTGTCCAGGTCCAAGGGGTAAAATAAGAAAGTTTTACCAAATTCAGATACAATTCTGGCTCTAAAGAGAAGTAAAGTTTTAAAAAGTGATTTAATAGGAGAGAAATTTACCTAGTTTAGCTTTATACATACACATACTTTAGTTTCTTTACACCTAACAAGGATAAAAATAAAAAAGTTCAGTGATGCATTCTATAAAATAAGGTTATAAAATGTAAGAAATGATTCACAGAATCTAGCAGCATGAATAAAACTGATGTCTAAATAGTCAATTATGTTTAGAAATGTGGCCTGAACAAATTTTCTCCTGACTGAAGAAATAAGACATGGTCTAGTTTGATAATAAAAGTCCATTTAACTTTCAGCTTTAAAAGAAAAGACTATAATTCATTTCATCACCTACCTCAGTTGTACTCTCTGTCTTTACAACAATTTTGGGAACCGGTGTCTATTTTAAGCCCCTCACAAAGTGCCAGCTAAAGTTAAAACTGACCAGTTCTGCAAGATTTGGGTTGGGTCAGGTGAGATCCCAATCCTAATTATAGGGCTAATCTGAGGTAGAACCATCAGAGTAAAGTATGTTGTCATTTGCATAAAGAGGCAGTTAAGCCTAAAATTGACTCATTTTAAAACACCGACTGCACCTGAATATCTATCTGCAGAGAGGCACTGTTAGCAACAGCAGAAATTTAATTTTCATACAAGCTTTAGAGAAAATAATTCTGCCAGAGGACTGGAAGGAGGTTGAGGTGATCATCAGTATTTCCATCAAATTTAGTGATTATTAAAAGTAATGAAAGGTTATTTACACTGTTGCTTTCTGATATTCAAAGCATTGTTCAAAGTGCAAATAAGCACATTTCACCATAATCTGCTGTAGATATAATAATATAATTATAATTCAATAACAATATATAACGATCAATAGACGTATATTGATGATCAGTCAGTAAAAAGTTCAATAGATAAACAGTTTTCCTTCCTTTTGCATTCTAGCCAATCGTGTAGGTTAATTTTACAGTCACAAACCAATCACAATCAATCACAAACACAGACCTAGGAAGCTCCGCCCCCTTCAAAGAGTTCAGAGAGCACGCATTTTTTTTTTTTAAACTTGCAGTTTTGGTAAAAAGTTAGTTGTGTGTTCTGTATATAAAAATAGGTTATCAAATTATCGATGATTTCTATTCTATCGAAATGCTTTTTTTTTTCTATATTGTCCAGCCCTAATCTCCTGTCTTTGTAATGAGATGTGCCCGTAGCTGATTACGTTTATGTGCTATTTACCGTATGCAGACAGTTTCCTCCTTCCAGAGGACATCATCAAAGCAATAGGATGATGAGAATAAAAATGTAATTTACAAACCGTAGTCAGTGATAGATTTAGGAGCCCTCATGTCGCTCCCGTCATCATTTCGTTTCTTGTTCTTGGACTTCCAGGAGTGATAGACTTTCAGTCGACGGTGGAATTCCTCTCTGCATGCTGCCAGCAGATCAATGTCTTTCAAAATGAAGAAATCTTTGTTAAAACTCACATAAAACCATTACATATAAAAGCACAAAAAAGAATTTAAAGAATTTAATTTAATAAAAGTATTAAATTAGTTAAAGAAAACAGATTTACATCTATTACCAGTTATTGAGATACAGAGATTAAGAAATTATGGTGTTAGGCTTTACTTTAGTATCACAAGATTAAGACAAATTAATAATACATTCAATAAATAACACAGTGAAGAGCATCTTTTGATCGGTTATATTTCTAATGGTGCACTTGTACAACATGATTGACAGGATCAATGATTATTATCTCAAAGTTCTTGGGAAATAAGAGAAGCATCTATCTGTAAATCAGCCAAAGGTCTTCAGCTGACTGAGGATGGGGTTGGCTGAGACTGATGCAGAAAAGTTAATCTCTTTGCAGCAGTATCTCCTCTCTTCATCACCACACTGCAAAAAGGGAGCTAAAAGCAAGTACAATTTTCTTGAAATTTGTGTGTTTGTCCTTGATTTTAGTTGGCAAGTGTTGATGATCTGCCAATGGAATAAGATTTTTGCACTTAAAATAGGAAATATTCATCTCTATCATCTTACTTCAAGTGCTGTTTATCTAATTATCTTATTTTAAGGGTCAAAATACTCATTCCATTGTCAGATATTCTTATCAAATTAAGAATATTTTACTTAGTTTTAGTTCCGTTTTTACAGTGTAAGGCACAGAAACGAGCAGCAGCAGATGTGTGAAAATCCTCAAATTTGCTCTTTTAGTAAAGAAATCATGTTCACAGCTGGAGCTGGAGACTTTCAACAGACACTTTGACAGCTAAAAAAACTCAACTACAAAGCAAGAAACGACAAACAGAGGAAAAGCTGATGTAGAAAGATAGCACTGAATCAATTTGATTATCATTAAGTGCCAAAATATGAGCTGGTGCAGAATTATTTAACATTGTGCCTGAAAACTGTAAATGTGTTGGGAGTGAAGGTGGGAAAAACAGTGGGATCATGAATTTTACTAACAACTCTCACACCTTAATCTTCTTGTAATGGAATTAGAGCACACACAAGCAAACTTGGCGCTTGAGAGAGGATTCAGGATTTTCTCACCACAGGAAGTGTTGATGACATCGCGCAACTCGGCATATTTCCACTTGCTGAGATCATACTTTTTCACGCCAGCAGCAACTTTGGTCGCCTGCACCTGGGGACCCCTGCAGGTAGGAACAGATGAAGGTAAGGTGACAGCCGTGGAGATAAGCGGACTGTTTAATGAATATGAACGCTGATTCAGTTTTACATTTCAGGAGGTGTGAGAATTGATGAAGAAGGTTAAAATGGCAAAATTTAAAGGCAAAGAGCTTTTCAGAAGCAATAGATTGTTTATCTCCTCCATCATTGCTGTGATTCTGTTTTTAACACCACTCTCAAGAACAGAAAAGAATGAAAATCAAAATAAAACACGTGGGGCTTTTATATAAATCAGATTAATAGTAACAGATGTATTTCAGATACTTCACAGATTGCTGCTTACGTTTCCAGCCCTCCCGCTGAGTCAAACCAGCTAACTCTGTAATAGGAATGAAGGGATTTGCCTCTCCTAATTACAGTCAGCACAGTGTCTCCGGATAAGAGGCTTTTAATCTCTGAATCGTTACATTATCTTTTAGAAATCTTACTGACTGGAAAGATGAAACGGATTTAGGATCATTGTAATTCTGGCTGCGATGTGCCGCTGTGGAATGGTCGTAAATCTGAAAAGAAGCCTTGATTTTGTTGCAGGAAGAAGAAGTGGAAGTGGAGCGATGGCCAGCTCTTTGCTCCTGGCAGCAGGTTAAAAGGAAAACGGCTGACTGAAGAGTAGAGGCGGAAGCTGAGATCCTGTCAAAGTTCCTCAGCGACAAGCAGAGCCGCGAGGACCGGTATGCACAAAAGCTCTCCTCTGTACACATAACACAGATTTAAGTATGTTCAGTAAAACATCTGTTTGCTGTCAAGACTCTGATGAATAGCGAAGCCACTTTGTGCTTAACCCTTGAGGCACCTTTAACATTTTGCTACGCTTTTTATCCTTAGACCCAAAACAGGTCAATTTAATTTTTTTCTTCCCTTTCACTACACCATACACACCAGATAAATCAGACCTAAACATAGAACCGATGTTTGTTTTATTTACTCTATGCCCTTTTGGCATGAGAGCCATTAACTTTTTTAAAGGAAAAAAGACAAAATCTGAACTATTTTTCACAAATGGAATAGCTAGAATGAGGTCATATTCTTGCCTGGGCTAATATTTGATAACATTAATTTTGATGTAATATTGGTTTTTGAGCAACAATAATAACAAAAAACTATCTATACTGCTCAGGCTTTTTAAAAAGTTTTCAAAACCTTCCCTGTCATGTCCACCCCAAAAACAATTAATAATTAATTCATTATAAATTAATATCAGAATCACACTGATGAGTAGGGATGGGAATCAAAAACCGGTTCCTGTTCAGAACCGGTTCCGTGTGTTTCAATTCCATGGCACCGTTTGGCAGCTAGCTAAACGATTCTCTTTTCAATTCCGTCGTGCTGCGGCTCTGAGCAGCACAATGGTAGCACAACGTTTTTTTACGCAAGTTACGCACACGGCATTTAGTAAGCACGTGTGTGTAACTTGCACACGACGTGACCAGGCCTAAAGCAAAACAAAAAAAATGGCGGCCCATCGGGGAAAGTTTGGCTTCATTTTAAAGAAGAGAAAGATGGCAACGAGGCGCTTTGCAATCATTGCAAAGTGGCATATACATCCGCGAGAGGAAATAGATCCAACAGGCAGAAATGCCTGCGCACACAACATGGCATACATTTTAACGAATGCCGTGTTTTTGATTCTTACCGGACAGAAGCTAAAGTTACGACCAGCATGGAAGGCAGCTCTGGTGGTAAGTAGCTAGTTTTACATCACTGGCTGGTTCCTAGTAAATCATATGCCATTCCTGGAAATAAACCAATTTCCTACCTCTCTTTGGGGTTATTAAGGGAGTTTGCCTTTCTTGTTAATCCAGCCCTTCATTGGTAGCATGTTTAATTAGAACTACTGGTAGCTGGAATTAATACATGATTCTAGTTATTGCAGTGGATGTAACGAAACATGCTATGAAGTTGCAACACAGTTCAGGGAGCGACAGAAAGGTGATGCTCGTTTATTTAAATCAGGGGGAGATGAGTTTATTTCCCGTAATACTTTTTCATTAAACAGATGCCTTTTCCGTTAGATTTAGATGACTGAGGTTATCTAAAGAGAGATTAATAAGCAACTGTCACAAGAAACTTACATTTTCTTGTATTCTAAACAACTCATCTACTGTATTTAAGTTTGTTCTTATATTCCTTTTTTATTTAAACAAAGATAAATGTTACTCTAGTTGCACATTTGCTGTGGACATCTTGACCTTGTTAGTTTGTAAGGTCGTGTGATAGTTAAGTAAACAAAGTTGATGCTCATCATCAAACTGTTTGTTCTCCTATTTCCCCAAATTGGAATCGAAAAGGAATCGAATCGTTTCACAGAATTGATAAGGGAATCGGAATCGTGAAAATCTTATCAATTCCCAACCCTACTGATGAGTGTATTTACATTTCTGAGCATTTTTGCAGAAAATGGGTGGGAAACTTGTGGAGTGATAAAAACATAATTACGTTAATGAGCTACTACTAACATTTACAAATCCATGGAAAGTAGAGAGGGCGTTGGTGTAAAAAAGCCCAGTTTTATATTCTGTGCATCTACCTTCATCTTGTTACCTGTGTGGTACTATTCTGGAACAGTGCTGCACAAGGTGGCAGGTTTTTGGAGTACTTCTGACACCTAAAGGAGGAAACACTCCAAACGCATTGTGGCGCATGAACGCAGCAAAGCAGTATACGCGCGTCCTACGCTTAGGTTAGCTTTTCATTATAATTAGTCAACCAATGTACACTAGAAGCATAATACATGTTTACAACGCATGTATTTACGCTACGCGGCGCCTAAATTAGATTGAAGTTCTAATTTCAGACGCGTATAGGCCTGTTTTGCAGAGAATAAAATAAACGGTAAAACTACATCCTGTGTCAAAGTTCACTTCCGAAAGTTTCCCAAAACAAGAGTCTCAGTCCGGCCACAAGGTGGTAGAAGTCACTTTGTTGACGCTGCTGATGGATGGGATGCATTAATTTTTACTGAGCTCTCTGTCTGTCCTCTCACAACCCTTCGTCAACTTGAGGAACACCAAGGCGACCCTTCTACCTGGTGCTCTTTCCATGTGACGATAATTCTGTTCAAAGCAGAAACGCGCAGCTGTCCAGCGTACTTCGCAGCGTCTGGTGTAAATTTACAGTTTTAAAAACACGCCTGTAAATCGTGCTGCTTACGTTACGTGCCCGGTGTATTTTCTCCTTTAGACTTATTCTTTTTTTACATTTTCCCCATACTTTTCAGTTTAATACCTTGTTTTTTTTCCCCCCAAACTTATTTTGGATCGTGAGCAGCTGGAGTAACGCATCATAATTAGCTATGATGCATTACTAATACCAACAAACTTGTTTTAAAACAGACAAAATTTTCAAAACTCAAATAATACCAAAACTATGACTGCAAATCCCCAGATGAGTTAAAGAGAAGAGGCCGTGGATGCAGAGCTTGAGCAAAGCACAGAGAGAGAAGGAGGAAGTTAAAACCATTTCTTCTATACATCCTAATGGGGAACAGGAGATCCCAGGCAAACAAAATAGATGAACTTTAAGTACAGAGAAGAATCCTGCCAGAGTACTGGAACGCAGATAAATGTGTTTCACTGAGACGTGGCTGCAGGAATAAACATCCAAATCTAATGTCTCTCTGACTTACTTTCCAATCACTACAGACAGAGACCTGCAGAGGAGTGGCAAAAGCAAAGGAAGTTGACTAGCAGTGCTAATTGGCAACATAGTGTTATCCACGACATGCCGCTGAGCAATATCATCCATGTAGCCCAGACATCAAACTGCTCACTGCATGTTTTCTTCCATCATTACTATTCAAGAGAATTCACCAGTATTATTTTAGCAGCAATATACATTTAACCATCAGTTGTGGCCGACAATGCATGTGAGCTCATCAGTTCAGTTGTTGCTGAGCTACAGACACATCACCTCTAATCCACTTATGGAAATATCTGGAAGATTATTATCCTGCCTTACTCTCCGTTACATTTTCCATGTTTTGACAGTATGTCAGCAACACCACCAGAGAAAACAAAACATATTTTTTTTTGCAAATGTAAGAGATGCTTCCATCCCTGTTGCAAGACCTACTCGTGGAAAATCAGATCATGATATTGTTTTTCTCTACTAGCTGCACAAATCCCTTGTTATAGACAACCAGTGACAAAAGAACAGCGAGAAGATGGTCAGAAAATCTTCTCATTATGATGCTCTATGTGAGCCACATGGAGATAACATCTGAACCACAACTGAGACTGTGACAAACTACATAAATCTCTATATGTACAACATGATCCCCACCAGAAGAGTAAGATATTTTGGCAATGAAAGACAAGAAAACAAGAGCCTTCAGGGAGGAAGACAAGGAGTTATTGTAGAGTACACACTGTGTGAACCAGCTCAAAGAACCGTGTGGTCAGGGATCAACAAGATCACAGGGCTCAAACTGAAGGAAGGTCAAATACATGAACATATGGACAGAGGACAAGAAAGGAACACGTTTTCTGGTCAGGATCAAGCTCAGCATCATCTTCTCCTACCGCAGAAAACCGACCTCTCATTCTTCCTTGGTCCACACCTTTCAAGTTACACCCCTATCATAGACGATGATCATAAATCCTGCTTCTTCGCCTTCATTGTTTTCAGCTAAAACACGAGATGCTGGTACTACCTTCATATCCCCATCTTGCCCATCTGCGTTAATAAATTGGGTGTTGAAGCAACAGGGACAAGGCTGCAGGTCCACAGGGTGTCTGCCCTGATAGCCTGTGTGGACCAGCTAAGTGGGATTCTGCAGCATCTATTCAAATGTAACCTGACCGAGGAGAAGGTTCCAATGTCATGGAAGACCTCCAGCCTTTTTCTATATAAGTCCTAAACCACTGTAGACCGGTGAATGTCCTGGAGAGCCTTGTGTTGGTCCTCCTAATCAAGCAAATAAGGACCTTTCAGGAACTTATTCACCTGCTACAACAGCCCCACTGGCATCTGAACAAAGCAGGCAGCACTGTGAGGACAATCATTACAACATTTAATTTCCCTATGGGATTAAAAAAGGACTTTTGATTAGAATTGAATTAAAAACCTAAAGTTAGTGATAAAATATGATCTATATGCCTTAGTTAAGTATGTTATCAGGCTGTCGTGAAGTTAATTATTTTGAAACTAGCGCCACAGTTTGCGGCTATTATAGCATTAATTACCACAGTAAAACTTTGATTTAGAAAACACAGATCAAATAATTGGAAAGTCCCAGAATGCTTGAAGACATGATTTTCCCACTGAAGAGTGCAAAACCAATTCAACCAGAGAAACAATAAGATCATATACATTTCACTTTCATTAGTTTTAAAATTAGATGTACCAGCCTCATGATAAATCATTCTGAATGAGAAAGAAAATAATCATAAAAATCATCAATATCATTGATTAATGATGCATAACCTTTTTTTCCCCACTTTTGTTGAACAATTGAAAATGAGGCATTCTACTGTGGTATTATTATTGGCAGCATATTTCTGTGCATTTATTTGAAGCAGCTGAGAGATTTGGTGCTACAGTGGGGAGTAAGAGGAGTAAGTGAACAACTACGAATGGTGTTAGTTACACCTGGATCCGATAGCTTACATGACTCTGGCTGAGGATGAAAAGAAGTCATCACTGGAGAAAACAGCAACAGGAAAACATCAGTTACTTATGCATTTGAAGGCCAGCGTGCAAAATGCAGAGTCACTGTCTAAAGGGCTATGCATGCTGCACCATGCATTGACTCCATATTCACGGTACCTGCGCAGGCCTGCATCCACCTGGCCTTCCTCACTGATGAGTTCAGCCTCGCTTTGAGCGATTCTCATGGCTAACTCCCTGTCCCTTCGCTCCTGCTCCAGTATGGCAGAACGCTGGACCTGTTCCTCGCGCTCCAGAGCAAACTGTGCATCCAGTTCTGCCTGTAAGCACAGATAAAAAAAAAAAAAAAAGCACACACTTTATCTGATTGTGTGTAATTTTATCACCATTAAGATAAAAACGGAACAAAAACATAAACCCAAAAATAGAAAAACATTCATATTTAATTACTTGGTCTGCAATTTATTCTTTGTTTTGTGTGTGTGTACTCTTTTGATGATTTTTTAGCAGATAATGTAATATGGTGTTTGATAATGAAGTGTCAGTTTAATGGCTGCAGCTGGGAGAGATTGCTTGAGCAGGGAATCAGCAGCCAGACCATAAATGTATCTAAAGCTTATAGAGGAAGAAAGTGGTTTCTGTGTAATTTGCACGAACCATACCCCTCTCAGATTAGCCACTGGAATCAGGTTGTTATATATATTTACTTATATAGGACATTTTTGACCAATCTGTATAATCTGACCCAATCTGTATAATATGATTGAACTTGATTTTGTAAAGTGCCTTGAGATGACATGTTTCATGATTTGGCGCTATATAAATAAATTGAATTGAATTGAATTAATATATAGCATTCTCTAATTCGTATCATCTACCATGTGCACAAAGACACAAACACATTCTTCTCACCTAAAATGGCTAAAATCACACACATAAGGTGCAAATGATTAGAAAATTTGTATTTTACATAAGGGTTATCTTATATAAACATCAGACCATCATATAAGATGTTTTTTTATTTGTTATAATCATTAATTTTGTAGATCAGATGGAGGGCTAGCCTAAGCCGCTGCGACTGAGCGCTGGCACTAATGGCCGACCTGGCCAGCATTTCTTTTAGTCGCAGGGGAAACCTACGCAGACTCAGGGACAACATGCAAACTCCACACTGAAAGACACCTGCCGAGCCCAGGACTTGAACCTGGGACCTTCTTGCTGTGAGGTAAAGAGTGCTAACCACTCTTCAGCGGGACCTTGCGGGAACTGTTAATATGAGAGTGCATGCCCTTAAAAACAGGAAGAGACTGCACATGCTATCTAACAAACAAAGTTTCCTTGCAAAAACGTAGACAAAGAGTTTCTGGAATAATATCCTTCGGACAGATGAGACTGAAAGTTCAAGCTACGCCCCTGTCGGCTTCAAACCAACACTTCATTATGGAATTTGGACTTTATTTTCTCTTCCTGTTGTAAAAAGAATCAGTTTTTAATCATAAATATTATTTTTTCAAACAAGAACAATTACGGTAATGCAACCAGTGCAACACAGAAGAAACAGATTCAACTAAATTAACAAGCATCCCCCAGGAAATACTAGGTCCTATTACAAAAAATACATGTAAGACAAAGTAAACAGGACTTTAATGTAGATGTTTGAATGGGACAAGTTTCGTCCACTAGTTTCCTCGATCAATGGCATGCAGAAATGGCCGATCACCAGACAACAAAAAGCTCAAAGATCACAGCAGGGGATGCATACATTTAATTAATCAACTTTTTCTTAATTAATTTTATCAGTTATTTCAAAAAACGCATTTGCATGAGAATTGTTCGTCGATGTTGATAAAAGAAGAAACTTATTGTTGAAGGTCCAAACCTGAATAACTTTTTCCTCTTCCTTTCTCTTTTTTCTGTCTTCCTCTTCCTGCTTTCTTTTCACTTCCATCTCTGCTTTGCTAAAATATTGGAAAAACAGAATGTTTTACTTATTAAAAGGCACATAAAAGAAATGAAATCCATCTCATGATTAATTTGCAAACAGCATTTGTCCTTTAATCTTTTTCACTCACAGCCTTCTGTCTTCTTCCTCCTGTTTACGTCGCTGCTCTTCCTCTTCCCTCCTCCTCCTCTCTTTCTCCATCTCCTTCTCGATGTGTTTCAGTCTTTCCGTTTCTTCTTCCTCCCGTTTCTTCTTCTGCATGGAGGCGAGCAGCTGCTCAGAGCGTTTCACCAGCCCCTGGTACTCGCTGTCGATCTCTTTTCGGGTCATCACTGTGCCCTGGAGGTCAAACCGACACAAATGAAAAGGTCATTGCCACCAATAAGGAAGAGGAAATATAAAAAGCTTAAAAAAACCTGAAGGATTTAGTCTTGAAGGCAAAAAAACAAAAAAACAATATTGGCAGAGCCAGAAAAGCTAAAACTAATTAGAAAACATAAAACACAATGAGCTGGTCCTCTCATTTTAAAAGCAGGTAGGTACTGCGATTCTAAAACTCACTTTTCTGACACTATGATAGTTTTTTGAATCACCGTCTCAAAATTGGATTTGCACTTTCATAGATGGATGACGAGCATCTGTAGCCAGACGTGATTGGTTCATATGGCAGGACGGCACCATTAAGATAAAAACTGAACAAAAACATGAACCCAAAAACTAGTTCCCCCTAAAAGATTAATATTGAATTACTTGGTCTGCAATTTATTCTTTGTTTTGTGTGTATGTGTTTACTCTTTTGATGATTTATTAGCAGAAAATCAAATATGCTGTGAGTTTAATGGTGAATTTGGAGGTTTGAAGCAGGACAGGACAGCGACTGTTGGAACCACAATTTTGGCCCTGGATTATAAACCATTGAAATCTTGGATTTAATAAAAGGAATAACGCAAACCTGAGGAAAAAAGACAGAACAAAGTTGATGCTGCAGCTGGGAGAGATTGCTTGAGCAGGGAATCAGCAGCCAGACCATAAATGTAACTAAAGCTTATGGGGAAAGAAAGCTCTTTCTTTTACTGTGGATAGTGCTCTTTCTGGCAACACAAAACATCTGCTAATATGCAATTGGCTATAAATCAACTTTAATCCATGTGTAGCAACAAAAACAGTTTGAGGCGAAACTCTTATTCTCTTCCTGAGGAGAGTGTTTGACATCAGCTGCTTTCTGATGATATAATCAACATTTTACCTGTTAACTGTTTTAACCTTTAAATCACTCCATGGTTAGTATTAACTTGAAGGGACATTTTACGTCCAAGTCACAAGCTGTTGTGAAAAATATAATATAAAATATATTAACAGACTGTGGCTTTACACTTTTTCGGGAGGAGTGAATGCTTTCTGACCAACCTGTCTGGAAGATTTGATTGAGTTTGACTTTGTGAAGAGCCTTGAGATCAAATATGTTGTGAATTGGTGCTATATAAATAAAATTGAATTGAATATACAGAAAAATATAAAAACAATACACATTTAATCACATTGTCAGACTCAGTTTCAATAAATATGTATAATACAATGCAGTCAAATTGAAAAAATATCAATTGGTAAAAGAAACACCAATCTAAGAATGCCTAGCTGATTGCATCAAGTCATTAATTCCACAATAATCCCTTACACTGAGCAGGCATGAGGCGATGGTGGAAAGTGATAACACCCTTTTAATTGGAAGAAACCTCCAGCAGAACTCAGCTCAGCTGCAACTAAGTGGAGGTGTGGGAAGACAGAGCAGCATTATATGAAGTAAACGCTGGGATAAATGGGAGGACTGGTCTAACAGCACACGAGTAACAACACTGACCAAAACCCGAGCAGGAACTATGTCTACCTGAGGCACTGTCTACACAAAGACAAACACGGTGCATCTTCATATAAACGATTAAGAAAAACTATGTGTCGACATGAGAGGATGCAGCACAACTGAAAAGGCTGTAGTAGGTATGTGGCGGCGTGAAGCTGCCAAAGAAACATAAACAAATATTTATCCACCGGTTTCAAAGATGATCGTTTATGGTCTCCCAAAATGCTGCATCCATGTGGACGCACAGCCTAAATGACAAAATACCTTTGCGGTACAAATCTCTCGGCAGGGCAGTGGTTCACTATGTCTGTTAAGCCGACCCTAAACTGGAGTCAGGGCTGCATGATATCAGAAAGTCCTGCCATTGCAATAATGTTGGTAAATATTGTGTTGACGATATCAGCTGAGATATTCATCTACTTTATTTTCTTTCCTTCTCTGTGCTTCCATCACTTTGTGACCTTCAGCATTTTCAGTAATATCGTGTGTCCGGTGTGAGCGTCTGCTGCCCCGAGACTCTGTCAGAGTGGATAACTATGACATTAGCATGAAAAATGCAAGTTCATCACACTTGGAATATATCAGTCAACGATTAGTTCACTTCAAACTGTCCTTTGCGGTATGGATATTGTCCACAATTAACGCAATCACAATATATTTGCCATACATCGAGATCGAGCAGCCTTAATCGGAGCTCCAGAGTTCGCTATATCAGGAGTTTTCTTTTTCCGCCATACATTGATGCCTAAATGTACCATTAAAATGGGAATTCATCACTTTTCTCTCCCATTAGTTCACACTCTCAGCTACCTTGAGGTTTCTTAGGTATTATTTTATTCCTTTTTACAAATTTCATGATTTCAGAAATGTGAATGAGCTGTAACGAAGCTGAAAAGTGAAAGTGTAAAAAACTATAAGATGCACTTTAAAAGATGGTGTGTTAAAAGATGCAATTTTATTTGAGTAGGAAGACTACAAGGAGATTTTTTTATACTCAAATCTTACAGGATGTAAAAATATCCTGAATTTGCAGGAGTAAAAGCTAAAGAGGTCATTCAGGACAGTAGTATTGATTAGTAAGGGCAGTAGATTGGCAACATAATGCATCTTCTACGAGCTTCCCAAGTGGCCAGGCGTAGGACACAGAGACAGAATGTCTGTAAGTTGCACTTTGCAGTCATAACGTCCAATTTCTGCAAATATCCGTCAGGCAGGAGTGAGGAGAGGTCAATGCGTTGTGAGTCTCTGACTGTGACACGAGGAGGTGAGATGACAAGGTCCTGTCCCAGATGTACAGAGGGCTGAACGACAGCCATTGGCGTCTTATGAATTATTCACGCTACGCCACGAGCAATTGCTGAACCTTCAGAATAACATATGTGTTTGACAGCAGGGATGCTAATAGACCAACAGTTAACACGGAAAAAGCGTTTGGAATGGAGAGAGAGAGCAAGAAACCAGGTCAGTGGCTCCTTAGTGTCAATCAGGATACCAATGAACACCATAATTACACCTGGTAATTACATGGAGGAAACTGCGGCGTAGAGAAATGGCATCGCTGCTACTGGAGAATTTTGAGCACCGAATTCAAATAGCATGAAATCGTGTTCCCGATTATTTGCTGCACCTTAAGGGTTGAATAATAAAGGCTGAATATTGGGTGGGGAGAGCTGGGATTTAGCTAACCAACTGTGATTGATCACTCCTCAAAACAAATTCACCGAATTAAATTATTGGAGATAAGCAGAGTCTTTTTCACAAGCTCTTCTCCGCCTGAGGTGATTGAAAACATTGATTCTTGGAGAAAGAATGAGAAAAGAGCCCCAAACTCTTAAATAAGGTTATGGTGAATTATACAGTCAGACAATTGTAAATAAAGGTGTCCAAATTTACATAAGTAACCAAATAAACAGGAGTCAGAGAGGCCTAAAGAAAAAGCTGACCTTTTTCTTGCCTGAATGGATAACTTTATAAAACCCAAACTGCTCCAGGTAAAAAAATAAATAATTGGACTCTATGACACTCAACACATGCAGAAATTAACAGCCACGTTGGGTTTGCAAATTTCTGCTTCACTTACTGCGTTTCAACATTCACAAATCAATATTTACTACATAAACTCGAACACACATTATTTAAAATTCCATCAGTAGAAAGGAGCCAGAGGAAGAAAAAAAATATAAAAACCTATATATGCTCCTCTGATATTAGAATGCAACAACATAAACTCAGATAGCTGTTCCAATTAAAATACACTGCACAATTTTTAAGCAATCGAGTTCCCCCAATCATTATTTTCTGCATATTTTCTAACTCCAGGCTGTATGAACTTTAATGCTTATTGGATTCGGGCATGTCAGCTGGTATGTGTTTGTGTAATGAGGAAAGGAGTGACCTGAGGACATCACACCATCTATCAAGGTGTGCATATTTATGGGGCAGCTTCTATTCCTCAGGTAAGAGCTAAAAAAAAAAAAGTTTTAACCGACTTTGCAAAGTCAAAAATGATGAAAACTCGTTTAGGGGTGAAAACACCAGAGACAGTAGACTGTAGACAGAGCAATCAAACGTTTTATGAGTCAATACAGTCACAGGAAACTTGAAAAAAAAGAGGCAAATATTACCAAAACTACCAAAGATTTGAGACAAATCAAACATGAAGCTACGAGGAACCTATTCTTCTCCAGAGCTGTCATATTCCAGAACGGCAACATTCCTGCCGAGCTCAGAAGTACCAGGCGTTCAGTACGCAGAGACACGGCCAAGGTAAGGACGGCTGAAACTGGACCACCACTGAACAAGACAGATAAGGTGAAGCATCAGTACGAAGCCAAGGAATATTTGAGGACAGATTCCTCACAGGTTCTATGGACTGATGAGGTGACGCTGATTATTGACGGCCCAGAGGGTTGGGCTCTTAACTGGATCAGAAATGATCACAGGGATCCACTTCAACTCCACCGTTGGCAAAGTGGAGGTGAGGTATGGCAGGGTCGTATTAAAAGATGAGCTGATTGGACCTGTTCAGGTTGAATATTGGGCTGGGCGATACGGCTTACAAATAAGATCTCAGATTTGATCGTACCTAATCGGATTGTTTGTAATTGATTTTTTTTGTCCTCCTTTTCGTTTAAAAAAAATAAATTAAAGCAATTATTTTAAAAACTTGCTTTTATGTGAAGCATTTCGTTTGGGACTTGGCCTGAATTCAAAAAATCCAAGCTGTGAATCATGCTGGTAAAACAAGATGGCCGCCCCGCCGCTGTAAACAATAAAAACTGCTGGTGGTTTTACACAATAATCTGAAAACAGGCTTCACTTCACACAGAGATAGAGAACAAAAACCTGACTTAAACCTCTGAGGTTAAGTGAAATAAAAATCCAGATATTTGTTTCTTCTATGGGTAAAAGATCGTTAATGAAAGGACTGATTTACCTTTATCTTCGCTGACAGAGCATCTACGGCTGCCGCCAGCTCGCCTACTTGTTTGGCCATCTCCTGTTTTCCTTCTTTGAGCCCGTTCACCACCTCGTTGAAACGCTCCATGTGTTTCTTCAGCTTTTGAACTTTCACCAGACCTTCGATTCTGTTTCAGAAGAGCAAAAATATAGCTTATACGGGAAACAAAATCCTTTATTTTACAGTAAACACTCTGAAATGAGAAAATACTATTGCATGTCTCCAGGTTAGTGGGTCTCTACTTGGCTCTGGTTATTATTGTCCTCACAGATGAATCTTTACCTGTTTCTTCTCAGAACAAAGAATTTCCTTTTCCAGCAGAAGGTAATAAATGTAGTTGTTCAGCAGAGAATCAGTCACACTTCAGTTCAAGTGTTACTACTTGGCTCAAGTGCATTAAATGCTGTCAAATACTTGCTAATGACCTGTACTGCTAATTGTGTTTTAGCCAGGTCAGAAACCTGACTACTACCTCCACTGGTGAGCTGGCCCTCACTACACATGCACAGACTCTTGCTCTAGTATTTGTTCATTTATGAATCTATTCTCAATAGGGTGCCACCACACTTGTTTAGTTACTTTAGACACAAAATCACTTTCTGCTATGTTTCCTTCAGAGTTGCTGCAGTTCGCACAGAGCTGGGGAAAAAGGCCTTCTCCTTCTCAGGCCGCTCCAGCTGAAGCGGTCCAGTCTACTCACACTTGGATAATTTATCAAAATGACTGGAGTCTGGGTCTATAGGAAACTGTACTTGTTTTATTTAGACATTTGTACATATGCAACATATGTTCGGTCAAATTAAAATTTGTAATTGCTGTTGTAAATTGTTCTAATTCTATGTGTTTAAACAGGTCTTTAGTGTAAATGAGACACTCAGTCTCAAGGGACTAACCTGAATAAAAAGGATTAAAAAATAATTGTTTTATATAAAAACTATTTATGGTTTAAAGCCTGTTTACCAAAACTTACACGGCACTCAAAATTCAAGTTTAACATAACAGACGGAGAACTCAGTATCTTTATGGATGTTTTTATAAAAACTACAGAATGACGGAGGTAGTTTTCCCCAAACATGGCTGTAAAATTTGCAGATAAGACCACTGTGGTGGGTCTCATATCCAACGATGAGACCCACCGCAGAGAAAAGGTCCACAGTCTCACACAGCGGAGCTCCAGGAACAACCTGATCCTGAGCACTAATAAGACCAAAGAGGTAATAACAGACTACAGGAGGTCCAGGAGGACTGAACACGCTCCTTTCTACATACAGGGGGAGGAGGTGGAACGTGATGACAGCATCAGGTTCCTGGACATTCACATCTCCTCCAACCTCTCCTGAACACGTCTCACCTGGTGAAGAAGGCCCAACAACGGCTCTTCTTCATCAGGAAACTCAAACGGACTGTACTTTCTACTCAGCTGGTAATAAACTTTTATAGAGCTACGATAGAAAGCATCCTGTGTCTCAGTGTGACGGCGTAGTATGGGAGCTGCACGGTGCAAGAGAGGAAGGATTTATCACAGGTGGTGAGGTTAAAACTACAAGATCTAGATGCTGCACGAGTCCAGCCAACGGCCAGATGTATTGCCACAGTTTCTGCACTCCTAAAGACTCAAAGTACACAGCAAAATGTATTAAACGGCTAAAATATTAGCTTTTTTTTTTTAAAGCAAACAGACACCAGAGAATGAGAAGTCTATCCAACCTTTTGCGACGTCAGCTCTTTTTGCTTTGAAACAACCTTAAAACCTCTTAACCTTCTAAAACATTTGCTGCTGCATTAAACTAAAGGAGTGTGCAGCAATATTACAGGCATAGAGGGCCTAAATGCTTTGCACTAACACTACATATTGAGCTAACACTAACTGCAGTCAGTGCAGTTCTCTGCTATATGCATATGTATGCATCATATTGCAATGTGGATAAATTTGATGTATTGTGTTATTCAAAAATGTTATCTAGAGTAATTTTGACGTGTGTGTGTGATGGAGAGAGAAATATCTTACCCAACCAGGGTAAGTCAGTTCAAATAAGTAGCAGAGAAAGAATGAATGGCTGAAACTCACCGCGGCTGATGCTTCTTCTTACTCAGCCACATGCGCACAGTCTTTTGAATCTTAATGCAGGCCGAAGCTCTGTAACGCATCTTATTCCTCACTATTGTTGGGGAAGGGAAAAAAAAAGAAAGACATGCAAAAATATTTAATGTTATCAGCTGCTAATTCACTTTAATTTTTCAATAGAAGTCATATTTTGCTTTTCATGCAATGCATGGACAGATTGTTACCAAATGTCCATCTGAACATATATTTCAGCCTCACACAGCTGAAACAGAGTCTAAAGATGAAATAGCATAACAATAGGTGACTGTGGTTCTCTTATAGCTCCGATGTCTGTTCATTTGACGCATAAAAAACAAATGTGCTGAAGCCAGGCAGAGCAAATCAGCAGCTCGGTGATGAGCGTAACACGGCTGTCCTTCAGTGATCCTTAAGGCCGGAGGCGTCTCATCTTAATATTCAAAAAGAAATGAAAAGGGGGGAGTTTAATGCGAGGACAGCCCCGGGCCCCCTCTGCATTTGATGCTACAGTAAAACATACAGAAGAAGAACTGCAGTATAATACTAAAATATAATAATAAATACCAAAATCAAACTTTTGTGTTAGCTTTATTCACTAAAACCCATGACAGGACATTAACCAAGTTTAGTTTTCATGATGGATTTGAGAAATCGGCTACTTTAAGAGTTGACACCTTTTGTTCCCCTCAACATCTGCCATTAAATTTGTTTATGAATGACAAAATGATCCCAGATTCCACTTCCTTCGCCATGAAAATTAACGCCTACTGCATCAGCGGTTAATCAGTTCCTTGGAGCTCGAGGAGAACGCGCATGAGAGGTACGAGTTCACGCCATAAAATGGGGATTTAAAGGAGGAGAAAATAAAAACTTTTCATTCAACCAGCGTTACAAAAAGTACTGATGATACATCGACTCGGCGTATTTTTACTTCCATCAAGTATGGGTGAGTGCATTGGCCACCAAAACCTTAGATGTTTTTGTATTTAAAATAATGTAATTGTGTTTAAGCTCACGTTAATAGACATTTCAACCCACAATTCACCATTTTATAGGAATTTCAGTAGAAAACAGTGAGCCATTGCTCTCTGGCAGGAGTCCAGCGGACCGGAGCGGAGCAGAGAATAGACTTGTTCCGTGTTGTGACGGTGAACGTCGGAGAGCTTGTCCGCTGACGGTGATGTTTGGAGAAGTCACGGAGGATGTGGATTGGTTCTCGTTAATTAAAATGTATTTACTCTGTCGTACGGTCGTGAAGGGAACAGAGCGGTCATGGACTATGTGGAACCTCGGGGTGAGGGACATTGTTTTGGTCTGTTTTAAATTACGGTCAGATTCATAAATTTACATTTTTCTCCATAGTTTTTTGTAGAACTGTCTTTTAAACTGACTTGGGTCCAACACCCAACCATCCGTACACAAGCTTCTATGCATTTGTGGATATTTCGGCCCGTTCCTCCTGACTTGTGGAACCGGTTCAGGTTTGTAGGCCACCTTACTCACACACCCTCTGAGCTTTGAGATCAGGGCTTCATGACTTTGTCGTCCTTTGTAACTAATCTGGCTGTTTACTGAGGGCTAATGTTTGTTCTGGGGCTGATTCACAGATTTCTCACAAAAACACATTTCCGGGACACAGAACCAATCTCCTTCTAGAAAGTTATGACAGGTTGAGGTTCCCATGGTGTTCTTACTTGTGTATAACTGTTTGGACAGATGAACGTGGCCCATTCATGGTTCTTAGAATGATTATAAAGCCATCAGATTATCATCTGGGCTTCCCAAAACAGGGTAAAGGGACAATAATCCCAGTTTGTGAGAAAGGGAAAAAAAAAATCTCTGAAAGAAAATCTTTGATTGTTTCTGTTGTTCCTGCATGGAAGGATGAGTTGGCTCCTTTCAGCACCAGCGAAGAAGAAGGACAGAAGATGTGTGCTGGCTGCTCATTCAGGATATTTTATCATGAGATATGATAGATTACCAAACATTGCAAGTCTCTTAGAAATCTTAGAGTTAGAGGTAAAACTACGAAATGCAGGAAGCTAACGCCGCTGTCTGCACTGACTGTGTTAACCGGCAATAACGAATGATTATCACTGTTTAAAATGTTCGCTCTGTAATGTTTAGACAATAAAGTCGTGTTTTATGGCAGAGCTGTGTGACGCCTCTGCTCCTGATGCAAAGAAATGAACCATTCAGAAGAGAAAAGGCTTCTCATGGCTGAGACATTACTGTTTAATTTCACCACAAAAACTGTATTATTGCATCTATTTATTCTTTTAAATTATCCAGAATGCAGAAAATATTTGTTTTGTCATAGTTATAAAGAAGCCAGAATTGGCTACCTACATTTGATGACAGACAGGGAGCACCACTGGACCTTCTTCCAGAGACTGCACAACAACCACTTGTTGACTTTCTTCAGCAGCTCTGCGAGGTGGTCTGGATCGGACCTCATGATCTGGTCAAACTCAGCAAACTGACGCACACAGAAACATGTCACACTTTGAGCCTTTTATTTGAGGGGAACTTCTGTTACTCAAGCACAAAGTAAAGAAATACATCACCTTTCCAGGGCGGAAGAACACTTTAGTTAATCCAAACTTGAAGTCGTTATCGTTCAGTCCCAACGCTTTGAACAAAGCCTGTGAAATGATCAAACCTACAGTCAGAGGTTCCTCAGTCATGGCTGACAGGTAGCAAAGCAGGACAGTAAAATATCTGTTCATCTCTTCCTAATCTGGCTTTGTTGCACTAACCGAATTAAACGACTAATTAGGTTTGACCCAGAGTAAATCAAGCCCACCTTGCAGAAGAGTCGTGGATTCAGCCGTGTAAGTTTCTCGGGCATGTACGCCTTGTACATGTTGTAGAGCTCGTGGAAGGGAGCCCTGGAGGGGAACCCACCCTGCATCAGGTCCAAAACCGACACCATTCCTGACAGGTGCAAACACATTAGCCCTCATTTATCAAACGTTTATGCAGGAGAAAACGGTGTGCGCTCCTTTCAACGCTTCTATCCTAAGGTACCAGTCTGGACCCCAGGTCTGAGAAGATGTAGGTAAGTGTTATTCTGAGCACTGGAGACACGAGGACTGCAGCTCCACTGTCTGCTGATTGGCAAGGCCAATGCTTGCTTATTTACTGTGTGGGATAATGATAGTCTGGGATAGACCGTCTTTGTTTTGTCTCAGGGCCAGGCTGCGGTCAGGTATTAGTACGACGAGAGAGCGAAGGCCAGACAGAAACGGGGCAGACGGGCTGCAGCCGGACCGTGGAGTGCGATTACTTCCATCTATGTGATCTCTGCTCTGTTTCTGAAATAAAGTGCTGGAACTTCACCACTTCACCGTTTCCTTATTCAATAAGTCTTGGAGGTCAGTTATAGTTTGACTTTCCTACCACAGTGAGTTTATGTCAGTGTGACCTTGTGGTTCAGCAGAGAAAATGAAGCTGGATCAGACCAATATGAGTTCATATGAGTCCAACATGAACATAAGCAGCATTAAAGGTTTAGGTCATGGCTTTCTCCTGAGGTTATATAAATAAAATGTTAATAGACAATGAAAAAAATAATGTTCTTCTTTCTCTGTTTGTAGCTTTCTGAGTTGAGTCTCTAATTTAACCCAATTCTAATTTATTTTTTATTTCATTTTAAAGCTTGGTTTGCTACACTCTGACCTGCTCTGATGGACACCAGTCCCAGACAGACACCAGGAAGCTCCTCTTCTACCCCAGGTTGCCACTGGGGGTCCTGACTGAACAATCAATGATTTGTAGTACCGTAGTGGTGGTGCATGGACCATGCAACGGCGGACCAGCTCTACTGGACAGTCAAAATGGCAAAATAATTACATGAGAGCCAAGTTTGGCCCCCAGGCCTCAGTTTGACACCTATGATTTAGGACATTCAGGATGTAGAATAACTCAATTCCTGAAATAAAGAGTTTCAGACAGCTGCAGCTAATGTCACAGGAGGATGGCGGTTGTATTTAAAACAATGGTATTGTGTGCTGAGGGTTTAACATAGTACACTTACAAGATCATGAGCAGCATGTAAGAAGATTTTAAAAAGTTTGATGCTGCAGATGCGTCACTGAAAGCAACAATTTCCTGGACTGAACAGATTTCTTTTAAGGCAAACTAATGAGCAAAAATGAATTCACCTAAAGAAGAGAATTGTGGTTTTAAAGCCACAGAAATACAGCTGGAGAGCAGGACTTATAAAAGGGAAATCAGGGAAGATGCTGTTAAAGTATTTCTGTTTAGTAAGTACACATGTTTATGTGTTTTAATGCATCATTAATCTTCTGTTGTGATGCTGTGACTTCAGAGAAAAATTAACTTTTTTTCAGTCTTTGTTTCATCCAAGTTGCAAATTCTGTGGGCGAACTCATAAAAACTACGAATGAATAGAGTTGAGGTAAATAAGTTCTGATTATTTCCAGGCAAAAGACGTGTTAGCAACCAAATGTTTGAGAGCAATGGCCCAGTACGCAAACAGTTTCACAAATCACAGGTAGAACTCGATTCACACCTTTTAAAGAGGCAACATAATCCCAGAAAAACAGCAGATCACTGTGGATTGCAGGCATGAACGCACACTGGCGTGTTGATGATGGCAAGAGGAGCGACGTGCCATCATGCCAGAACGCAGAAATCAGTTAGAGTTTGAAATAATTCTACTAGATATATCTTAAAAAACAAACAACAAATATTACCTCTCACTTTGCATCATTCACTCAAAAAACTATTTTTTTAATGTAAATCTTGCAATAAAAACCTTAATTGAAAACACGAGAGAAACACAGGAGAAAACTAGAGTTCGAACCAAAGCTTTTTCGCCCGATTCAACATATGTGGTTTACAGGACTGCAAATAAATAAAAATATTTGCAGATCATTGTTTATAAAAATACATAATTCTAGAGTCGTTTCTTGACCAGGCCATAAGCTAAGTATTATCAGACTCATAAACGTCTCAAACATCTTAAAATACCTTGGCAAGACGCTGCAGATGGTGATTTTGTTCCTACCTGAGCACTGCAGCTGTGAGAGAATCAGAGCTCCTTCAAACTGATGACTGACCATCTTAAGGTTTGGTTTCACACACCGTATGAAGCTTGAGCCCTACACAGAAAATTAATCATATCTATTTCAGCGTGTGCGTTAATAACAATGCATTTAGTGCTAACTGGATAACAACAACCAGTCCACTCACCGTGCTGCGAAGCTTCTCAAGGAGCAGGTTCAGCTGCGTCTGTTTGTAAGAAGAAAAACCTTAAATTACTTGTTTAAAAGCGTTCAGATTTCTAAAATAAGGCGCATATCCATGCCAATAAAAGAGGCCATACTAAAAGAATTAGTAATTAATTTAACTACTGAAGATCTACTTTTTACCCAGGGTTACCTTTACATGACAAGATCCTGAATTACTTTAGTAAGACGTCTCAGAAGTTTTCAGACAATCTGAATTATTTTGTGAGATCCTGTAAAGATTTTCTGTAATAGTGTCAAGCTGCAGACCACAGGGGGAAACACGTCATGGCTGAGTCTCAGAACCTCCCCAGCGCTTTAGTATTTCTAGACTAAAGATCTTAATTTGGGGAGTTCTAATATCTGGTTTCTTCTACTTTCATTTTTCAAAACAGATTCATAAATTAGTTGAAGAGAATTACTGATTTTTCTGGAAAGAAAAGAGAGCGATGAACCCAAAGGTTGATGACGGGTCATAAAAGTGATGCCCAGGAAGGAGTTGATAAAAATATCTAACGGATCCTACAGAAAGCTGATTTGTTCTGCTTCACATAAAGACAAAGAATCACTGTTGTTGTTTTTTTCCCCCCACTGGAGCAATTAAACTCCCTGTTTTCATAAGTCCAGCTGACTTTATCCAGATCTATCCAGCAAGGAAGGTTTTCTGAGAGGAAAGAGATGAGAAACTGCAGGAAATCTACGAGTGGCGTCCCAAACTAAGGAAATCGAAGCTGGTAAAACAGGAACGAGAGTGGAAGGAGATTAGCGTTAGCTCACTTTTTGCTAGTCAGAAAAGGAGCTTAGAGATATTATAGTCAGCAAATAAAAACAGAAAACTAAGAGTGGGTGGATTTCACATTCTCAATCGACGTACTTTAATATTGGTAAAGTTCCGGAACAAGCAAACAAGGAGATATTGATGCGGATTTGACAAATAAAAAGAAAAAAAAAGGGATCCACATGTGCACATATAAAACTGCATAATAAATGTTCATTATTCTATCATTAGTGAGACGAATAGAATTTGACAAATGAATAGCCTCTGTGGTTCAGGCTGTTATCCTCTACATCAGGGTGTCTCACATGTATAGATGATACGTCGTCCCCTAGTCGTCTCCAACCTGTTCAGAACGCAGCAGCTCACCTTTGAATTCACACTCCCAGGCAGAAACACATTAAACCCATTTTTTCACTACATTGGCTTCCTATCGGCTAAAGAATGGATTTTAAACATTTAATATTCGCTTTTAAAGCTCTTAACGGCTTCGCCTCCCTCATTTATCAAAGTTATTGAGCTTTTCTCCTTGCAGCAGATCCTTGAGGTCAGACAGGCAACATTTATTCACGGTTCCACAGACAAAGTCCAAACGTTGGGGTGACAGAGCTTTTCCTGTAGCCGCACCTCGACTCTAGAATCAGCTTCTAGATCTTCCATCTCTGACTAAACTTGACCTTTTAAAATCTAAGCTTAGGTCTTTTTCTTTTTATTATTCAAGCAGGATTTTAACACTTGAAATATGTGGTGGCATCTACCTCGTTTTAGCTATTTTACCTATTTTGTTTTGTTCACCTTGTTTTTGACCTGTTTTAATGTTTTCTTTTATCTCCCTGCGTGTCACATATTGATTTTGTTAATAATTTTAGTCACAATTACAGTAGAGAGGGCTAAATAAACATATAATTGATTGATTGAATATTAGATTGTCAGAGTCGGGGTGTCCAACGTGTGGCTGAGGGGCCATTTGTGGCCCTTGGAATAACTTTGTGTGGCCTCCCCGACTGCTGTTCAACAATGTTGCTCTCCTGATGCAGATAGACACTTTTTTTTTTAGGATGAGATTTTTCATAAGAGGTTTAAACCTTCTTAAATGAAAAAATGTTTTGTACAACATAAACATTTTTCATATAGTATTCATTTGTGCCACAAACATAAAGTGACTTTTTACTCAGAAAGACTTGGGTAAACCAGACTTTATAAGCAAATTCCCATTTTTGTTGCTGTGAATACAAAACTAAAATCATTTTATATTTTATAGAATACATTCGGCTCAAAACTGTAAACATTTAGTTTTATTAAGGAAAACTTAATACGTCTTCTTCAGACCTATAATGACGCTCTTTTCGACTTTTAAAATGTTACATGTTTACTTATTGCTGTTCAGGTAAAAAGAAAATAAATAATTCAATTATGTTAGTATTTTGGCCCCTCGGTGCAAAAGTTTTGACACCACTGATCTGATGACAGTAAAGCAGAAACATGTTAACCGTCCCGCTGACCTTGAATTTGTTGCCGACGCTGATGAAGCTGAGCTTTCCCGCCTTCTGCTTGGAGTCCTTGGAGGTGCTGGAGTTCTCAAACAGCTCTCGAACAAATTTGTCTTTTGATTCACACACTAAACTCTCCAAGGACATGTGGAGGGCGTCATTATTCTTCTCCACGAACCGTGTCTGTCAACACAAGCGCATTCACATTCATTTATGTAGCGGAGGGCTTCGTTTGCTACATACTGATAGAGAATTAAACCAAATGAAAATGGGCCGCCCTCGGTACGTAACAACTGCTTTATTTTATTCAATATTCAATTAAAACTCAACATGGAGGACTGATCAAAAGTATTCACACCCCTTGAAATTCCCTACGTTATCTTGTTACAACCACAAACCTCTATGTATTTTAATGAGATCTTTATGGGACAAATTAATGTACAATTGTGAGGTGGGAGAAAAAAAAAGTACATAAGTTTACATTTTTTTCTAAGAAAACTCTGAAAAGTGTGTTGAACATTTTGTATTTAGCTCCTTTAACCCTAATACCTCCAAATCAAACCGAGTGCAGTCACTGGTCTTCTAAAGTTTTCCTAGAGAACAAAATAGAGCTGCACAATTTTAGGAAGCTATATTTTCTGAATATCAACACAGATTGCTAAAGTCACAGATTTGTGACTTTAGCATCATCACTGTCAGGCAAGAGCATCTAACTGCTGCAACCATCAAACACATTATCACAACATATTTACATTAAAGTGTGAATTCATGAAACTTATAACAGCCAAAAATTACTGCCTTAAAACTATCCTTTGTAATATTAATTTTGTGTAGATGAATATTGAAACGTATAGATTTAACACTACAAAACCAAAAAGATACAATCATCCATCTAAACTGACAGGAAGGGCAAAAGGGCCATTATTTAGAGAAGCAACTAGAAGGTCCATATTAACTCTGGAGGAGCTGCACAGATCCACAGCTCAGGTTACAGAATCGATTGGCAGGAAAGCTATTTGTGTTTTACACCATAAGTCCGGCCTTTAGGGAAGAGTAGCAGGAAGAAATGCATTGATTGAAGATGGTCCAGTAAAGTTCAACTCTTGTCGGGAAAACATGGGACACACTAAAAAAACCTTATGGGCTGGGCTGCCTAACGCAGTGGCATGTTTATTGTTTTTTTTTTTTTTGTAAAAGGGTGATCAAGAAAGCAATCAGTCATACATAAAAGAGTGCGTTGATTTATTATTTTTTATTATATATAATTATGAAACATTAATGGATGTAAATTGCTGTTAAAATAAGCTATATAAAACCTTACTATGCATTCCTATTTAACAAATGATAAGAAAAATATAGAACAAAGTGCAATTGACAAAGAAAAAATAAAGAGTGAAAAAAAAGGACTCTTTATTGTCATTATTTATATAACATGTCATTCTTGATCGTGAATGGTTTATTTTCAGATGCTTATGTACGCTTGCACTCACCTGAGCTACTTCAAAATGCTGCTGCACTTCCATTCATATTGAAGTTCATCTCATACTGTTCGGTAAATAGGTTGGTGTTCTTTTCCGTTGTCAAATTGAATATTTCATCTATTTTATCTGAGTATGTCATTTTAATCAATAATTGTGCAATATTTACTCTGGTATTTGTTCTTACTTTTGCCGTTTCTAATAAAGCTCATCCTCTGTTGCTTTTGAACTAACTAGATTAGATTAGTTTATTTCTTCCTTACTATAAATGGTATTTAACTGGATCAATGTGTTTGCCACTGTCACACACATTTTACCATTGTAAGGCAATAAAGGAATTTCTTATCTTATCCAATTATATGTTTTTTTTAAAGGTAAATTCAAGAGAATCCTGCAGGACACTTGAGATCCAGGTGCAGGCTTCCCCTTCCAGCAGGTTAACAACCCTAAACATACAGCCAGAGATACAACGGATGGTTTTTATAAAGGCAGACTAATTTATTAGAATGACCTAGTCAAAGTCCAGACCTAAATCCAGTCGGGAATCTGTTGCAAGACTTGAAACATTGTGGTAACATATTCTTTCCATCTAATCTGACTGAACTGCTATGAGAGCAAAATGGGCAAATGTCAATCGCTAGATGTTAAACTGGTAGAAAAACCCAAACGTTCAGCTGTAACTGCAGGGAAAAGTGGCTCCATAAAGTATTCAGTCGGCTTGGATGAATTTAAGTGTATGAAACACTTTTCAGCTTCTTATAACAAAATTAAAACCAGGCATAGTTTTACTTCTTTTACAGAAAGAATCCTAATGATATACATTAAAGTTTGTGACTGAAAAGGGACAAAATGTGGAAAATCTCAACCCTCCAGACCACTCAGGTCTTCTGGCTCCAGCCTGCTCTGCAGAACCAGAACCAGAACCAGAACCAGACATGGAGAAGCAGCATTTAGTTCCTATGCCCCACTGATCTGGAACAAACTCCCAGAAAACTGTAAAAGTGCTGAAAGCCTGAGTTCCTTTAAATCAAGATTAAAAACCCATTTGTTTAGGATTGTCTTTGACTGTTCTAGTTAAACTGTTTTACTGAAACATTAGTTTAAGTTTGTAGTCCAACTGTTTTTAAAATAATTTATATTTGCGTTTTCCCATGTTTTATGTGGTTTCAATGTTTCTACATTTTATTCCAACTTACTTTTATTCTGTTATTTCCCTATGTTTTAATCATGTAAAGCACTTTGTGTTGTCCTTGTACTGAAATGTGCTATAGAAATAAATTTGCCCTGCCTCAAAGGGTGTGAATACTTGTGAGTCTCTGCACACAGACAGCATCATTTGGTAAAGAATATTCCTGTTGAGAAATACCGTTTCATAGCAGACGGCTCCAGCAAAGTGTCTAATCATAAAACCCTCGTCATCCCGAAGGTTCCTGTGGATGGCCAACTTCGACTTCCTAGGCACCTTGGTGGGTAAAGAAAAACACTGAAGTCAGAATTACAAAACCCGTTTTGCAAATTTTCTCCTGGTTTGTAGAAACTTTTGCCAGACTTAAGTTGAGAGCAGCAAATAGCTGCACTTTATAATTCACGTTAAAAAGCTTTCCTCAAGGATTTGCTGCACTTATTTAATGAGTGCGCTTGAAGAGACAGACTGTCCAGTTTAGAGGTTTCAAAAGGGTCCAAGCATTGATCATTCTTCACAATAAACAAAGAAGAAAGGCTGAAGCACAAATTGCTTGACGATTGAAAAGCTACAGAAGCTGTGGGGTAGAAATGTTAGCTCGCGCCCACATTGAATTTTCACCCTATTGAATGCACAGAATAGTCTTCATTTGAGGGACAATCACATCGCTGGAGCCAGCCACCTCCAATCTTAGGCTTGAATAAGTGTCAAGGCTACATTCTTAAAAGGATTTCATGTTTGCAGATAATCAGGCAGACTTCCAAACAATAAGGACAAAGACACCAAGGGAGGGGGGGGGGGGGGACTGGGGCACAGGGACCGTGCGTCATTCACAGAACTGGTGCAACAAACAGTGTGAGAGATGACAATGGCACTATGGACGGGCAGTTTCACGTTCCCCAAATACCAGAAAGACCACAAAGGGGGGCAATAACACTCGAGATCTGGAGGGAAAGAAGAGAAAGAAAGGAGGACAGGAAAGAGTGAAAGAAGCAAAGGAGAGAAGGAGGACAGCCAAGAGGTCTGACCGTCAGTCTGAAGTGGTCCTTGTGTTTGGTGTGAACAGCCGATGTAAAATGTTGATCACTGGTCTGAGGAAGGCGATTCTCTTCATCCAGAATGTCCAGGATTCCCACCAACTTTGCCTCCACAAGATCTGGACACATTTCATGATCGACCGCATTATTACAACCAGTGTTGACAAGTCCACAAATGTCCAGTAATTAACATTAATCAAGGATCACGGTTTGCTTTGCTAAAATTGTGAGACATTAGATGTTTCTATGGGAGACGCGTAAACGAGCCGTCGGACCAGTTCCATTTCATTTGGTTATTGATTGTGTAGATTGTGAAATTACTACAGACATTTATCATTTTTTCTTTCTTTGCTCTTTTTAAAAAAAAAACACGCATGCATACAGTTATTAATAAAAAAAATACATTAATTAAAAAAAAGGTGGCAGAAAAAAACACATCATAGATACCATCCAAAGCAGTTTATCATTCTCACACTATTGTGTCTCTACCTTGCATTTTAATGATGTAGGAAGGTACGCTGCTGGCCTTCCTACTGACGTAGCACAGTAGTTATAAACAAATTTCATCACCAGCATGAGCAACTGCCCCATGACTACAACTCCGTAATCTCCATCGTAACTTCATCACGTTACTTCATCACGTTACTTCATCACGTTACTTCATCACATTCAACACAAATGCTCCAATCTTCGGTTAGCTCGGAATGCTGGATGCTTGAAACTAAAAGTGAAGCAGCCGAAATGACCCATTTTCTGAATAATTCAGCTAATACATATTTGACCACTAGAGGGCACTCATGGAGCATTTACCGTATTTTTCGGACTATAAGTCACTCCATCAGTGAAAAAATACGTCATAAAGAGGAAAAAAAAACATAAGTCGCACCGGACTATAAGTCGCATTTATTTAGAAATTTATTTCACATAATATCCAGAATCAAAAACTGACATTTAAATTAAACTACAAATTAAATTAAACTACATTAAACTACATTAAACTACACAGCTGCATTGAAAAATTGGCTGAATAACATGGAACATACATTATAGGCTGAATCGAGTAAATTAGCATAACAAGCCACCAACTCCAACCGGGAAATTTCTTGTCACAGCCTTTCGGTCTAATTACTCTGAAATCAGACCGTGAGTGTAACGGTGCTAAGTGCTAAGCTAACAGTACGACATGGCTGTTTCAGGGCAACATAAAGCTGACGTGTATCAGCGAAGTTGTACAACTCCCAGACAAACAATCAATCAATCAAATTTTATTGTCAATTACAATTTGCATTGCAATCGAACAGACCTGTGAGCTAGCGCTAGCTGTTATTAGCTTCACATACAGCCCAATAACAGGGTTCTGTCCCAGTCTGGTTCCTTCCACCACTAAACGCTTCGCTGCATGAATGCAGACTGAAACAACATACTATCATGTGTTCTGTCTGTTGTTTCTAAGTTAATGTTTTAAATCATTTTTAAGTGGTGCAAGAGCAGCATATAGTTTTCACAAGCCTAGTGTGCCCTCTTGCGGCTAAAGACAGTAACTTCTTGGTTCATGTTGGTCAATATGACTTACCTTTTAAAATTTATATATAAGTCGCACCTGACTATAAGTCGCATGTTCCGACAAACTATGAAACTACAAGTGTGACTTATAGTCCAAAAAATACGGTTTACATTTATTTCATGGTTTGTGGATCCTTAAAACATACAAAAAAAGATACTACCAGAGTGTGACTCTGCAACATGATTGGTGTACCTTGTTCTTGTCCAGAAGAACATTGTGAATTCCACACCCTTGATCCCAAAACACACGCACTATTCAAATTGATTCACTAAATCAGAAGTGCATCCAAAGAAAAACATGTTTTAAGGACACAAAATCCAGTTTGTTTGCTCCTGCTTAGACCTTCATAAGATGCTTTTTCAATGCATACATAGCAAGATAACAAACCCTCTAGGAACATTAAACCTATAGTGGAAATATTTGGTGTGTGTGAAAACACTGGCTGTTACGCCACAGAAATGACAGAATCGGCAAACGTTCTCCTTGAACTTGGAAATCGCAGAAATTTCCACTGTTTACCGCTTCTCAATTTGAATATTTAAAAAGTACAAAACATGGTCATCAGATGCTCATTTAGAGAAAAGTTTGAATTATTCATACGTCGCGCTGTTCAGAGAATAATGTTAGAGCCAAGGACCTTAGAAAAATTTGCATGAGCAAGCACCTGTGCATAAATCGAGAAGATTGATGAGTGAATTAATGGCCATCCCAAACGGTCATTTGCAAGTCATGGATGTTATTCACTGCTGTCAGTTAGCCTCACACCTGAATAATCACAACCTTTGAAATACAAATCAAACTCCTTCACCTTGATACGTGGACCACTTCATCTCATTAATTCCAGGATTGATTCGAGGACAAACGGAAACAAAACAAGGGGCATAATTTCGGCTCTCATGGCACTTAACGGCCATAAAACCCACAAATACTTATTGGACTCGCTCCCCTCAGACAAACAGAGATGCACGCATTGAGAATAATAGGCCTGCATTTTTTGTCCCTTCAGCAGATGTATTTCTCTGCTCTAACGCGGATCTCAGAGGAAGCTGAGCGGATATGAGGACTGGAGGCATCTCAGTCTGCACGCCAAACTCTTAAAGGCAACACTTTAGGTACCGCACACACAGTTAGTTAAAAAACACTATCTTCAACCTCCATCACTGACATTTTCTAATAAATGTGAACACGCACATGAAAAAGGAGTTGAATTCTCATTGACACAGTGAGAACACAGTTACCAGTGTTAGCACAGCAAATCACTTCCCATGTTTAGCATAACCATTTTACATTTGTAATGCATCAGCAATGCAGACGACTGTCCACTGTGGCTCTACGCTCTTTCAGGAGGAGTGAATGCTGCTTGGAGAGACTTGATGCAACCTGCTGGGTTTCCTTAGAGAGGAAACTTTCTCACCAACCTGGAGGATCTGATGGAGTCTGACTTTGGAAAGTGCCTTGAGACATGTATCATGAATTGGCGCAATATAAATAAAATTTAATTGAATTTAACTTTGGTCTCCATCAAATTCAGCGTTTCAGATACGTCTCCACAGAAACAACCAGAAAGCGGTGAAAGGAAAACAAACAGCACCAAGAGATAAATGGGGCTGTGTATTGGACTTCATATCAGTCAGAAAATGTCTCTTGGGAAATTCTTTCAGCTTAATTTCAGCAATAAAAATTTTAAGCAGATAGCCGTTAATGTTTTTGGTCCTCTGCACCTTTGGAATCTCTTAAGATTATTTTTCCCTCTTTTTTTCTCTATCCAGCCTGGTTTCCTTTAACTACTAAATAGAGAGGTGATGAAGCAAGGATTTTGTTCTTGTAAATCAGGCTTTGTAGCTTTTTGAAGTAAAATACCAGTCGTTAAAGTTTGTGCATCTCAAAGTTCCAATGTCTACTTGAAATTCTGTTTCTTTTCATTTTCGAAAAAAAAAACAAAAAAAACATTCATGTGCCTTTAATAAAATATTTTTGTGAACCTCTGATTACACATCCAAAAGGAAATGCATGTGTAAAACTCCTCTGTGTGTCAAACTGAAGTTGCTTTTTGCTGCCTCAACCTGATTGGATAGAGACACCACAAGGCAACCAATCAAAGGGGGACATTTTTGGTTGTGTTTAAAGACCCCCAAGAAGTCTGGAACAATTTATAACAGCTCCAGGACAAAGAATAGAAATGGAACACTATCCTTATTATAAACTATTTGTATTCCTAAATAAAGAACCTGTTGGGCTGAAACATTTGGTTTATAATAATAATAATAATAATAATAATAATAATAATTACTGAGGCTATGTCTTTTTTAAGCTTCACACTGAAAACAACTGTTTTATTAAAGTTATAGCTTTAAATCGGCATAAAGAATATATTTCAGTGCTTATTTCTTACTCAAAAACTCTGTTTAGTAGAAGTGGATTGCATAATTAGTGTTTTAACCTGTTTGTGCTTATCTTTTCCAAAATAAATAATTAGGCAATATACTTCTGTACAAATTATTAAAAAACATAATGAGCAGTTCCATGTAAATATTTCCATTAACAACATTGTGATAAAACCAGAACCTCTATGTATTTAAATCTGTTGTGGAGATTATTTGCCCATAAGCGCTGTTTTACATTTTAATCATTTAGAACACATTTTTAATTTTGTTAATTTAAAAACTGTAATTAAATCCACTAAAAAATAATAATAAACATTATTACCATTTTTGGTATTATGGCAAAAGAAAGATAATTAATTCTTGGTGCAGCCACATCAGTGATACAGGTTTTAATAAAAACATATTAATGATAACGAATTAGCCTCCAGTCATGATACAAAAATGTCAAGTTATTAAAATTAAGAGTAACACGCTGAAGGTTCAGGAAGTTAAAGAGAGACACAGAAACTCACCAATGCAGTCCTGGTTGTCAACATAATGCACCTCGTTCACCCCCAACCCTTCCCTTTGATACAGCTCTTGCTCCTGCAACGACCAGAAATGTAAATCAGAAAACAGACACAGAGCAACACTTCTAATGTTTCTGGATTCATTTTTATGAGTGACCTGGTAAAACCTGCCACTTCCACAAGAAACAAACTAACAAGCCCCAAAGAAACAACTTTTAGATAATAAATAATGGGCGAAACCAGAATTGACAGCCGTTAATTACAGACCTAGAAAAAGAACAACGTTCCAGGATCAGAGAAGAGGGGAAAAACACGTCCCAAGAGAAATTAGCATTCTAATAGGAAAGCTAACATGAAATGTGGGCGTAAAATGTAAAAAAGAAATCAAAGCGCTTGAGAAAAATCCCCTGCATGCAAACCATTTTTCGTTGTTATGAGACAGTGGATAAGTTTTGCTCACGGGCGACGTGATGTGGACCTTAATCCACAGGCTGCTCACCCACCTCTTTGAGAATGCGCTCGTTGAAGAACTGCTGCAGCTTCTCGTTGCAGTAATTGATGCAGAACTGTTCAAAGCTGTTGTGCTCAAAGTACTCTTAAGAGGAGGGAGCAAAACAACAGAAGAAAAACAGAAATTTCAATCAATACTCTGAAGAAGAAAAAATAAAAGAATGTTAATGTTAATTATAGGAATAGAGGAAATAATTTTCTCCAGTAGGATGCCTGGTGACAACTGTGTTTATTCATCCTATTAACTAAAGAAAAAATTATCTTGCACACACAGACAGGATTCTCTTCGAGACGCTCGATAATCCACAAAACAACGACGAACTGATGAGTGAAAATAAAATGCCATTTGGCCAAACTACAGGTAAAAGCCACTGCCTACATTTTCCATCTGGGTTTCAGAGTGAAACTGTGGCCGACTGCGTTTCCTTACCAAACCCAGCGATGTCCAGCACACCGATGAAGTTGGAGGAGGCCTGGAAGGGGAAGCACTGGTTGACACGTTTCACCACATGATCGAAGAGGCGGCTGTACACCACCTTGGCCAGGGCGTCCCGGGCGCTGTTTGCTTGCTCCACCTTTAGAGGCACCCTGGAGGGACACACAAAATGGAGCAATGAGAAGAGGTCCGTAACTGGGACACGCTGGGCTGGTTTAACTTTTATCCCCCCCATTCAGCCTCCTTTTCAACGTGGCATCTTTACGCCGTTATGTTGACATGAAACGTTTGGGGACCCACTGCTTGGATCTAGATAATCCAGCTAAGAGTTTCATTTAAAAAGAAAACTCTACAACTAAAATATGAAGCTTGTACTCTACCTGAATCTCTGATGCTGCTTTACCCAGCATTCATTTTCAAAATTATTCCCAGAAGCTGGCCCATCTCACAAAGTTCACCTCTCCAAAAAGGTCAAAGAGTTCAACCGAGCTGTCCCAGCTGGCAGGGAGCATCATTTAAAATTAAAATTGCCCTCTTTATATCTACGTTGTACGCATATTTTCCAAGCGCTTCCTTTTGAATTTCACTTCAGAAAGACCTTCAGCAAAAATCTCATCTATCACAGATAGAGCAGTCCGTCTAAGACATTTCTTGTTTTCCATAAATTAAAAGATAAATAAGTTTAAAACACAGGAAAACTAACATATGGTGTCAGTGACAGGTATTTTTATCAGCTACAATGTTTTATCTGAAGAGTTAAAAGCCTCGGTAGCCTCTCCCCCTCCCTCGGTTGCCCTGCGCCTCCCAGGGGACGGCTGGATGTATCTGCAGCTTGGTAACAAAGACGACCCCCCCCCCTCGCTCCACCTGCTCCCCAGACTCCAGGGCCTCACTGTACTGAGGCCACGCTCCCCTGCCTCCTCAGACACAAGCTGCATTATTGATGTGGAGGAAACACTTCCAGGCCAGGCCGGCATCTGGCCCCTTTTAAAATATTAATCTACCAAACATGGCATCATCACCAAAGTACAGAAGAGCAATGTTCATATCAGATTCTCATTTGCATATGCTCTTTTAACTCAAAAGACAGTTTGATAGTCTTCTCTTTGTTTTACCTATAAATTACTGATTGCTGAATATTTCTTAGCTATATTTTATCTACAGGTAAATCACCTAAAAGTTTATTCATTAGTTAGCAGCTGTCTTCTGCAGTGAAAGAGGTTTGGTTTTCTTAACAAATAATAAGATCCTTGAAACTCATTGGTGTGCGTCTTACTTGATAACTGTGCCTTTAGCGCCACCTGCTGTAGTGAGCATGACTCTGGTTGTGAGGCTGACGCGCAGGTCGTCCTGGTCCAGGCCCAACAGCTCGGCACAGTACTTCAGAGTCTGGTCTGACTGATTCTTAATGATACAACCGCCTGAAAGCAGAAGTAACAAACGAAATAAATCAGCAACAAAACATGCAAACAGGAAAAAAAGCTCAACTGAATAGTTCAAGGGATCCCTGTAGCATTTTGTTTTCACTGCGCTTTAGAAACAGACATTAATGTTAATTAAAAACTTGTTTTACAAACACCTTTATAATAGACAGAAGAAAAAAAGAAATGACTACATTAGCATTTTTATTTCCTCCCAAAACTAAGTTGCAGTGATACTTAAGGTATACAATTTAATAACCAATGGAATAATTTAACATTTCTGTGAATTTACAATTTTTCAATAACCAAAACATAAAAATGCACCTTAAATCCCTAAACGAAACATTTCCATACTCGTTTAAAGAAACACTTCAGTCTGTAGATGTGCAAAGGTGGTAGACATACCTCAAAACACTAACAGTGGCAAAAGAGGGAAAAGTATTGGCTGAAGGAGATTAATACACACATGCCGCACTTTTCAGATTTATATTTTTCTAAAAAGGATTTGAAAATCAGATATAATTTTGAGTTCTATGTCATTTTTAACATTTTGGCATCGGTCCAATAAGTAAGACTGGATTTACTTCTATCCTGTTGCCTTTTTCTTTTTGTTTCAGGAGGTGGTTGGCTGTGTTGTTTGGTTATGGGACAGTGATTGTGATGCACCGCAGGATTGGAAGTGTTTCACTGATGCACAGCGACAATGACTAAATGCCTAAAGGGTAGATGGATAATCAGCGCATCCCTACTCATTTTCATTCACTTTACAGATATAGACTAGTGTGTGTTGAAGTGTTGCTCTGGGACATAAAACACTGATAAAGCACACTAAAAGTTGGGTTTTAGAAAAGATGGAACAGTTCAAGGTGAATAAACATGCTTTTTAGGGCCTGGAATAAACACATCTTCTAATCCAAGTTTTTTTTTTTTTTTTTTTTTTATCTTGCAGGATAGGTTTTACCAATATTTTTGATTATTTCTTCTGTCTCACCCGAAGAGCTCCCCGTTTCTTCGAAGTCGATGTTTCCCAGATGCAGAACACCAGCGACCACCCTGAAAAGGTCCAGCTTCTCCGTGTCGTTCAGGCCGATCTTCTTCATGGCCACACACATCCTGTTGAAGTCCCCCTGGTCGTCCAGGAGAGGGTCTTTGAGAGCCCCCATCTTTACATGCTGCAAGGTGCACCGGAGAGTCAAAACCAAAGACGTACACAATTCAGCTCAAATCAAGTCACTTAATTGAACATAGCACTGCGAAACTGCACAGCAGGTTTGAATTTCTTAATGCAAAGAGGAAATGTGACCCAGACGTGAGCTTATCCAGACACAAAACTAAAAGCAGCAAAACTAAAACGCCTCCACCAGCAGCACTCAGCAAGCCTGACGCATTACGGAGCAACTCTGTCGCTGTAGCTCTGCAGGCATTGTCTGCTTTATTTAAAACCTTTGAAAATACAGAGCCAAGAAAATATGAATAAACTATCAAAGGAACAAAATAAACTGAGAATGGGTAGAGTTAGTGTGACGTCATAATACATCCTGTAACGTGATTGCTGAAGACCAATTGTTACATAGTTAAAAAAGGCAGAAAATTTAGTTTTTAAAATCTGATTATGCTGAAAGCTTAATTTATTTATGAGAAAGTAACATATGAAGCATAAACTACATCTATGTAAAATTTTATACTACAATAATTTTTGCACACAGCTAAAGAAAAAGTCAAATTTGAAGGTCTGAAAACTGCTGAATAATCAAGCAACACCAAACCCAGATCCAAAGCTGGCATGCAAATGCAAAGAAAAGAACCTCATGCACCCGTTTCCTGTTTTTACAAAAAGCAAGAGCATGTAAATCTCCGACAGTCTCAGACGTCAGTTTAGAAAAAACACAGGAGGAAAAACAGGAGGGAAAAAAAACAAAAAAATCACCTTATTGTCCTGTTTATTATCAGAGATGGGACAGAGAGATGCAATGAGATAATCAGGAATAAGTAAATCAGAAAGACTGATTTCAAATACATAAAATAAAAGGTAAAAATAAAAAAATATAAATGCAAAACAAAAGAACAATTGATTATTCAGCTAGAAAATATAATAATCCAAGTTGTAAAACACACGTTTTGTTTCTGTTACAGACGCATGTGAATAAACTGGGTTACTGAACAGTAAATTGATTTAATAATTTAAAGCATTTATTTAGTAATTAAAACCTCTAAATTAATTTTCTTGGAATATTTGAATATTCAGATGCTTCGACGCAGCGCAGAACAGAGGAGACCAGAACCGTGGTTCTGCTGAGATGTTCAGGAAGCCCGGGTTCCTTTGATAGTCTCTACGTGGTTTAGGTCACACAACGGTACCACGGAGGTACTGCTACCTTTGGCAATGTGGGCCGGCACCAAGTCCTGCTGGAAAACGAAATCTCCATAAAGGTTGTCAGCAGAGGGAAGCATGAAGTGCTCTAAAGGTTCCTTGTTGCTGCGCGGACTTTGAACTTGGTGGAATAACAGCGGCAGACGGCACAGCTCCGCTCATCCTCCCTCGGACTTTCATCTCCACATGACAAAGAAAACAGCGTGTCTCAAGAGAGGAGCTTGGATCTCTGACTGAGCAACAGTCCAGTCCTGTATCTTCAGTTGAGGGGTGGCTAAGAGAAGAAATGTGACGGTGGTAGCCTGGTGTCCAGGATACCGCTGTGGTTGGTGCCTCATGAAGCTCTGACTGCAGCTGAGTCAGTCTCTGCTAAACTCTCAGAAGGGATTTGCCTCACAACCCTCCTGGATGCCCACCTTACCACTACCGCACTTTTTCC